>NW_006921690.1:6460491-6503768 GCF_000298275.1 Orycteropus afer afer
TACTTCCGTAGTGATACTGCCTCGGAAACCCAAGGAGGGGTCGCTATGAGTCGGGTTTGACTCGACGGCACATAACAACAACAACAACATATCAGTACATAGTCTGCATCCAACAGCAACCTGGATAAAGTGCCTGACTTTGCTATTTAATGTGATTTTCTCTCCTCTTTGACTCTAACCACCCCGACTACTCCCACACCCAGGCTTACCCACATTTACCCCTAGTGGAGGCTGATGATGACCAAAAAAAAAAAAAATATTAGTGATGAATGTACCAACATTTCTTGGTTGGACCTTATCTGGAGCATATTCATTAAGGTTGGGGGGGGGCAGTATGTCACCCATCTGGGGAAAGAACCCACAACTCTGGCTTTATAATCACTACGTCTAATTTCTCTGAACTTGTAAAATGTGACTAATACTAGTACTCGCACATGGTTTGCACCAACTGCTAACCTAAAGGCTGGTGTTTCAGTGCTTCAGAAGAAAGGCCTGGTGACAGCCAAGAAAACCCATGGCGCATTATTACTCTGTAACACGGGGCAAGAGGATTTTTTCTTTTTTCTTTTGGGCATAGGCTTGTAGTGAGGATCAAATGAGATAATGCACTGAAGGTGTTTAGCAATTGCCTGGCATATTGTGAGTGCTCAAGGATGGGAGCTTCTGTTATTTAATGTCATGACTAAATAGAGTTGTGTAAGGCACTTGACTGCTAACCAGAAGGCTGGCAGTTCAAACCCACCAGCCACTCCTCAGAAGGAAGGTTGGGCAATCTACTTCCATAGTGATACTGCCTCAGAAACCCAAGGAGGGGTTGCTGTGAGTTGGGTCCGACTCGACAGCACATAACAACGACGACAACAAATAGAGTTGAAAAGATTCTGGGAGTCGAAGAACTGGAAGAGAATTTAGAACCTCATCCTCTTGTTTACAGAGAGATGAAGGGCTATGTAATTAGTGGCAAAGCCCACACTCAAATTGAGGTATCCTAACTCATAGTCCAGAGCTCGCCAGATCTAATCAGCAGGAAACGGTTAATCCTTGTATTGGACTCCCCACCACCACCACCACCAGAGCTGGAAGACCAGAACAAAACTCAAGGATGATCATTAATATTGGGGTTTGTTATTTTGAGGCTAATTAGGACTTGCATGGTTGTCTTCCCCAAGGGATAAACTGAAAGAGGAGGCTGGGACTTCATTTCCAGGAAGAGAGAAGCTGTTACATGCTGCCTCTGAGCCAACCGTAGTGGGGACCGGAGCCCCTGCGTGCTGCTAGGACATACGTGACCCAGAAATCTGGCTGCTTTGAGCCAAATACAAATACAGGCAAAACCCAAAGCAGGGATTTCAGTTCTCTTCAGCAAAATGAGACATTTTAGCAGACAAGATAAAGCTGGGGAAATTGGCAAAAATAAAATATCAGCCTGAAAATAAATGTATTTGGAGCAGAGCATTGACCATATGCAAAGTGTAAAAATTGCTTTTAAATAGCAAAACAAAAAACCTTAAACCTGCTGCCATTGAGTCAATTAGGATTCACAGTGACCCCCCATGGGATAGAGTAGAGGGTTTCCAAGGCTGTTGTCTTTATGGAAGCTGACTGCCACATCATTATCCTGTGGAGTGGCTGGTAAATTCAAACCACCAACCTTCTGGTTAGCAGATGAGCGCTTTAACCACTATGCCACCAGAGCACCTTTGTTCTTTAAATAAGATATTTTTATTTTTCCTTTTTCTTTGTGTTTTTTTTTTGGCCATTAGCACAGCATGACTATCGACACTCTTGACTGTTGAAAATTCTCTAGGAGGTGGCCTCATTTTTGCATTTTTTTGCAAAATTTTGTTTTAATCTGAAACAGTCAAGGCATACAAGCAAGGGAAGGCAGGGCCAGTCCATCCATCTGCCTTATGTGGTATCTTTCCACTAACTCCTGGTTAACCAAACCAAACCAGTGGTTGCTGAGTTAATTGAGACACGTGGCAATCCCGTATCTTGTGAGAAGAACTGTGCAGTAGGGTTTTTATGGCTGTGACCTTGCAGAAACATCATCAAGCCTTTCTTCTGAAGTGTCTCTGGGTGTGTTCAAACCACCAGCCTTTGGATTAGCAGTTGAGGGCTTAACCCACTGCACCGCCCAGGGACTCTGACTGGTAGTTAGTGTAAGCTAAGTTTTGACACAAACGTCTACCTCTAGATGCAAGCACAATGCACTCCTATAATTGTAGACATTTCTTCATAATATTTCCTTGACACTATTAACAGTGTGGCAGAGTGGTGAAAATCAAAGGCTTTAGAGCCTGAAAATCCTGGGTTTGTGTTGATCTCCACCACACGACCCACATGATCCCGAGTAAGTCATTTAGCCTCCGTAAATTACATTCCCTCATCCTTAAAGATAATAATATTACCTGCCTATATAGGAGCTCTGGTAGCGTACTGCCTAAGGCCCTTGACTGCTAACCAGAAGGCTGGCAGTTCAAACCCACCAGCCACTCCTTGGAAGGAAGGTTAGGCAATCTACTTCTGTAGTGATACCGCCTTGGAAACCCAAGGAAGAGTTGCTATGAGTGGGTCTGACTCAATGGCACATAACAACAACAACATTAGTCTGAGTCCAATCAGAAAACAAAAACTACACAGTGACATGAATAGATAGAGAGGTGGATGGGGGGTGCTGTTGCATCCACTCTGGTTCATGGTGACTTGACGTACAACACAATGAAACGTCCGGTCCAGCATCATCCTCATAGTTGTCAGTAGTTGGGATCCATTTTGTGTCTGTTGTGCCAGTTCCCCTCATCAAGGGCCTTCCTCACCCTTGTTGGCCTTTTGCTTCACCAAACATGTTGTCCTCCCTGAGAAATTGATCCCTTCTGATAACCTATCTACAGCAAGCAAGGTGGACAGTGTTCTGTTGTGATCCATACGGTTTTCATTAACTAGCTTGTAGAACTAGATTGCCAGGCCTTTTTTCCTAGTCTGTCTATGTCTGGAAGCTCCACTGGAACCACCACGGGTGGTCCACCATAGGTGACCCTGCTGATATTTGAAGTGTCAGTGACATAGCTTCCCGTGTCACAGCCATCACAGTGCAGCATACTGTCAGATGAGTGATATGTATAGGGGAAATTAAATAGAAGAATTAGTAAACTGTGATGGGAGCTGGTAGTGTAGTGCCTAAGGCATTTGACTGCTAACCAGAAAGCCGGTTCAAACCCACCAGCCATTCCTTGGAAGGCTGGTGGGCAATCTACTTCCGTAGAGATACTGCCTCAGAAACCCAAGGAGGGGTCACTATGAGTCGGGAATGACTCGACAGCAGTGAGTTTGGTTTGGTTTTAGGTGAGTAACTTAAAGATATGATGAGAACTCTAAGGGTACCCTAAGGCTGAGGGAAAGTACCCAAGGAATGACAAGCTTGGAATAAGGGACCTTCCCAATGCTGAGATTCAGACTCTGTTGGAAGAGATGGGGTTGCAGCCCACTGGGTGGTGGAGAGATTTCCTGGATTGCCCAGGCCAGATCTCGTTTACACCTGCTAGGCAGTAGGAAACAGCATAGGTACAGGTGAGTACAGGTGAGTAGGCAGAGGGAGTCAGAGCGTTGGGAGCCTGCTTGCTGAAAGGCTGACACTCAGGCTAGGGTGTATGATGTCTGTTGAGAGAACCATGAGAAACAGTCCTGCAGGGCCCAGGTGCGCTGAGGTGCACGGGGGGCGGGGGGTGTCAGGGAGCCATACTGTGGTGAGGCTGGAGTGCATTGGTGTCTTCATCAGGAGAGCCACAGCAAGGTGGTCACTGGGTACAATAGTTGGGAGGTTGCTGAGTGTGCAGCTGGAAAAGAATGTCACTAGACGTGCATCGTGGATGGATGGAGCAGTAGGAGCAAGCCAAAGCAAAGAACCAGGAAGAGAAGCTGCTTCCTCTTGTAATGTTTATCCAGCACCCTCTACTGGCAAAGCTCCACATCAGCTCAACATAAAGGAGAAATGCTCAAGAGTCCAGTCTCTCATTGCAAAGCAGGTACTGAAGGGTGAATCTGGAGGGGAGAGGCAATGAACCAATTAACTGGCACACAACTTCATAGAGTTGTGTGAGAGATTAAATGAAAGAGGCCATGCAGGGATCTTAGCACAATGCCTGGCACATCAAAGTGACCTTTCAGTAAATGGGATCTTGTTCTCTTGCTCCCTACTAGGGGTTATCAATCCACATTTTCCAAAATGTGCACCAAGGTCTCTAATTTATGTAGTAATAATCCTATTGTTTACGGAGAAACTATCTCTGAAGAACAGACTGAATACTCTATGAAAGTCTCAGATGGAGCACTTGCACAGGCCAAGGTGGAATTATGGAGATCAATTACCAAGTAACGCCGTTAGAGATGTCCTCCTCTACCCCAGCCCCGACAGCAAATAACAACAACAACAGCAACAACCCCAGCCCCCAAGATTTATGGTGATGCCAAGGTGCTCCCTGACTGTGGCATCTTTTTATGTCAATGTATACTGTTTCCCAGCCCCTGGCTTTGCTTCCTGATGATTCATTTCCACATTTCCCTGCATGATGGGGGCTTCACTGGGTCCCAGTGATTGTCCCTGGGCAGAGACCTGAAGGCCTATGCATGCTGGAGGATGAGTGTTCCAGGGAGATCAACCCAGTGCAGAGGCTGGAGGTGAGGACTCTTGGGGCACTTGTGGACCAGGAAGGAGGCCAGATTTTTTACTCTTGAGATAGGGAGGTGTTGGAGGGCTTTAAGTAAGAGAGCAACATGAGCTGAATTAAAAATGAAAAGGCTGCTGTGTAGAGAAGAAACTCAAGGGAAGAAGGCAGACACTAGTGAGGAGGCTTTTGCAATAATAACTTGATAATAATGATGGTGCCTCGGACAGGGTGATACTGTCAGAGGTGGTGAAGAGACAGGCATACTCTGGCTATGTACAAAACCTTCCTAAAAGTCTTTTTTGAGGCTCAGTGCTTGTAGGACCTTGGTAGTTACTCTCAGCTCTGAGTAGGACTGGATTTAGGACTCCTGGGTGTTCCCTTCCTCAAGGCAAATACCAAGGGTGGCCACAGTGAACGGGTTGCTGGAGGCCACAGAGAAATTCTGCCTGAGACAGTGTGTTGGGAGTCAAATTATCCCCAATGAAGAATTACACTCCACTTAAGAGTGGATAGCATGTTAAACCTCCCCATAAACTGTTTTCTACCCTCCATCAATAAACATTGCTTTGAGAGCAAGCCAGATGCACTTCTGGGTCTTAATTGTTCAGAACAGTGACTAAGCCCCACTTGGTCAAGATTTTCTTAACTTAGCAGCTGTCTGGAAAGTGACAAATTTATGATTTGAGAGCAATTTCATTTTTCTGCCTGAACCACACAATAATTTGTGGGAATTAGCTACCTGATAAGATAACAGGTGGGGGCAGGGAGATGGGGAGGGAGGGAGAGGGTGTTCAATGCCCTTCAGTGTTTCAGGGCGGGCTGTGGAATTTTCAAAGCAGCCCTGGACACACTGCATGGACCATTAAGGGATTAGCTGGCCCGATGGAGCGGCTGCGCAGCGGTGAGGTTAGTAAATCACTGGAGGGGCGGCGGGCTCGCTCATCATCCTGGGAATTAGCTCAAGTTGTATCCACAAAGACACCAGCAATCCATGGAAGTCTCCAAGGAGATGCCAAAACCCGTAGCTGAACTCTGGTACTTGACGGGCTGAGGCTTCTAGGTCACAGGCGACGGAACCTGCTTTCTCTCGTTGGCACAAACCTTCTCCAACATCTTAAATCCCGCCTTCATTATCAGCACATTTTTGTGGGGGCGATCCATTACAAGTTGGTATCTTTCCACCAAATTGTATTAACTTTGTGCTTAGTTCCTTTAGGGAGAAAAATCGCTGAAACATGATAACAAGTGTTTATTTGATAAGAAGGTTTTCGTCCTTGTCATTTGTCAGTATGGAGGTTTAGGTTTTTGCCTTCCTTTTCCCTTGTATGTGGCTTTTTTTTTTTTTTTTTTGGCGGAGGTGGAGCGGGGGAGTCTTATTTTACGTAAACATAGAACTATTTAAAAGAAAAAAAAAAAAAAAACCTAAACCTAATCCATCTGGCCTATGGAATACTGGAGGTTCTTGACAAAGGCAATAAGTGGAAATAAAAAATGTATTTGAGTTGCTTGTGTTCCATTCCCCAGATGCCCAGCAAAACGGCAGCAAATCTTCTCCCTTGACCCCTTTCAAGACATTTATTAATTATGCTGCCGAGTGAGGCTCTGTTTGAGGAATCTGCCTCTTTGTCCTCGTGGAGTTTGGCCACCATCTGAAAGAATGATTTTGCAGAAAGAGGGGATTTTGTGTTGCTGGTTTAAGGGCTCTTAGGCCCCCAACGCCATGGCTGAAGGAGTGTTAACAGATGAGGTGGAAGTACTCAGCTTCATTCAATCAAATAACCTGCTACCAAGCAAAGGTCCAGAGAGCCTGGGGTGGGTTGCCTGATAAACAGAAGGATGAACAAGCCCACTGGGAGGAGGAGAAAAGGGTAGGAGGTAAGTGTAGTGGTTGAGAGTTGTGACCTCCGCGGCCCCACAGTTTGGATGAAATCCTGGTACCACAACTTTTTTTCTGATTGTAGACCAGTCATTTGACCTCTTTGAGCCTCAGTTTCCTCATATATAAAACGAGGAAAATAACAGTGTCTTCCATTCAGGGTAGTTGTGAGGTCAGATGAGACAATGTTTGTGAAGTATTTAGGGCCGTGCCTGGCATAGAGTAGGAGGTAAGAACATATTATCAAGACCAAACTTGTTGCTGTCAAGTTGATTTCGACCCACAGTGATCTCAGAGTGGAACTTCTCCATTGGATTTTCTTGGCTGTAATCTTTATAGAAGCAGATCGCCAGGCTGGCCTTTTATTCATGGCCCCACTGGGTGGGTTCAAGAGAGTCGAGTGCACACTGTTTGCACCACCTAGGGACCCATCTTAGCTAGCTGTTACCGTCTTTGATTTGGAGGCAAAGGAATTTTCTATGTCCAGGACAAACACAGGTCACGCACAGGGATACTTTCTGGGTGAACGTGGCCTGTATTATTTTTGATCACTTGGCCTAATCTCAGCTTGTAGAAGGGAAAAGGCACTGGGCTTGGAGTCCAAAAACTTTCAAATATCTTCCTCACCAATTAGCTGAAAAACTTAGGAAAAAAAATTCCTTATCCTCTCTGAGCTTCAGTTTCCTGATCTGTTGAGTAGGGACACACATCTGGACCTCACTGGTGTATTGTGAGGATCAAATTAGATAACTAACTCATGACATGTGCTGTGTAGGCCAGAAAACACTCTATGACCGTAAGGTGGCAGAAGTTATAGCTGCTAATATGGAAGTCACATGGACTATCAATGCCACAAGCTGTCTCCTGTCCCTTCTTAGTCTCAATGAGGGACTGGGAATGGAAAAATAAGAGGAGCCAGAATGATCCTAATCCCTAACTGCCTTCCCACCCTGGGGGTGGGACAGAAGTGTCACCTTTATCCATAGATGCTGGGTACATCTCTGTAGGGCTAGTCCCTGTCTTGCCTATAACATTAAAATCACATCAGTCACAGCTAACTTAATCGCTTCATTCTCCTGCATCCCTTGGAATAGCCTTTTTGAGGTATGGTGATTAGTCCCTTGGCTAGCTCAAGCACAGGAGGACTGGCCAAGTGCATAGCAGATGGAATGACACTAGTGAACGTAAGCATCCTCCATCTGCCAGGTCCAGGGGGACATGCAGCAGAAGCTGGTCCAGACCTGCTCTCAGCAGCTCTTGGTTTTCATAGTGGAAGTCCCTGGTCTTTTTCTCACTTGCAGCACTGAGAGCACTTTAATGTACTCTGTGATGTGTTGAGCTGTATGGTTTGCAAAACCCCACCTCGAGATGCTTCCTTAATGCAAAAGTGCATTATTTAATACTACCACTGTTTGCTGTTGAGTTGACACTGACTCACAGTGCCACAGAATAAAGGATTAGATTTGAACTTCCAATCTTTTGGTTGGCAGCTGAATGCATTAACTGTTTGCACTACCCAGGGACTCTGTTTAGTACTAAATATCTCTTTTACATTTCCACTCATCACCTTAAGCAGGGAGTAGCTCTGAGTCAGATAGGAGGGGGAGTATGATTTGAATTATTATATATATAGGCAATTTATATAACTCCCTGTTGGGATCTGTGTGTACAATCAAATACCCTCAAATGTAAGACTTCCTTGTGAACTATGCCCAGGTACAGAACTGTGGAAACCGGGTTTAGCACTACCATATACTATGTCAGCTGTCAGCGCTGTTGCTTTCTGAGGACTATCACGGTCTGCCTCACTGCAGGCACCAATCTCTAAGACCAGACAGATCTTCGATCAAAATCATCTGTGTCCGGTACAGGTTCCAATTTAACCTAAAATGATCTGAGGAGACTGCTCTACATGGCCAACTTGCTCTTTCCTCATTTCAGATGAATCCTTTCAGAAATACATTCTCAAATTATTCCATGGCTGCCCAGTCAGTCTCTTCTAAATTCAATAACCCTGTATCTGAAATGGGAATCACTAGGTGGCATAAAGAGTTAGTGCACTCAGCTGTTAACTAAAAGGTTGGAAGTTGGAGTCCACTGAGAGGTGGCTCAGAAGAAAGGCCTGGCCACCTGCTTCCACAAAATCAGTCACTGAAAACAAACCCTACGGGGTACAGTTCTACTCTAACACACATGGAGTCGTCAGGAGTTGGCGCTGACTTGATGGCAGTTGGTCTTTTGGTATATCTGAAATACTCTGAGATAGACCTTCAACGTGACATTGCATTCTCCCCTTGTATTCTGACCTACCTCAAATATTGATTTTCAGTCAAGGTCACTGCCCAGAAGTGGTGATGACACTATCTGATTCAAACATAGTTATGATTTTTGTTTAAGAGAATTATTATAAAAGCGATGTGCTTGTTATATAAAATAACTCAAAATGAAGTATATAAAATAAAAGATAAAAATAATCCTTTCTCTCAATCTTATTCCCCTCAGGTATTGAATGGTCATTATATATAATATTTCAGAGAAAAATGGAATCATGCTCTATATATTGCCTTTTTTTTTCCCCACTTAACAAAATACGTTGGATATCTTTCCATGGGTATAAATTTTAGAGCAGGAAACTGGGGTCCATGGGTCCCCAGGGAGACCCATGGATGGACTTCAGGAGTTCATGGACCCTGAAATCTTATATGAAAGCACACATGTACATTTTCCAAGGTTCCTGGCGTTCCACAGGTCTCAAGGGGTTCTATTCCCCTAAAGATGTATAAACAAAAACACCCCACGCTATGTTCAAGGCTTTTGTTGCACTGACTGCTCTGAAATCAAGCTAAAACTTCTGGACCTCATTGTTGCATTGCTATTGTGATATATTAGTCTAATGATGACTTTTATGAAGTCACCCTTAAAAGCTAAGTACTTTCAAGCATAGAAACTCACTCAAATTCAGTAACTTGCTCAGTAGACAACACTGTTCCTCTCTTTGCTCTGTAAATTTTGCAGCAGCCTTGGGCCAAAAGCAATAAAATCTGACCTGGACAAATCTGTATAGTAACAGCCAGGTTATAACTGGGGACCCTGTGCTGTAAGGTTGCATGATGTTCTCTCCGAACAAAATGGAAAGTAAAAATAGAGCAAAAGGTAGTCTTCAGTCAAGTAACCATTTTAGAAGAGGAATGTAAAACAATTTATAGTCTTAATTGAATACTGATTTCTATATTGTTTCCTTCAACCATAGTATAGGCTCAAAAAAAAAAAAAAAAAAAAAAACACACACCCTGCCATCCAGTCAGTTCCGACTCATAGCGACCCCCATTGGGTTTTCAAAGTGGTAAATCTTTACAGAACCTGATTGCCTCATCTTCCTTCCACGGAGCAGTCAAATGCATTAGGCACTGCACCACCACAGTACAGGCCAGTGATCTAAAAAATGTTCTTAGCTACTCTCCAGCCCTGCTTCATTTCAGTTGGAAATTATTTGTTCATTTTCATTTATATTTCCTTGTTTATTATTTGTCTCCATTGCCACCCCACAGAGTATAAGCTCTGTCACTGGCTGCTGCTGTATGCTCAGTTGCTAAAAAGGTGCCTGGCAGATAGTACTTACTCACAATGAGTTAAATGGATGACTGCTGCCCTGTTAGGATCAGTGAGAACTGAACACCTGGAAACTCAGGTGAGCACATGCCCATGCTTTCTAATTTCCAGAAGTTGTTTCTTATCATAAACCACAGGTCTAGTCCCCAAAGGAAGGACAAAGATAGAAAGATGCCAATTTGGAAGTCGTAACTTAGGCCTGCAGCATCTCAGCCCTAAACGAGTCATTAACTCCAGTCGTTAAGGGGATAACAATGACAAACATCTTTTCCATTTCCTGATTACAGAATGGGAGAATGCTGCCTTTTTTAATTTTAACCTCGTCCTAGGTTTTAGGATGACAAAATGCACCAGCACAGACCATGCAATGATTTCACCCTCTGACACAGGAGAAGGGGGTTGAGTGGAGACATGAAGCAGCTGCTATACTGTTCATTGGCACCCTGACCCAGTTCCTACCCGAAACAGTCAGCAGCCTGTCCTCTCGGCCTGCCTGCCCTGTGGTCTGAAGCTTAGGTAAAGCAGCAGAGGCTTCAGAGAGGGAAGGGTCTGCTTCCCTCACCCACACCCCCACTCACCCACTCTCTAACCCAGCCATGTTGTTTGTTGGACTCATAAATCCTTAGCCAGTATTTGATCCCACAAAGCAAGATTGCGGTTATCTGAGTGGATGGGCCTGTCATGGGGCCTGTAGACAAACCACAGCCAGGCTGGGCCGTGCTGAATCATTAGTCACCAGGACAGAAGTTCTGCACTGGGTCAACCCCAGGGCCAGTCCAGCTCCAGCCTCAGACAGGGCCCCAGGAGGACAGCTCATTATTGTTCTCAGGAACTCCAAGTCAAGCCTTCCCATACTTTTGGGAATAAATAAATCTCTTGCATCTGTCCATAGTGCTTCTCAAACTCTAGTGAGCTTAAGAATTATCCTAGAGAGTGGGTTATAAATGCAGATTACCAGCTTCTATCTCCAGAGAGTCTGCTTCAGTGGGTCTCATTCCAAGACTCTTACAGTCTACCACCAACCACCTTAAAATGGCCTATGCTGTACCCTAAACACTGGTTTCTGCTCTCTATGCGTTGCTCCACCTGGCCCCTGTGTAGGAGGTTAGAGAGCAGTCAGAAGGTGGAGTGTCTCTAGAATGCCAGCCCAATTCAGTACACAGCTTTCTGCTTCGAGGACAGAAGGTGGCCGGGGCCAAGCTGGACTGGGACCAAGAAGCAAAGTGAGCAGGGTCTGGAACCCCCTGGGCCTGACACTGAGGAAAGGAGGAGCCTCCCAAATAATAACATCACAGATAATAGTAACAATAGTTACCACAAGTTGAGCACTTGCTACGAGGCAGGTACTGTGCTGAATGGTTCCTGTGTATCATCTCATAAGCCAACAACCCTATGCAATAGGTTCCCTTGTTATCCCCATTTTCCAGATGAAGCACTGGAACTTAAGTAACTTGGTAGCATATTCAGTGAGGTTATGTTCTACTTCAGTGGTATGACTGTTGTTGTTACTAGGTGTCGTTGAGTTGGTTCTGACTCATAGCTACCCTGTGTACGACAGAATGAAACACTGCCTGGTCCAGTGCCATCCTCTCCAGAGGGTAACTGCAAGACTCTAACCCCTTGCCTCACCAAGGGTGGACTGAGGACCAGCAGCATAGGCATCTGTAGTGGTTTTAAAGATACATCCATACGAAATTGGAACCTTTGTGCACTGCTGGTGGGAATGTAAAATGGTGTAGCCACTGTGGAAAATAGTTTGACGGTTACTTAGAAAGTTAAGTACAGAATTATCATGTTGCTATTGTTGTTATGTGCTGTCGAGTCGTCTCTGACTCATAGCAACCCCTCCTTGGGTTTCCAGGGCAGTGTCACTACGGAAGTAGATTGCCCAATCTTCCTTCCAAGGAGAGGCTGCTGGGTTTGAACCGCCAGCCTTCCGGTTAGCAGTCAAGTGCCTTAGGCACTACGCCACCAGAGCTCCCATACGATGCAGAAATTCCACTCCTAGGTATATACTCAAAAGAGTTGAAAGCAGATACATGTACAGATACAGGTATACCAATGTTCCTTGAAATATTATTCACAATAGCTAAAAGGTGAAAATAACTCATGTCCATCAACAGATAGATAAACTAAAATGTAGTATAACAAACAAAACAAAGCAAAAAAACACTACCATCAAGTCAGTTATGACTCAGGAACCCGCATTGGGTTTCCAAGGCTGCAAATGTTTATGGAAGTAGATTACCTCATCTTCCTCCTTCGGTGTAGCTAGTGGGTTTGAACCACTAACCTTCTGGTTAGCAGCTGAATGCCTTACCCACTACACCACCAGAGCTCCTCACAATGGAATATTATTCAGCCATAAAGAGAAACGAAGTTCTGATACATGCTATAACATGGATGAACCTTAAAGACTCGCCACGTTAAATAAATCAGATGCAAAAGGACAAATATTGTATGACCTTATCATACGAAATAACCTAGAATAAGGAAATGCAGAGACAGAGAATAGATTGGAGGTTACCAGGGGTTGAGGAGAGACGAAAATGAGGAGTTACTGTTTAAAGGATAGTGTCTGTTGGGGGTGATGAAAAAGTTTAAAACCAGATAGCGGTGATGGCTGCACCACATGGAGAATGTGATTAATGTGATTGAATTGTAAATTTTAAATGTTTAAAATGGAAATTATTGTTATACATATTTTATCACAATAATAATAATAATAATAAAGCCCACAGAATTCTTGAGTCTCTTCAATAGGTGGAGTTCAATTCTGCTTCCCTTTAGTGTTGCTTCTGCTAAATAGAATATGGTAGAAGTGGTGGAATGGTACTTCCAGGGTTATGTCTCCCATCTTGGGAGAAGCCATGTCATGAAAAGTTGGAGAGGTCCATGCATGAGGAACTGCAGCTTCTTGCCCGGCCCTTCAGAGATTACAGTGCTGGTTGATGGCTTGCCTATCCTCATGAGAACCTGAGCTGGCTTCACCCAGCTAAGGTGCTCCCAGATTTCTGATCCTCAGCAACTGTGTAAGACGCAAATATTTGTTGTGTCTTATGCTACTGAATTTTAGGGTTATTTGTTACACAGCAATAGATAACTAATACAGCATCATCTGGGAGCTGTTTAGAAATGCAGACTTCAAGCCTTATCCCTGACCTACTGAATCAGAAGCTGCAATTTAATGAGATTACCAGGTGATTTGTCTGTATGTTGAGAAGGAGTCCCTGGATATAACGAGCTTGGCTGCTGACTGAAAAGGTAGAGGTTCGAATCCACCCACAGGCACTGTGGAAGAAAGGCCTGGTGATCTCCTTCAAAAAAAATCAGCAATTGAAAATCCTTAGGAGGCACAGTTGTACTCATAGGGTTACCATGGGTTGAAATCAGCTGACGGCAAGTGGGACTGGTAAATTTGAGCAGCATTGTCCTAAACCTAAACCACTCCATTCTCAGTCAAGTAGAGAGATGTAAATATTACATATTTCCTGA
This sequence comes from Orycteropus afer afer, assembly GCF_000298275.1. Classification (NCBI taxonomy): domain Eukaryota; kingdom Metazoa; phylum Chordata; class Mammalia; order Tubulidentata; family Orycteropodidae; genus Orycteropus; species Orycteropus afer. Next base: position 6,474,139 of record NW_006921690.1, read on the forward strand.
AGAAAGTCGTTTAAGCAGCTCTTGTTGTGTCTTTCCTCTTTGCCCCTGCCCTTCTCACTCCAGTAAGCAGTAATTCCCTTACTGATGGGCCTCTGCCCATCAGCCCCTCCCTGGTGCCATGTTGCTCGGTCAGCTGAGAGCCATTCCCCTGCTCGCCAGTCCTAGCAAGTGGCAAGTGCCTCCTTGCACGGACAACTCAGCAATTGTTTATGGGAAACTATTCAAGGCAATGCTTTAGGTGCGAACCCAGGGAGAGTCACAGATGTCAGATAACACATAACTTGGGAAATTACCCGAGGATATGATGCCATAACCTAAAAGAGTGAGTTTGACTCATCTTCTTGATGTGGGGCCAGCCTGCCTCTGGGGTCTGCCCCATGTGGGGAGTTCTTAGTAACCTTAAAGGCCAAGTCAGCGTGCTGGAGGGGGGAGTAGGGAGAAGGAAGGAGGTATTTTGATTTTGAGTTTAGAACACAGGGTCACTGAAAAAACCAAAAAACTGAGAGAACCCATATTTAGAAGGTAGTTTATTTTCCAAGTCATTGTTGATGACCTGTGTGTGCTCTGAATTTCTGGGCAAAGATTCTGCCGAAAGGGATGCCCACTCAGTGCCCAGAGGACTGAAACTAGCTAAGTCAGGCCTTCAGATGGAGGAAGCAGTCTCACAAGCAGTGGGAATCCGGGAAGGAGCTGTTGCTGTTCTCAGCTCCAAGGTGATAGGACACATAGCACTAGTGCTGCTACTATTTCTAACAATTCTTCCTTTGCCTTTTCTCTTGAGCCGCATGCCAGTCTTCTTGGGGGTATTTCAGCCAGTTCAAGAACACACAGAGTAGTTTAAGCAAGTGGGTGATATGTGCCTCCAGTCAAATTTTGATCCTTATTTCTGGCCCATCCCTATTATGTGCCTTTTTTCTACAGCCAAATAGAACTATTCTCCATTCCCCAAAGTCTTTGGGGGTTCCACACCAAAACCTTTGAACACACTATTCCCTCTGTTTGGAATCTTCTTCCCCTTTGCTCGTGACTGACTTCTAGTCCCACTACCCATCTGTCAGTTTGCTGTACTTTGGTGGCTTGCATGTTGCTATGATGCTGGAAGCTATGCCACCAATACTTCAAATAACAGCAGAGTCACCCATGGTGGGCAGGTTTAAATGGTGTTTCTAGACTAAAACAGAGTAGGGAAAAAGGCCTGGTGATCAACTTCAGAAAACAGCCAATGAAAACCCTATGGGTTACCAACAGAATATTGTCCAAGCAGTGCTGGAAGATGAACTCCTAGGCTTCAACGCCCTTAAAATACACAATGGCTGCAACATTGGACTCGAGCATACCAAGGACCATGGAGTTGGTGCAGGATGGGGTAATGTTTCAATCTGTTGTACATGAGTCACCAGGAGTCAGGGCTGACTTGATGTGTATTGTTTATCAACAACAACAATTTCTACTCATATTTCAATTCTCCACTCAAGTATCACCTCCACTGGGAAGTCACTCTGGACTCTTCCACCTGGGTCCGGTCCTTCCTCTTTGCTTTGGTACCACCTTGTTCTGTCCTTTCTTATCTCTGTAATGGCTAGATTACTGCCCTACAGGGTAATCTTCATGGAAGCAAACTACCACATCTTTCTCCCATGGAGAGGCTGGTGTGTTAAACTTTGTTTTAGCAGCTGAGTGATTGAACTACTCACCAGAGCTCCTTTGGAGGGAGGAAGACTCCTGGAAGTACCCAGAAGCCCCTGGTGACCTGGAGAAGCTCTGCACAGGTCCCTCCTTCTCACACTTGAGCCGACTATAGGCCCAACAGGCCCAACTAGTGCTCAGCACTTATCATGCTGTTGCTTCTCTCATGTCTCTTGACATGATAAATAGAACTGAACTTTCTGGTCTGAAAGGTGCTGCTTTATTGATTCAAAAGCTGTCAACAGTGACCCCAGCACAGAAACATTTCCTGGGGATCAAATAACCGGCTCCTCTCAGCACTCATCAATCTGCAGCCTGGCTACATGTCCACTTACTCTAGGACTTACTACCTGAACCCTAACCCTAAATCCCCAGGCCAGGGATGGCCTGAATAATTTACTGTCATCTTTATTTCCCAGGGTTGTAATTTAGAAGGGCTTGCAGTTTAAGGGAAAACAAAGCAATACTTTATTTAGTTCACTAATGGTTTTGCTTTCATGGAATAATAATAATCCCATATCAGAAATGCTTTTTACTCAAATTTTAAAATCTGGTTTATATCAAAATCTAGAGACATTTTTATCTCCAGTTTATAAATAAGGAAACAAGCTCAGAGAAATTGAATAATACTATAGATTTTTCTTTAGCCAAGGATACATAGTGTTCTTCTAGTTGAGAATAATAATAGTAATAATTGTTTATTTAGTGCTTATTATGTGTCAGGCACTGCATTTAGTACTTCATACAATCTGATTAAACTGTCATACCTAATCTTACAGGTTATGAACTATTATCCTTATCTGACAGTTGCAGACAATGAAGCTTGGGAAGGTTAAATAACTTGTCCACAATTTATGTGGCAAGTCTTTGGACATGTCATAGGAAAGACCAATCACTAGAAAAGGACATGATGAGTGGCAGAGCATTGGAGAAAACAAGGAAACCCATCAATAAAATGGGTTGACACAATAGCCAAAACAATGAGCTCAACATACCAACATCATGAAGATGGCCCAGGACAGGGCAACGTTTCATTCTGTTACAGTAAGATCTCTGGTAGTTTAAACCAACTTCATAGCACCTAACTACAACAACAAATGGTAGTGCCTGCAATCTAACCCAGGTCAATGTGACTCCTGAGCTGGCTCTCTTAGTTGCTAATCTGTAACCTCCATTAGGGCAGGGACCATCTAGGTCTAACCCACTGCTATGTCCTCATCACCTGGCACAGAGCTAGCACGCAATAGGGACTCAATAAATAGTTGTTCAGTGAAAGAACCCCAGTTCTCTGCATCTAAACCTAACTCTTTAATACTATTCTGCTTCAAATGTCAAGAATACAGCTCCATGCTATGCATCAGGAAGCCAATCGGGGTCCATCATCCATCCACCATTAGGGCTTTTTCATTTTCATCGTCAGTTAGTGCATTAGCAGAATGGTCATAACCACAGCTGCCACTCATCAAGTACTAATTACATGGGCAGCAGAGTCCCAGGCACTCTGTGGGCATTAATCCGATCCTCCACACTACCCTGAACGGGAGGTATTAGTACTTGTGATTTTCAGAGAGGGCAGCTATGATTCAGAAAGTTTAAGTAAGTAGGCGAAGGTCATCAGTAACTAAACGACAGAGCTGAGATTCAAACCCACATCTAATGCCAAAGTCAGGTTCATGTTACCTTTCTCTCTTTTTAACAACTTAACTGAGGTGTACTTGACATCCCATACAATTCACCCATTGAAGAAAGTGTGTAGCTCACTTTGTTGGTTACCAGGCGTGGGAGCAGAGAGGAGGGAACACAGCAATAATAATAAATAATAATAATAATAATAATAAAATGAATGTGGGCCAAACAAACAAAAAAAAAGTATGTAGTTCAGTGGCTTTTAGAATATTGACAGCTATGCAACCATCACGGTCACCAATTCTAGAACATTTTCATTACCCTCAAAAGAAACCACACACACCTTAGCTGCCCCTCACCAGTTATCCTGTCCCACAGTTCTAGGAAACTACTTTCTCTTTCTTTGGAGGTGCCTACTTTGGATATTTCATATAAATGGAATTGTAAAATACACGTTCATTTGTTACTGGCTTCTTGGCATGATGTTTTCAAGTTCCATCCATGTTTTACTGTGCATAATACTTAATTCCTTTTTCTAGCTGAATAATATTCCTTTGTCTGCTTATCTCATATTTTATTTATCTATTCATCTTCAAGCTCTGGTGACATAGTACGTAAGGTATTTGACTGCTAACCAGAAGGCTGGCGGTTCAAACCCACCAGCCACTCCTCAGAATGAAGACTGGGCAATCTACTTCCGTAGAGATAGTGCCTCGGAAACTCTAGGAGGGGTCACTATGAGTCAGATCCAACTCCAGGCAGTGAGGTGTTTTTTTCATCAGTTGATAGACATTTAGGTTGTCTGATTCTCTTACCCACTCTATTTGCCACCCAGGGGCCAAAAAGAAACTAGACAATAAATTGTTTTCAGACTTATGTTTTCCATAAGTAGTAGGTTGCAGTTTTTATTGTACCAAAGGAAGCAAAGGAAGGCAAGTTTCCTTATGTTTGTTTATTTGTATCCATTGAGCACAGATGGTGCAGCTGTAGTTGGAAACTAAGTACTGGAATAAGAGTTGTTTGTGTTCTTATCACTGCTAGTGCTTCCTCTACAGCCATTTATGATAATAGTTTCTATCTCAGCTTTTATTTTATTTTTTGTTTTTTGCTGTGAAACAAATGAGAGCAAGTGCTCTTTAAGGGAATGATTCTTATTCAGAGTGATTCAAAAGTCTGGCATTTTAACTTTTATGGAAAACAGATATATCTTCTGCCACTAAACAAGGAAATTGTTGACTGGAAATAATCTTACTAAACCAATTAAAAAAAAAATACTGTCCATGGATCTTTCTCATCAGTGGCTCAGCAATTCATATATCCTTCAGATATCAGAAGAGACTAATCGTGTGTTACTAAGGAGTCCACTGTGTATATTTTGTAAACACACATGAATGAATCCAAGAAGAAATCCAGGACAGTTAGGAAACTTGCATCTTCTTTTCCTCCTTATCCTGGGGTGAAATGAAACAGAAAGTGGGTGATGATGTCCTTTACCCCAAATCAATTTAGCAAACTCAGAATTGTTTCATCTAAATCCTACAGAGATTGTATATGTTGCACAAATATTCCTCATCTATAACAAACATTGAGGTTAGCTTTTTCAGCAGCCAATCTGCACGCAGTGTAAAAATATCACTGAAAATCTTGCTCTTTGCAGCCAAACTCTGCTTCCACTGCTTTCCAAGGGAACTTTGCACAATTCAATAGATTTATTGAGTGCCAGCTGTGACTGGCAAAGGACATGGAGACAGGCATATAGAGAGGTACCACTCAGAGCATAAGAAAGGCCAGGATCAAGGCATAAGGAAAGGACTGGGGATGTGAAGAAGGAACGCAGAACAGAGAGACGGTCTGTGTTAGACAGAAAGTAGAATGGCCAAGACGGGCTAAGAACACTAATAGCTATCTTTTTTTTTTTTTTAATACACTTACTCTTTGATGTTGTTATTTGTTGTTGCTGTCAAGTTGATTCTGAATCATGCGACCCCATGTACAGTCGAATGAAAGATTCCCCAGCCCTGCACCATGTTCACGGTCAAGTCCATTGTTGCAGCCACTGTGTATTGAGTGCCTTCAAACCTAGAGGGCTCATCTTCTAGCACTGTATCAGATGATATTCTGTTGTGATCCATAGAGTTTGCATTGACTAGGTTAGAAGTAGATGACCAGGCCTCTCTTCCTAATTTATATTAATCTTGAAGCTCCACTAAAACCTGTCCACCAGGGGTGACCCTGCTGTATTTGAAGTACCTCTGGCATAGCTTCCGGTATCATAGCAGCATGCAAGCCACCCAGCATGACAAACTGACGGATGGATGGTGATATTCTTTGTTGATACTGCTAAATACCTTATACATATTTTCTTGTTCAGTTCTCACACTTTAAGATGTGGATGCTATTACTAAAACTCCTTTTAAGATGAAGAAACAGAGCCTTAGACACATACTTGTCCAAGTCATACCCCTAGTATCACTACGGAAGTAGATTGCCCAATCTTCCTTCTGAGGTGTGGCTGGTGGGTTTGAAGCACCAGCCTTCCGGTTAGCAGTCAAGTGCCTTAGGCACTATGCTACCAGAGCTCCCTTAAGTGATAGAGCAGGTCCTGGAATTTAGATGGACCTCAAAGCTCATGTTCCTAATGACTGCTCTGTGTTGTTGTCATGTTGATCATGACTCATAGTGAGCCTATAGGACAGAGTAGAACTGCCCGCCCCATAGTATTTCCTAGGCTGTAATCTTTGCAGGAGCAGATGACCAGGTCTTTTCTCCTGTGGACCGACTGGGGGATTCCAACCAATCATCTTTTTTTAGCAGCTGAGTTTTTTAATTATTTGCCATCAAGGTTCCTTAACCACTGCTCTGTTCTACCTCTCGATCAAACAGAAAGCAGCCTACTCAGATTGTTGCATATCAGAAAGTAGATGTTGTTGTTGTTGTTGTTATGTGCCGTTGAGTCAGACCGGACTCATAGCAACCCCTCCTTGGGTTTCTGAGGCAGTATCGCTACGGAAGTAGATTGCCTAACCTTCCTTCCAAGGAGTAGCTGGTGGGTTTGAACCGCCAGCCTTCTGGGTAGCAGTCAAGTGCCTTAGGCACTATGCTACCAGGCTCCTTATTTTTCTTTTTTTTTTTTTCTTAAGAAAATGAAGTCTAACAAAAGGACAAATACTTATGATTCTAGTTGTATGAAGTATCTGTTGTTATGTGGTGTCGAGTCAGACCTGACTCATAGTGACCCCTCCGTGGGTTTCCGAGGCAGTATCACTACAGAAGTAGATTGCCTAACCTTCCTTCCGAGGAGGTGCTGGTGGGTTTGAAGCACCAGCCTTCTGATTAGCAGTCGAGTGCCTTAGGCACTATGCTACCAGAGTTCGTATAAGGGACAAACTCATAGAAACAGAAAGTAGACTGGGAGGAGTGGGGAAAGGAATGTTACTGTTTAATGGGTACAGAGTTTCTGTTTGGAGTGATGAAATAGTTTTAAAAATAAATGGTGGTGATGGTTGCACAACACTGAATGTAATTAATGCCTCTGAATTATACATTTTAAAATGGTTAAAAAGGCAAACTTTATTATATACATTTTTTACCACAATTAAAAAAGATGTAAAAAACAAAGTTGTTTCCTCATTGCAAATTAATTTAGCTCTGAAATCTGAGGGTTGGATATGAAGAGATCAGAGATTTATCTTTTTATCATCTGGGCATTCTTGGGATGGACATGATAGGAGTGGGCTAGATGAGGCTGAGAAGATGGTGATTTGTATCTGTGATTCTTCCATGCCCTGTTCCCTTTCTCCACTACTATTCTGTTCTCTGTTGTTGTTAGGTGTCATTGAATCAACGCAAACTCACGGCAGCTTTATTTATAACATGATGCTTTGTTGAACAAAACGTTGCTTGGTCCTGTGTCATCTTCATGACTATTGGTATATTTGAGTTCATTGTTTTGGCTATTGTGTTAATCCATCTCTACAGCCACACCCTTCTCTATCATCTTTCAAGCCACCATTTGGCTGCTGTTATCACCTGACCTGTCCCAGGGCCCAGCTCTGACATGTTTTCTTAGGTAATAGGTAGGCTCTTTATCTGGAAGTGACTACAAGGCATTGTCTGATCTAACACTTCCATTTTGCAGATTAGGGAAACTGAGGTCCAGAGAAGTGAATCATCCTAAAATAGGTCTCTGGACTCAGATGAATTGTTCCTTTTTGTGTAAAACTATGTTGCCTTTTGGGGAAACATGAAAGGGGCCCAGAGAGTTCCCCAAAGTCCAAGATGAAGACCACTGGTGGTTCTCAAGATGATTTAGATGATGTTCAACAGCATTTAATTTCTCCATCAATCCTTCTGACTTAGGTCAAGGAGATGCTCTTGTTTGGCCCTGTCTTTAACACCTAACAATTGGTAATCTTTCTTTTAACAAGGAGAGAACAAAGATCAGACTCAGAGCCTTAGATAGGCAACTAACCAGTTTGAGTTTTGTTTTGTTTTCATTGTATTTATTATTATAATTACTCTTATTTATGGCAAGTCATACTGATAACAAGTTTCATTTGAAAATATATCTTTAAAAAAAAAATGACCTGAACTGTTGAATAAATAATAGTACAGATGGTCCAAAAATATGGCAAAAATCTTGATAATGGTAAGCAAATGACTAAAAGCAGATTTTTTTTTATTTTTTATTTTAAGAGCTTGTTTTACATTCAAAGTCACACGTACATATAGTTTCATTCCCCATTCGCCATGTCCGACCTTAACCCAGTCTCCTCCCCTCCCTACCCTGCAACACTCCCCCTGTGCCCCTCATAATTATGCACTCGTGTTTGTCCTGCATTTCCTCAGTTTGAATGTTGGTCCTTTGGTGTCCCATGGTCTATTGCTTTAAGGGATGTATTACCTTTGAGTGTGTGGGTATGGCATCCTGGGTTGAATGGCCTGTGTGTACATCTTGTTAACTATTGGGCTGAGAGCCCACCCCTGGGGATGAGTTTTATTCCGGGAGCTGAATGTATTTCAGGGCCATAGAATTGGGAGTCTCACATTATATCTGACCAGTAATTCCAGTCATTATTGAGTTTTTGGATTTTGTTCCACATTTTCCTTCCTACTCTATCCAGGATCTACAGATTTGATCCTTTCCTGAGTGGTTGGCATTGGTAGCCGGGCACCATCCGGTTCTTCTGGTCTCAAGGGCCATTGTGTCCTAGGGTTGATTGCTTCTAAATGCCCAACCCCCCTTTTTTTGTGCGTTCTTCTTCACTTCTGACGCTAGGAGACCATTAGCTACATCTTAGATGGCTGCTTGAAAGCTTTTAAGACCCTAGTCGCTACTCACCAATGTAGGATGCGGAGCAACATAAAAGCAGATTTTTCATGACCATAAACCATCTCAGTGGCAAAGAGCAATGATTTGGAGTGCCATACAGACCACTGAAGTAGGTACTTCTCAAATCACATTGCCTAGCCCCTGGCCTACTGTGAGAAGGGGTCACCTCTGTGTGAGGATTAGGGATAAATTCAGGTTGACAAATCATTTAGAGTCGTTCATTCCTGCCCCGAAGTTCTACCACTCCCACAGGCTTCTTTTTGGTGTGCCTGTTTCTCTGCCCCCTCACTCCCCATTTCCCCCGCAACCATAATGACCTCCAAGTTTCCCTTTCTTCTCCCTATGGATTTTGACACTAAACACCAGATATTTCACAGGGAATTTGCTTCATGTTGAAGAATGACATTTCACCGTGACCTCTTTGACCATGGTTGGGTGAGAGAAAATTGCCGTGTGTGGCCATTGAACAATACTGGTATGGGAGCTGAGGACATGGCCCTGCTTCTCAGGAACCCACTGGGCCTCAGGCAGCAAGTCACTTTCCCTCTCTAGGTCTCAGTTTCCTCATCTTTACAATAATTGTCCCATCAGGCCTGAGAACTCTGAGTTGGAATAGTTCTGTCCACTTATCTCACTCTGCTCACAGTGAAGGTGGACTGAAGGAGGAAAAAGGGAAAGGACATAGCAAGGGCATTAGAAATTTTCTTATCTGTAAACATGGGAGGGACATGTGTAGCTAATTAGAGGCCTGATCTCATAGGATTGTTGTGAGGATAGATTAGTTAAAATGTTTGAGAATCTTACCACAGTACTCAGCGCACAGTGGGTGGCTAAATGTGGTAGTTAAACTCAAAAACCAAACTCACTGCTGTCCAGTTGGGTTTCTGGTAGCGTAGTGCCTAAGGCACTTGACTGCTGCCCAAAAGGCTGGTGGTTCAAACCCAGCAGCCACTCCTCCAAAGGAAAGTTGGGCAATCCACTTCTGTAGTGATACTGCCTCAGAAACCCAAGGAGGGGTCGCTATGAGTCAGGTCCGACTTGACAGCACGGTAACAACTATAATCTCTACAGAAGTAGATTCCCAGTCTTCCTTCCGAGGAGTGGCTGGTGAACCGCCAGCCATCTGTTTAGTAGTCAAGTGCCTTAGGTACTACCACCACCAGAGCTCCTAATGTGGTAGCTAGTCTATTAATGTTGTTGTTGTTGTTGTTATGTGCTGGCGAGTCGGACCCGACTCATAGCGACTCCTCTTTGGGTTTCCGAGGCAGTATCACTACGGAAGTGGATTGCCCCATCTTCCTTCTGAGGAGTGGCTGGTGGTTTTGAACCACCAGCCTTCTGGTTAGCAGTCAAGTATCTTAGGCACTACGCTACCATAGCTCCCAGTCTATTAAAATAGAACTGTTGAAAAGAGAAGCCAGCTTCTATGGAAAGCTGAGCTGTGAAGAACAGTGGCCCTGAGGGGCCGCAGGGTTCACCTTGGGCTGCTCTGTTTGTGGTGGAGCCATGCCTCAGCCCAGGATGGGCTCTCCTCAGCGCTAAACTGGAGAATGGGCCTATTCCTTTCCTTTGTGTTTGGCTAGGGCCAGAGGGCACAGTCGGAAAAAATAACACCAGGAAGAGAGTGAAAGAACTAGGGGCCTCTGTGGAGAAAGGGAAAAAAAAAAAAAAAAAAAGGCAAGGAACCAGTCAAAGGTCAGAAAATCAATTTTTTTCTCCTTACAGATCTATAAGTTTAGAGGCTTGTAAAGGTCAACGTTGTCCTTTTAAAGTACCTCCAGGATTTACATCCTGAGTAACACTTGGTTTCCTCCATGGTAAACATAAAGATCCAATTAGTTTTCCCTATAATTCAAAGAGATCCAAGAAACAGGGACCTTTCCGGTTGGGAGTCAGTTTGGCCATAAAGTTTCTTGCTACACAATTCTGAGGATGAACTTTAATTCATATCTTATCTCTGCTTGAAAATGAACATCCCTTCTCTTCTTATCATAATGTTTCTGTTTTCTTTTTAGTTTTTTTTCCCCTTTTCCTTTGGAGCCTTGGCCATATTCCTTTTTGGCAATCAGAATAAATTCTTCATACTTAGTTATTTGTTGTACTCAGTTACCTTAAGAATTTTTCTCCCTGACTTGACTCCAGGAGGCATTTTAAGGTCCTGTCAAAGTAGAATGCTGCTAGAACCCAAGCTTTCTGGGCTCGATTCTAAGCTTTTTACTGCTATGTGAAATGGTGATCACAAAATATTTCTCTTTTTATGGCCTCCTTGACCAGGGATGAAATCACCAATGCAGCTGTTCCATGAACCCTATTTATGGAGGCTGCTTCTCAGTCTCTGAGTTTCTGCTTTTCCTCCAGGCTAACTAACCCATCCTGGGCTTTCTGGGGCATAAAGGGTAAGGCTGGGCAATTGAGAGGCATATCCATCCCCTCCCAGCAGGCTTACTCCTCATGTTGGGCTGTGGTGCTGGTGCGGTGATGTGAATAGGCTTGATTCTGGGTTTCTGGGGCAAGGAAAGCAGGAGTGCCCTTCGTTCACACCCCTTCACAGAGATCTCATGCCTCTGATGGTGAGAATCAGCTACTTTGTAAGACTGGGCCCTTCTGAAAGGTAGGCATTTCTGAGCTGGTAAGAGATCCGTCTGTGAGTCAAGGAATTGTTAGGCTTCTTGGATAAAGGGAGAGATCCTATTTTGCTTTCTTTTGACCAAAAGGAGTGAGCACTTTAACAACAAAGCAGTATCTTGTACAAAGATTTGAGGTTGCATAATGGCTGAAGGTTTGATAGGAGATATTGAGCTTAGGTGGCACAAACGGTTACGTGCTTGGCTGCTAACTGAAAGGTCAGCAGTTCGAACTCACCAGCAGCTCTATGGGAGAAAAGACCTCACAATCTGCTCATGTAAAGATTAGTTTTGGAAGCTCTATGGGGCAGTTCAGGAGCTCTGGTAGCATAGTGCCTAAGGCACTTGACTGCTAACCAGAAGGCTGGCAGTTCAAACCCACCAGCCACTCCTCGGAAGGAAGGTTGGGCAATCTACTTCCGTAGTGACACTGCCTTGGAAACCCAAGGAGGGGTCGCTATGAGTCAGGTCTGACTCGACGGCACATAACAACAACAACAACAACAACATGGGGCAGTTCTCTGCTGTTCATAAGATTTTCACTGGCTATCTTTTTTTCACCTTTAAGAGTAAGGTGCACCTAACTTAAGCCATGGTATTTTCAATAGCCTCATAAGCATGTGAAAGCTGGACAGTGAATAAGGAAGACCGAAGAAAAGTTGATGCCTTTGCATTGTGGTGTTGGCAAAGAATACTGAAAATACTATGGACTGCCAGAAGAACAAATAAATCTACCTGGAAGAAGCACAGCCAGAATGCACCTTGGATGCGAAAATGGACAGAAATCATCTCACCTACTTTGATCGTGTTTTTATAATGCTCCACTTTACCAAGCACCTCCCTGAAGGTGCTTTTTAAAGTAGAGCAGCAGTGAAAAAGGGGAGGATCCTCAACAAGGTGGATTGACGTAGTGGCTGCAACTATGGGCTCAAGTATAGCAAGACTTGTGAGGATGGTGCAGGACCAGGCAGTGTTTTGTTTTGTTGTACATGGGGTCACTAAGATTGGAGCCCACTTGACAGTATCCAACAGCAACAACATGGGGCAGTTCTACTCTGTCTGATAGTGTCTCTATGAGTTGGAATGGATTAGACAGCACAAACAATAGCAGTGCAACATCTAGTTGACTGGGAATTATAACAACCAGCATTTAGTCAGTATTTACTATGAGCAGACCCTGTTAGAAGCACTTTATATGCATTATCCCAGAGCCTCCCTATGAAACACACAATTATCTCTGTTTTACTTATGCAGAAACTGAGGCACAGAGAGGTTAAGTAACTTGCTCAAAATCCAAGTGGGTAATGGTAGGGCACATTATATGTGACAGTTTGCCACATACCTTTTTTTCCCTCTAGCTTTGATGAGTGAAGAAAATGATAAATCATCACACATCTACGTAATATGGTCGAGATATGAAAGAGTGTTTTCCCTTTTGCCTCTTAAAAGATTATTATTTGGTTTCTCTCTGCCTGTTGCCTAACATGCCAGTTGGGAAGTATATCAAAACAGAATGCCTTCTGAAGTTGCAGAGAACAGAAAATCCAACTCAAACTGACTTTAATAAAGGAGATTTATTGGCCCATGTTATTGAAAGTCCAAAACTGGGGCAATCCAGCACCTCAATGACATTATCATGGACTTGGTTTCTTTCTGTCTTTCAGTTTTGCCTTTTATGGTGTTAGCTTCTGACAAAGTCTGTCTTGGTGGCAAAATGGCTGCAATATTTCTAGATTTCACATCTGTATAGTCAGGAAGGTGAGAGAGCATTTCTTCTCTGAGATTCTAGGCAAGAATCCAAAGATTCACTCTGTTTGGACCATGTAAATTGCCATTAACCTTTTAATTGATCCCCATTCAAGGCCCAGGGAGTGGAATTTCTTGCCTGAATTAGGTCAACTAGTGATACCTCCTGGAAATGGGGGCAGCATCTGCTTCCACTGCTGCATGGGCTATGTAGAGAAACTAGATATCCAAAATAAAAATCTGAGTACAGTTAGAAAAAGGAGATCCTCAAATCGTTACTTGGCAGGTAAATTCAGTTAATATCTTTGGTTAAAAGTCATAGAATGACCAACAGATTAAATGTAGGAGCTTATAAATCTTATCATGAAAGTGGAGACAGGCCATTTAAGTTGTTGCAGTGGCTCAATGATGTCTCCAGTGACTTTTTTTTTTTTTCTGCTTTGCAATATTCAATGTTCCAACAGTGGCCATAGGATGGCTGCCATAGCTCTGCACATTACATCCTCAAGTGAGACCCAAACAGGCAGGAAGCAGAAAGGATGGAAAGAAAAGTTGATCTTCCCATGCATCTTGTATTTTTTTTCCTGAGGTAGGGAAATCTTTAATGCCTCAGCCTCTTTCACATTTAATTGTCTTGAAGTGGACCACGTGGCCACTGCTAGCCGCAAAGGAGTTTGGGGAAGTGAATGGAAAGCTGGCAAAGAAGAAGAGAAATGAGAATGGGCTTCCGTAGTTGTCCAATATGGTCTTGTTTTGGTAATTCTAAAACAACGCTAAGGAATCAGAGTCCTTGTCCTAAGATTTTGCTGGTGTCCGTTACAGAGAATATAACCAGAATATGGTTAGAGGTCTTTCTTAGCCAAATTCAGACTCACAGGTAGTTGGCGCTCATCCATGCTATTGTTGTTCAGTAGTGTCTATATTCGTTCTTACTTATAACAACCTAACATACAATAGAATGAAACACTGCCTGGTCCTGTGCCATCCTCACAATTGTTGTTATGTTTGTCCTCTCCCCCTTTTTTAATTTTTATTCTGATTTGGGTGAAAGTTTACAGAGCAAATTCATTTTTCATACAGCAGTTCATACACATATTGTTTCATGACATTGGCTTCAATTCCCCACAACATAACAGCTCTCTTCCCATTCCTCCCTGTAGTTACCTCTTCCCTGTGTCCTTCTTTCCTGTGCATTCCTGGCCCCTGAGCTCCCTGTGCGAATACTGCCCTTCTGTTCTCCCATTATCAATCATTCTAAGGAGTGTACCTACCTGATGTAAATGTTCACCCTATATACTAGTCTCTGATTTGGCTAGAAGCCATGGCAAACAAAACAAAACAAAACCTCACTGCCATCAAGTCGGTTCCAACTCATAGTAACCCCTCCTTGGGTTTATTAGGTAGTATCTCTATGGAAGTAGATTGCCCAACCTTCCTTCTGAGGAGTGGCTGTTGGATTTGAACCACCAGCATTTTGGTTAGAAAATGCCTTAGGCACTACACCATCAGAGCGCCTGGAAGCCATGTGAGTGAGTTCAATTCCAAACTTGAAGGGTAACTAGGGACCATAGTCTTGGGGGTCACACCAGGCTCTATCAGACCTGTAAGCCTGGTCTTTTTTATGATTCTGAATTTTGTTCCACATTGTTCTCTCACTCTATCCAGGATCTCCTGTACTGATCCCTTTCCAAGTAGTGGACAGTGGTAGCCCAGCACCATCTAGTTCTTCTGGTTCATGGTCATATAGGCAAGGTTTGTACGGTCCACTAGTCCCTTGGGCTAATTGTTTCCATGCATCTTTAGTTTTCTTCTTTGTCCTGGATGAGGAGAGAACCTTTGTTGCATCCAGATGGCCACTTGTAAGTTTTTAACACCCAAGTCATTATTCACCAAAGTAGGACATAGAACAATGTTTTGTGTAGTATGTTATGCCAATTGAACTTGATGTCCCCGGCAACCATGGTTCTGAACCCACAGCTCCAATATCTCGCTCCCTCAGGGTGGTTGACTGTGCCTAAGAAGTTATCATAATTTTGTGTTTGGGCCCATTTTTGAAGCCACTGTGTCAATCCATCTCATTGAGGGTCTTCCCTTTTTTCACTGACCTCTATTTTACCAAGGATGATGTCCTTCTCCAGGCACTGGTCCCTTTTGATACCATGTCCAAAGTATGTAAGATGAAGTCTCATCATCCTCCCTTCCAAGGAGCATCTGGCTATACTTGTTCCAAGATTGTTGTTGTTGTTATGTGCCGTGGAGTCAAACCCGACTCATAGCGACCCCTCCTTGGGTTTCCGAGGCAGTATCACTACGGAAGTAGGATTGCCCAACCTTCCTTCCGAAGAGTGGCTGGTGGGTTTGAACCGTCAGCCAAGATAGATTTGTTAATTCTTCTGCAAGTCCATGGTATATTCAATATTCTTTGGCCACACCATAATTCAAAGGCATCAATTATTCTTCAGTCTTCCTCATTCATTGTCCAGCTTTCACATGCGTGGGAGACAATTGAAAATACCATGGCTTGGGTCAGGTACACTGTAGTCCTCAAAGTGACATCTTTGCTTTTGAACACTTTAGAGGTACTTTTCAGTAGATATTCTCAATGCAATACATCATTTGACTTCTTGACTGCTGCTTCCATGGGCACTAATTGTGGATCCAAGTAAAATGAAATCCTTGACAACTTTGTTGTTGTTGTTGTTGTTGTTAGGTGCTGTTGAGTCATCTCCGACTCATAGTGACCCTATGCACAGCAGAAGTAAACACTGCCTGGTCCTGAGCCAGCTCCATGATTCTTGCTACACTTGAGCCCATCGCTGCTGCCACTGTGTCAGTCCATCTTGTTGAGGGCCTTCCCCTCTTTCGTCCACCCTCCACCTTACCAAGCATGACATCCTTCTCCAGGGAATGGTCCCTTCTGACAGCATGACCAAAGTAGGTGAGATGAAGTCTGGCCATTCTCACCTCTAAGGAGCATTCTGGCTGCCTTTCCTCCAGGACAGACCTGCTAGTTCTTTTAGCAGTCCACAGTACTTTCAGCATTCTTCACCAACACCACAACTCAAAAGCATCGATTCTTCTTCGGTCTTCCTTATTCATTGTCCAGCTGTCACATGCATATGAGGCGATTGAAAATACCATGGCTTGTGTCAGGCACACCTTCGTCCTCAAGGAGACATCTTTGCTCTTCAGCACTTGAAAGAGGTCCTTTGCAGCTGATTTGCCCAGTGCTATACGTCATCTGATGTCCTGACTGCTGCTTCCATTGGTGTCAATTATAGAACCAGGCAATGTGAAGTCTTTGACAATTTCAATCCTTTCTCTATTTATCATGATGCTGCTTATAAGTCCAGTTGTGAGGATTTTTGTTTTCTTTATATTGAGATGTAATCCGTACTGCAGACTGTATTCTTCAGTCTTCATCAGTAAGTACTTCAAGTCACCTTCACTTTCAGCAAGCCTAGTTGTGTCGTCAGTGTATCACAGGTTGTTAATGATTCTTCCTCCAATCCTGATGCCACGTTCTTCTTCATATAGTTCAGCTTCTCAGATTATTTGCACAGCATACAAACTGAATAAGTATAGTGAAATGATACAACCCTGACACACTCCCTTCTTGACTTTAAAGCATGCAGTGTTCCCTTTTTGTGTTTGAACGACAGCCTCCTGGTCTATGTACAGGTTCCTCATGTGTACAATTAAGTGTTCTGGAATTCTCATTCTTCTCAATGTTATCCACAATTTGTTATGCTCCACACAACCAAATGCTTTTGCATAGTCAATAAAACACAAGTAAACATCTTTCTGGTATTCTTTGCTTTGAGCCAATTCTGAATGCCAACTTTGAGAACTCTATTTTCTCCATTTATCATGATATTGCTTATTAGTCCAGTTGTGAGGATTTTTGTTTTCTTTATGTTGAAGTGCAATCCATATTGAAGGTTGTAATCTCTGAACTTCATCAGTAAGTGCTTCAAGTTCTCTTCACTTTCAGCAAGCAAGGTTGTGTCATCTGCATATCACAAGTTGTTAATGAATCTTTCTCCAATCTTGATGCTGCATTCTTCTTCATATTATGCAGCTTTTCAGATTATTTGCTAAGAATGTAGATTGAATAAGTATCATGAAAGGATACAACTCTGACACACACCTTTCCTTATTTTAAATCATGTCGTATTCTCTTGCTCTGTTTGAACAACTCTTTTTTGGTCTACTTACATACAGATATCTGCATGATCACAATTAAGTGGTCTGGAATTCTCACTCTTTACAATGTTGTGCCCAATTGGTTAAGATTCACGCAGTTGAGTACCTTTGCATAGTCAATAAAACACAAGTAAAAATCTTTCTGATATTCTCTGCTTCAGCCAAGATCCAGCTGACATCAACAATGATATTCCCTGTTCTAGGTCCTTTTCTGAATCCAGCTTGAATTTCTGGCAGTTCCGTGACAATGTACTGCAGCAATCATTTTTGAAATATCTTCAGGAAAATTTTACTTTCTTATAATTGTTGTTATTGTTGTTATGTGCCATTAAGTTGGACCCGACTCATAGCGACCCCTCTTTGGGTTTCTGAGGTGGTATCATTACTGCAGTAGATTGCCCAACCTTCTACCCAAGGAGTGGCTGGTGAGTTTGAACCGCCAGCCTTCTGGTTAGCAGTCTAATGCCTTAGGCACTACACTACCAGAGCTCCTATAGTAACGATAAAAATTACCAAACAAAACCACTGCCATCAAGTCAATTCCAGCTCATAGTAACCCAGACAGCATAGAACTGCCCCATATGTTTTTCAAGGCTGTATATCTTTATGGAAGCAAGCTGCCTCATTGGTCTCCTGTGGAGCAGCTGGTGGATTCGAACCACCTATCATTTGGTTAGCAGTCAAATGCTTTTAACAACAGCACCACCAGATCTCCTCATAGTAATGGTATTATTTAATGATTTCCACATTCTGTTGGATCTCTTTTCTTTGGGATGGGCGTAAATATGGATCTTTTCTTGTCGGTTGGCCAGGGAGCTGTCTTCCAAATTCCTTGGCATAGATGAGTGAGTGCTTCAAGCATGCATCTATTTGCTGAAACATTTCAATTAGTATTTCCTCAATTCCTGGAGCCTCTTTTTTTGCCAATATCTTCAGTGCAGCTCAGACTTTTCCTTCAAACCATTGGTTCTTGATCATATGCTACCTCTTGAAATGGTGGAATATTGACCAATTCTTTTTGGTACAGTGACTCTGTATATTCCTTCCCTCATCTTTTGATGCTTCCTGCGTTGTTTAATATTTTGCACATAGAATCCTTCAGTACTGCAACTCAAGGCTCGAATTTTCTCTTCAGTTCTTTCAGTTTGAAAAATGCCAAGTGTCTTCTTCCCTTTTGATTCTCTCAATCCAGGTCTTCGTGCATTTCATTATAGTACTTCAGTTCATCTTCTTGAAGCGCCCATTGAAATAGTCTGTTCAGCTCTTCTACTTCATCATTTCTTCCATCACTTTAGCTACTCTACTGTATGTTAAAGAACAAGTTTCAGAGTCCCTTCTGACATCTATTTTGGTCTTTTCTTTCTTTCCTGTGTTTTTAATGACCTTTTACTTTCTTCATATACAATGTCCTTAATGTTGTTATTCCACAACATGTCTAGTTTTCAATGTGTCAAATCTATTCTTGAGATAGTTTCTAAATTCAGATAGAATATTCCTAAGATTATACTTTGGCTTTCCTGGACTTGTTTTAATTTTCTTCAGCTTCAGCTTGAACTTGTATGTGAGCAATTGATGATCTGTTCTGAAGCTGGACCCTGGGCTTTTCTGTCTGAAGATATCGAGCTGCTGCATAGTCTCTTTCCACATATGTAGTCGATTTTATTTCTATATATTCCATCTGGCCAAATCCATGTGTATAGTCTCCATTCATGTTGTTGAAAAGAGTTATTTCCAATGAATGGATTGTTCGTCTTGCAAAATTCTGCCATGTGATCTGTGGTGTCATTTCTGTCACCAAGGGCATATTTTCCAACTCTTGATCCTTCCTACCTTCATACTGCTTTTGAATACAAAGTTCAACATAGGATTATGTATTCCAGTGTTGACATCAATGAGAGGCTTATTGGAAGCAAATTTAAGTATCAGCATACTTTATATTATCAGCACTAAATGAACTTAATTAAAAAATCAGATGTCTAAAGTATGTTTGTAAAGATGGGAAATTCCAATATTAGCCTATGAATTAATTTGAAGTATGTTTTTTCTAGATTGCAAAAATATTCCTCTACCAATTAATTATCTAATCTTTAGAGCTCTAAGCTTAGTCTTGAAGTACATTACAAATATCCTATCACTCAATAAATTGTGGTTAGTATCAGCAAAATATTTTTGGCTTATTTGAGGATTGGCGCAATGAGGCCAAGAAAATGACTCAATAGATTAGAGGAACAGTAGAGTGAGAGATGCTGAGAACAATCTGATTACACACACATACATCCATTATGTTTTCATTTTCAAACTTATTCCAACTTTAGGCAGAGTTTTTTTTTTTTCTTCCTGACTTCCTTTGAAAAATGACATGAGCAATTTTTTCACTGCAGTTGGAAGCAGACTCTGTTAGAAGAAAGAGGCCAATACCAGGGGGAACTGTGACAAATGAATCTGCTAGAAGGAAAGAAAAACTCAAGCCATTCTGAGAGCTAAGGGCCCAGGAGTAATTGCAGTTTGGCTGGGTCGGGCCGGGGCAGACTTACGTTTAGTACTGACTCACAACCTACATTTCATGGTCCTTTAGCTTTTATGAGACATTTCCTACTTACACTGCCAATTGGCCCACACTGTAATAGAACTCTAGAGCACAGTTGGTACGTACAAGTACAGCAGGATGTGATAGGTATTATTTTTGGCAGCCCAGCAGTTTATCCCCCATCTTCCCTTTTTTAGCAGCAGGCTCAGGTAGCCAAGCATAGTACCCATTTACCTGCACTCATGAAGGACTAATCAGGGTCTTTCTTCCCATGGGATTTTAATATACAGCCATATAGCTATCCACTCACCCATGCTGCAAAGCTGGAGAGGAAGACTGGAGCTGTAGGCAGAGGAGAACACATAGATGGAGGAATTAGCAACATTCTTGGTCTCTGAACAATCCTTGCCTTAAGCTAGATCCCTTAGGATGTCCTAGTTAGGTGAGCCAATAAATTCTGTTTCTGGCTTAGCTAGAATTGAGTTATCTATCACTTGCAAGAAAAATCCCTGACTGATCTCACCATTTACACAAGCTAGGTTCAGCTTGAACTGAACTTCCTTGATGAAGTCTTCTCTGATGACTCTCTCTTCCTGATCCCTCCTTTTTTTCCAGTAGCTACATTCAAAACCAAACCAAACTTCACTGCCATTGAGTTGATTCTGACTCATAGGGACCCCATTGGGTTTCCGAGGCTGTAAATCTTTACGGAAGTAGACTGCCTTATCTTTCTTCCATGGAGCAGCTGGTGGGTTCAACCTTTTGGTTAGCAGCCAAATGCCTTAACCACTACACCACCAGAACTCCTTAGTCACTGCACTACTCACTGACTCTACTAAATTAGCACAATGTTAAATGCAATAGCAAGATTCTCTGATTTTTAAAACGTCTTTTCAGTTGTATTGAAAATACCTTGTGGAAATGTTTAAGACAATCCCTAATCAGTAAACAGGAATGGTTTTTGAAAGTTTTTTGGAAGTTGTTTGTTTTTGTTGTTACTGTTATGTGCTGTCGAGGTGGCTCATATTGACCCATCTATATACAACAGAACAAAACACTGCCCGGTCCTGCGCCTGCCTCACAATGCTTGGTATACCTGAGCCCATTGTTGCAGTCACTGTATCAATCCATCTTGTTAAGGGCCTTCCCCTTTTTTGCTAACCCTCCACTTTATCAAGCATGACATTCTTCTCTAGGAAATGGTCCCTTCTGGCAAGACCAAAGTAGGTGCGACAAAGTCTGGCCATTCTCACTTCTAAGAAGCATTCCAACTACACTTCTCCCAGGACAGATTTGTTAGTTCTTCTGGCAGTGCATGGTACTTTCAGTATTCTTCGCCAACACCACAATTCAAAAACATCAACTCTTCTTTGGTTTTCTTTATTCATTGTCCAGCTTTTGCATGCATATGAGGTGACCAAAAAAACACCATGGTCTGGATAAGACACACTTTAGTTTTCGAAGAGAAATCTTTGTTCTTCAGCACTTTAAAGAGGTCTTTTGCAGCAAATTTGCCCAGTGCAATACGTTGTCTGATTTCTTGACTGCTACTTTTATGGTATTGATTGTGGAACCAAATCATATGAAATCTTTAACAACTTTAGTTGTTAGTTTGCAACTTGAAATACATTTGTCCAGAGAAGTAATATAAACTATGGTTAAGTACTCAGCCCAGCTCACAAAAGACTATTTCATGAAAATGTTTGTACAACGGTAGAGAAAAGTAGTCGTACTATTGAGTAGTAGTCGTACAATAGAGAACTACTGATTGAAAAACAAAGTTTGTTTTGAGAACACAAGGAGGAAGGCACAGACTTTTCTAGACTATCTGAACAGGCTTTAGAGTGGTGCTGGTGCTTCTTTTAAAAACATTCATTTTAATTTTTATCAAACATAAATCCACATAGTTTAAAGAATCTAATCATTCTACAAAGTTTATCATAAAAAAAACAGCAATTTCTTAAACATTACCCTCCCAGTTTCCAATTTATTGGAGGTAAGCACTTAAAAAAATTTTAGCTGTTTAATTTGGTATTTAGCTTCATAAGACAAGGCCACTTCTTTATTTTTCTATTTTAGGCAGTATCTATTAATTTCAATTAAGGAATAGAAGAGTATGCTTTCATTTCCACCTGCTCACTCAAGCATTACTGCTCACTCCCATCTTTTTGATTCTATTCTATTATAGTTTTGATTAGAGGGATGGTGTTCACATTATTATGACTATGGACATGCAATTAACACTTGAGCCATGTACTATAAAAGAGGACCTAAATACTTTTCCTTTCTATCATAACTTTAAATTTTCTCAAGAACAGTATTTTTTTAAAATAAGCTTTCTATGTAATTATCAATAATTCAGCATCATTTTTTCCTCCAATTGGCTACATATCTTTTTAATGAGTTCAAAAACATTATGTAGTCCATCAATTTCTTCCCCTGGAGACATCATTTCCTGAAACATCTGACCTGCTGTGATAGGGAATGGTGTTCTTTCAGCTTATCCCACAGCTATCAACCTGGAGTCTCCCTTCATCACTATCCTGGGGATTCATTTCCCTTGCATTTGAATTGGCTATCTTGCTTCCTGAGTCCCAAGCCTCTAATTCCTTGGTTTGCACCTTCATTTTGCTGGACTATTTCCTCTTCTGGGAGCTCTGGTAGTGTAGTGCCTAAGGCACTTGACTGCTAACCAGAAGGCTGGAGGTTCAAACTCATCAGCCACTCCTGGGAAGGAAGATGGGGCAATCTACTTCCGGAGTGATACTGCCTTGGAAACCCAAGGAGGGATCACTATGAGTACGGTCCAACTCGACAACACATATCAACAACAACAACAACAACATTTCCTCTTCTGGTAGCTGTTTAAGAAAAGTTCAAAAGAGATATGTTTTTGAAGAACATGCATATCTAAAGATGTCTTTTACTTTCCCAATTACTGAGAACTTGACTAGCCAGATCATTCTGGGTTGGATATAATTTTCCTTTTTAATATTGAAGGCTTTACTCCAGTACAATGCACTGATTAGGAACATGGGCTCTGGAATGAAACTACCTGGTTCAAACTATCCAGCTTTACCGTTTATGACTTTTAGGACAGTTTTTTTTTTTTTTTGGTATTTTTTTTTTTATGACCTGTTTGATTTCTTCTTTTGTTATGGGTCTGTTCAACTTTTCCACCTCAGCCTGTATTAGTTTAGCTAAGTAGGATATTTCTAGGAATCTGTCCATTTCTTCTAGATTTACAAATTTGTTGGAGTATAGTTCTTTATAGATTCTGATACTATCCTTTTAATTTCTGTTGGTTCTGTTGTGACATCATTCAATTTGTTCCTTATTTGTGTTATTTGTGTATTCTCTCTCCTTTCCTTTGTTAAATTTGCCCTGGCTTGTCAATTTTATGAATCTTTTTTAAAAAACCAACTTCTCGTCTTGTTGATTTTTTTCTATTGTCTTTCTATTTTCTGTTTCATTTATTTCTGCTTGAATCTTTATTATTTCCCTTCTTCTGGTGATTGTAGGTTTTTCTTGCTGCTCTTTTTCTAATTTTGGGAGATGTTGGGGTAAGGTGTTGATTTTGGCTCTTTCTTCTTTTTTGATGTATACATTTATTGCTATAAATTGGTCTCTGATCACTGCTTTTGCTGTGTCCCAAAGATTTTGGTATGTTGTGTTTTCATTCTCGATTGATTCAGGGAATTTTTTAATTTCATTTTTTATTTTTTCTATTGTCCAATCATTTTCAAGGAGGGTGTTATTCAGTTTCCATGTGTTTATTCTTTTTCCATTGATCTTCCTATTATTGATTTCTAATTTCATAGCACTGTGATCTGAGAAGATGCTTAGCAGTATTTCAATGTTTTTAAATTTATTAAGGCTTGCTTTATGGCCTAACATATGGTCTATCCTGGAGAATATCCCCATATGTGCACCAAAAGAATGTATATTGTGCTATTGTTGGGTGAAGTACTCTGTAGAGGTTTATAAGGTCAAGTTGGTGAATTGTATTGTTTAGTTCTTCTGTACCTTTGTGGATTTTTTTTTTCTCCAATTGTTCTATCTTTGATTCAAAGTGGTGTATTAAAATCTCCTACTGTGATGGTGGAGTCATCTATTTGTCTTTTCAATTCTGTTAAAGTCTGATTCATGTATTTTGGTGCTCTTTTATTGGGTGCATAGATATTTAATATGGTTATGTCATCTTGTTCCATCAATCCTTTAATCATTACATAATGTCCTTCTTTGTCCCTCATGGTCGTTTTTGTCTTAAAGTCAATTTTATCAGAAATTAATATTGCCACTCCTGCTCTTTTGTCATTGCCATTTGCTTGATATATCCTTTTCCAAGCTTTGATTTTTAGTCTACTTGTGTCTTACTCTCTAAGGTGTGTCTCTTGTAGACAGCATATTGATGGATTATGTTTTCTTATCCAGTCTACAACTCTCTGTCTCTTGAGTGGTACATTTTATCCATTGACATTCAATGTAATTATCAACAAGTATGAATTTGTTGTATTGTTATGTATTTTTTTTTGTGGTGTTATGGATCTCTTAGTTCTATATAATTTTCTGTGCTGAATTCATTTTGTTTATGAATCATGTTATCACTTCCTTTATTGCTATTATTTTAGCATTTGCTGAACATTTTTGCTTGTCCTCTTTTTTATTTTGATGTGAAAGTTTATCATTTTTCTTTGAGGTTACCCTGTGACTTATAATTTTCTTCCCAAGTTTAGAACAGTCCATTCTATCTTGCAATTGTCTTGACTTCCTCACCATTTGGAAGTTCTGTAACTACATAACTTTTTCCCTCTTTTTGGTTTGTAGCTGTCCTCATTTGTCAATTGATATCTCTGGTTCTCTGTTTATAATCTTGTAGGTTTATTTACTTTGGATACTTCCATAATTGGATTGGTTTCTGGGTTATGTCATCATGTGTGTTAATGGTCGGTGGTTGTTTGCTGTTTTTGGTTCTCTGTCCAAAGGACTCCCTTTAGTAATTTCTTCAAGGTTGGTCTAGTTTTAAAAAATTCCTTTAATTTCTGCTTTTCCGGAAATATTCTAATTTCACCATCATATTTGAGGGACAATTTTGCTTGGTATATAATTCTTGATTGGAAATTTTTTTTCTTTCCCTGTTTTATATGTACCATCCCATTGCCTTCTCACCTGCATGATTTCTGCCAAGAAATCAGAGCTTAGTCTTATTGGTTTCCCTTTGTAGGTAACTTTTCATTTTTCCCATGTTGCTTTCAGGATTCTTTCTTTGTCTTTGGTTTCGGTGAGTTTGATGATGATACATCTTGGTGATTTTCTTTTGGGGTCTATCCTGTTTGGGGTTCATTGGACTTCTTGAATGGATATATTTTTGTCTTTCATCGTATCAGAGAAATTCTCTTCCAACAATTCTTCAACAATTTCCTCTGTGGTTTTATTTGTCTCTTCCTTTTCTGGATTTCTGATCATACGTAGGTTATTCTTTTTGATGGTATCCCACATGAACCTTAGGCTTTCTTCATTTTGTTTTGATCTTTTTTTCAGATTGATCCTTTTCTACAGAAGATTGAGGTATTTGTCTTCAATCTCACTGATTCTCTCTTCTATTGATTCAATTCTACTCCTTTGTGTATTCAAAGTATTATCTTTTTCTGAGAATTTAGTATTAATCTTCTGAATTTCTATCTGTAGATATTGTATCATTTCTAATTTTTTCATTTATTTTGTCATTTTGTTCTTATATTGTCTTCCAAAATTGTTCTTGGGGTTTCCCTGTGTTTTCATCAACTTTATCAGTGTTTTCCTTGATCTGTCACACAATCTGTTGAAGGTACCGAAATATAATTCTTTTGAATTCCTTTCAGAGTTCCAGTGCTGCTTCTTCCTCAAGGATGTGTTCTGTGTCTGTATCTGGTCCCTTGTTTCTACTGCTTTATCTTGCTTCTTTGTGTGGACTGTGATAGTCTCTGAGACATTGTGACATTTTGTGTTTATATTTAATTAGTGATTAAATTGGTATTGGAGTGATTTACCCAAGATTTTTTTATTTTCTTTGTTTTGTTTGGATGTATCTGCAGGGTACTGTGCTCCTCTATTCGCTAGTTGGCAGCACTTATGCACTCACCACCTATTTCCTTTCCAGTCATCAGCCTCCCATATGTCTGTGCTGTCTTTGGCAAGCGGAGCCTATTCTTAGATCCCTGGTATCTGAATGAGAATGCTGTCACTTTAAATATCCAAAATGGCCACCGCTTGTAAACATTCAAAGTGGCTGCGCCCTCTGGTAGCTGAAAGTCCACAGTTCAGTTTGTCTCCTTCTTTGCTATTTCCCTTTTCAGTCGTCAGCTACCTGTGCTAGTCCATGCAGCCCTTGGTGAGTAGGGCTGATTTTTAGGTTAATTCTCATATCCTAACACCACTTGGAAATATTCTGGCTGTCCGTGCCATCAGGACAGCTGACAATCTGCAGCTCTGTTCATCTCCTTATTTACCGTTTTCATTCAGGTTCTTCTACTAGTTGATGTTTAGTCCACTTCTGTATCCTTCCTCTGAAAGGTCATGGCTCCAGGATTATCTTTTGTATCTGTGTCAATTGGTTTCTCTTTTCTTTGTTGATGAGGGTCTGTGTAGCTTGTCTGCCTATTCTGCCATCTTTCTGCCTTATTCTTTTTCTTCTTCTTCTTCTTCTTTTTTTTTTTGGATAACCATGTATCCTTGTTTCATGGATGTATATCTTCTTTTATTTCTTTACTTTAATGAAAACAACAACAACAAATTCTTCTCTCCTTCATACTCTACGTATTCTCTGAGTTGCTTTTTTGTTTTTTAAATCTTACCTCTGTTTTCTAAAAGCTGGTGATCCTTGGCTATCTGCCTAGTGGTGCAGAAAAAAGCTGATGGGAAGCTCCCTGTCTCTTTCTCTCTCTGTGTCTTTGTGCATGAGTCTTGTCCACTATGGGTGTCACCACTGGGTGATCTTACTGGGTCTGATGAGAAGCTCCTCATTTCAAATTGTCTTTTTTCTTGGACTGGTTTGATCCATTGGAGAAGAATTTTCAATTTCTTCTCTGGAAGATATATGTCTGATTGCCAACCTTCTGGGGAGACTTGGGATATATTTATATATTTTTTTCATTTAACCTTGTTTTTAATGCACTTAACCCTCTCCAGAGAATAAACATTCAGTATTTTTCCAGGTGGGGTGGGTTGGCACCCAACTGTATAACTTGGAGAGAAAATTTATTTTATGTCTTCAATAGACTTCCAGGTAAACCTCTGTTTTCTGCTCCACCTTCCAGGTTCTGCAATGTTTCTTACTACCAGTTTAGGATTCTGCTTTCTTGGATCTTCTTTCAATAACTGATTTTTTCCTTTTTTCTTTTTTTAAACAAAATCCTTTTCATTATTCATGCTGCAGTTTCCATTCTATGCATCAAGTATATCTTGCCTTGTATAAATGTTTTCTGAAGTTTATTTTTCAGTAGTAGTCTCATATCCCTTTATAAATGTATCATACTTTATTTAACCAAACTTATACTGTTGTACGTTTGGATTAGTTCCCAATTTTTTATATTCTAAGCAACTGTGGATTGAACATTTTTGCTGAAGCACTTAATTATGCCCTCAGTTTCAGTTCAGTGCTACTTCTCACAGTGCCACTTTTGATAGCTTATTAACCCAGACAAGATGCTTTGTGATTTAAAGGTCCCGTGAACAGTTATGTTTAGAAATGATGAAATTTGTGTAGGTTGGGAAATCAGTAGTTTAAAACCCTCCACAGGTGCTTCTTCTCCACAGGTCAGTTTGGAAACCAAGGCAATCACAGACTCAGCTTCCATTTTACCCAAGGAAAATTGTGCTGCTGATCAAGGCCTGAGTGAAGCAGAAGGAAAAACACAGGACAGAGAGGTTTATCCCTGTCCTGTGTCTATCTCAATTACTAACAGCCCAAGATTAGAAGAAGGGACATAGCATAAACCACCTACAGGATGTGTGTGGGGAAGTGGGCAGTAACACATTATCTATGTTGTTGTTGTTAGTGCCTGCTAGTTGAATCTGACTCATGGCGACCCCATGCACATAGAGTTGCTGTTGTTAGGTGCCGTCGAGTTGGCTCTGACTCATAGTGACCCTATGTACAACAGAATGAAACACTGCCCAGTCCTGTGCCAGACTCACAATGCTTCCTATACCTGAGCCCATCGTTGCAGCCACTGTGTCAATCCATCTTATTGAAGGCCTCCCTCTTTTTCGTTGACCCTCCACTTTACCAAGCATGACATCCTTCTCTAGGGAATGGTCCCTTCTGACAGCATGACCAAAGTAGGTAATATGAAGTCTGGTCATTCTTGCTTCCAAGGAGCATTTTGGCTGCACTTCTTCCAGGACAGATTTGTTTGTTCTTCTGGCAGTCCATGGTACTTTTGGTATTTTTGCCCACACCACAACTCAAAAGCATCAACTCTTCTTTGGTCTTCCTTACTCATTGTCCAGATTTCACATCCATATGAGTTGACTGAAAACACCATGGCTTGGGTTAGGTGTACTTTAGTCTTCAAAGAGACATCTTTGGTCTTCAGCACTTTAAAGATGTCTTTTGCATCAGATTTGCCCAGTGCAATACATTGTCTGATGTCTTGACTGTTGCTTCCATTGGTGTTGATTGTGGAACCAAGTAATATGAAATCTTTGACAACTTTAATTTTTTCTCCCTTTATTGTGGTGCTGTTTATTGGTCTAGTTGTGAGGATTTTGATTTTCTTTATGTTGAGGTGTAATCCATACTGCAGACTGTAGTCTTTAATCTTCATCAGTAAGTGCTTCAAGTCATCTTCACTTTCAACAAGCAAAGTTGTGTTGTCTGCATATCACAGATTGTTAATGACTCTTCCTCCACTCCTGATGCCACATTTTTCTTTATATATTCCAGCTTCTCAGATTATTTGCTCACCATACAGATTGAATAAGTATGGTGAAACGATACATCCCTGACACACTCTATTCCTGATTCTAAACCATGCAGTATCCCCTTGTTCTGTTTGAACAACAGCCTCATAGTCTATTACAGGTTCCTCATGGGCACAATTAAGTGTTCTGGAATTCCCATTCTTCTCAATGTTATCCATAATTTGTTACGATTCACACAATCCAATGCTTTTGCACACTCAATAAAGCACAAGGAAACATCTATCTGATATTCTTTGTTTTAGGCCAAGATCCATCTGACATCAGAAATGTTATCCCTCATTCCACGTCCTCTTCTGAATCCAGCTTGCATTTCTGGAATTTCTCTGTCAGTATACTGCTGCAACCGTTTTTGAGTTATCTTCAGCAAGATTTTACTTGTGGGATATTAATGATATTGTTCGATAAACTCTACATTCTGTGGGATCACCTTTCTTTGGAATGGGTACAAATATTCATCTCTTCCAGTCAGTTGATGTGGTATTAAGTTTGTGTGTCAACTTGGCTAGGCATGGTTGACTGGTTGAGCAGCTGGATGTAGTATTCCCCATTATGAGACTGGTAATCAACTTCATGGTGGAATCTACTGGAAGCAGCTGAGTATCTGCCTTAGGGATGTGGTCTGCTTCCTGTATATAAGGCCTTGGGGATGGTCTCTAGCTTATGGCATGCTTGGACCTTGCATGTAACTGTGTCATTGTTCAGCAGCCTGCCATGCTCTGCCGACCTTGGGACTTACAATGGACTTAAATTAATAGCCTGCTGGGTGATTTGGTAACATCAGCACTATGCCTTTTTACTTGTCAACCTTGGGCTTGTCAGTCTCAGCAGCCAGCAGCTGTCTGAGTGAAGAAATGCCTCTAGCTCCAGTGGGCCAGGAGCAGGAGGCAGAGCTGGACCCCAAGGTTGAGGGGCTTTCACC
>NW_006921690.1:6504173-6511883 GCF_000298275.1 Orycteropus afer afer
TTTAGCATGTTTCCCATAGAATCTTTCAATATTGCAACTCTAGGCTTGAATCTTTTCTTCAGTTCTTTCAACTTGAGAAATGCAGAGTGTGTTCTTCCCTTTTGGTTTTCTAACTCCAAATCTTTGCACATTTCATTATAATAATTGACTTTGTCTTGAGCTGCTCCTTGAAATCTTCTGTTCAGCTCTTTTATCTTGTCATTTTTTCCATTTGCTTTAGCTACTCTCTATTCAAGAGCAAACTTCAGAGTCTCTTCTGACATCCATTTTGGTCTTTTATTCCTTTCCTGTCTTTTTAATGAACTTTTGCTTTCCTCATGGATGATGTTCTTGATATCATCAAATAATTTGTCTGGTTTTCGGTCACTAGTGTTCAATTCATCAAATCTATTCTTTAGATGGTCTCTAAATTCAGGAGGGATATAATCCAGGTCATATTTTGGCTCTCATAGACTTGTTTTAATTGTCTTCATTTTCAACTTGAACTTGCATATGAGCAGTTGATGGCCTGTTCCACAGTCAGCTCCTGGCCTTGTTTTGGCTGAAGATATTGAACTTCTCTATCATCTCTTTCCACAGATGTACTTGATCTGATTCCTGTGTACACCATCTGGTGAAGTCCATGTATATAACCATTTATATTGTTGAAAAAAGGTATTTGTAATGAATAAGTTGTTGGTCTTGCAAAATTCTATCATGCAATCTCTACCATCATTTCTATTACCAAGGCCATATTTTCCAATTACCAGTAATTCTTCTTTGTTTCCAACTTTTTCATTCTAATCATCAGTAATAATCAAGACATCTTGATTACATGTTTGGTCAATTTCATACTGCACAAGTTGGGAAAAAATAATCTTCAATATCCTCGTCTTTGGCTTTGGTGGTTGGTGTGTTAATGTGAATAATACCAAAAAAACCCCACAAACTCACTGCCATTGAGACAATCCAAATGCACAGTGACCCCTCATTGGGTTTCCAAGGCAGTGTCTCTATGGAAGTAGATTGTCCAACCTTCCTTCCAAGGAGTGGTTGGTGGGTTTGAACTGCCAGCCTTCTGGATAGCAGTCACATGCCTTAGGCACTATACCAGTAGTATTAAATACTCTGATGCCACAGCAGATAAGTCACTTGACTGCTAACCGGAAGTCAGCAGTTCAAATCCACCAGCTGCTCCATGGGAGGAAGACTGGGTGATCTACCTCTGTAAAGATTTACAGCCTCAGAAACCCAATAGGGGTCACTATGAGTTGGAAACAACTTGATGAGAGTGAGTTTGGTTTTTTGGTTTGAGTATTAATACCTTGGAGGTGTACGGATATTATCCTATCACTGACAGAGTTGTACTCAACATTTATAGATCTAGGATAGATCTCAAAACATTCTTTGTGACAATGAGTGCCACGCCATTCCTCTTCAATTTGTCATTCCAGCATAGTAGATCATATGGTTGGTTGTCTAATTCAAAATGGCCAAAACTGGTGCAATTTAGCTCACTAACGCCTAGGATATTGATTGTTATACATTTCATTTCATTTTTGATAACTTCCAATTTTCCTAGATTTACATTTTGTAAATTCCATGTTCTGATTATTAATGGACATTTGCAGCTGTTTCTTCTCATTTTGAGTCATGCCATATCAGTGAATGGAGATCCTGAAAGTTTTACTCCATCCACATCCATAAGGTCGGCTCTGCTCTGAGGAGGCAGCTCTTCCCCAGCTGTATTTTGAGTGCCTTCTGACCTGAGGAGCTCATTTCTGGCACAATATCAGATACTGTTCATAAAGTTTTCCAATAACATATCAGACAGTGCTTCACTGCTATTCATAAGGTCAATTCTGGCCAATTCTTTGAGAAGTGGATGGCTCCTTCCTTCTTCCAAATCTGTCTTAGTCTGGAAGCTCCGCTGAAACCTGTCTGCCCTGGGTGACCCTACTGGCACTTGACATACTGATGGCATAGCCTCCAACCTCACAGCAACACACATGCCAGCACAGTTCGACAAACTGCCAGACGAGTGGTGGTGCATGGAGCGTAGAACTGCTCAGGTGGGTTTTCAAGCCTGGGACCTTTGGGAAACAGTTCTCCAGGCTTGCCTTCCATGGTCCTTCTGGATAGGATCAAGACACCAACTTTTTGGCCAGTAATTGAGTGCTTAACCCTTCGCTCCACCTAGCTGCCTTGCTTTAGGCCTGATTCTGTTTTTAAAAAATTATGACTGAAATAAGGCAGTTTGTTTGGAAGTCAAACTTCATACTTGACACTTTTTAAAAGAATCTTTTGCACTCCTGAGAGTTTTGAGGGAGCAGTCCCAATGGAAAAGCAAGCAGTATTTCAAACCAAGGGCCTAGTCCTGTAATTGTCAGGTTTTAGTGAGCATAAGTCTCACAAGGCAAGCTTTTTAAAATGAGGATTTCTGGGGCTCATTCCCCCTAATCTGATTCATCAGCTATAGTGCAGGCCCCAAGTCCTGAACTTATAATAAGTCCCCCAGGAATCTGACGCAACGGGCTTTGAGAGTGTTTTTGGCAGAAATTATGAGGGTTGCCTGAATCTGGACACATCTCTGAAATTCCCTTGTCACCCGTCACAAATTGGGGCTAAGTGTGAGAACAATTGTTATCATCAAGCGGGGCACCAAGCCCAGGCGATGTGCTCCGCTGACCCACCTCATGGCAGTTTTTATAGAGCTGTGTCAGGAAAACGTTTGGGAAGGTAAGGCTTTCTGACAGCTAGTCTGGCTGGCTTTTTCTTCACTGGGGTTACTTAAAATGCATGTAAGTCCTTTGGAAAGCAAGGGCTGTCCCGCTGGAAGGCTATGCAGAGCTTAATACCAGAATACCAAACCCGCTGCCCTATATACTTGATTTTGACTCCTAGGAACCCTATAGCACAAGGGAGAACTGCCCAATAGAGTTTCCATGGCTATAAATCTTTGCAGAAACAGACTGAGAAGTCTTTCTCTCATAAAGCCTAATAAAGAGCTTCTAAAAACAAATAATAAAAAAAGGTTGATTTGCTGTTTGGCCCCCAAAATAGAAAATAGCCACCTAATATTTGGAAGCACACTTTTGGGGTCCCTGTTCCTCTCTTTGCTTTTTGTGGCTTAACAACACACCCCCTTCTTCTGAGCCTCTTTTCTTACTTGGGATAACTTTGGACTTTAGTTAAATATGCAAATACTCAAATCAACCTGGGCGGCTAATTTGCCTGGAGGTCAAGCCTGGTGAAGCATTCACAGCACTCTCAAGAATTTGAATAATCTTTAATGTAGCATACACACTGCTGTGGAGTCGGACCCAACTCATAGCGACCCCTCCTTGGGTTTCCGAGGCAGTATCACCACGGAAGTAGATTGCCCCATCTTCCTTCTGAGGAGTGGCTGGTGGATTGAACCTTAGGCACTATGCTACCAGAGCTCCCATTAATGTAGCATAGTATTCCATTATGTGAATGTACCATAATTTGGTTATCCATTCATCTGTTGATGGACATTTAGGTTGTTTCCATCTCTTTGCTATAGTGAATTGTGCTGCGATGAACATGGGTGTGCATATGTCTGTTCGTGCCCTGTCTTTCACCACTTTAAGATATATTCCTAGTAATGGAATTGCTAGTTCAAATGATATTTCTATTCTCAGATTTTTAAGCAAATGCCATACCATTTCCCACAATGGCTGTACCATTTTAGTCCCGTCAGCAGTGTATGAGAATTCCAATCTCTCCGCAACCTCACCAGCATTTGTTATTTTCTGTCCTGTTGAACTTTTCTATTATTGCTAGGGTGAGATGATATCTCATCATTGTTTTGATTTGCATCTCTAATGACTAAAGATTGCGAGCATTTCCTCATGTGGTCGTTGGCCACCAGCATATCATCTTTAGTGGAGTAGTGTCTGTTCATGCCTTTTGCCCATTTTTGAGTTGGGCTGTTTGTCTTTTTGGCTTTGAGGTGTTGAAGTTTTCTATAAATTTTGGAGATAAGTCCTTTGTCAGATATGAATACGTGAATCATCTCACAATGTGGATGAACCTGGAGGACATTATGCTGAGTGAATTAAGTCAATCACAGAAGGAGAAACATATGAGGCCATTACTGTAAAAAGTCAAGGAAGGGTTTGCTTAGGGAAGGGAACTCACTTTGTAGGTTACCAGGGATGGAAGGGAAGAGGAGGGGAAATTTTCTTACTAGTTGGGGGTCACACACTGAGTTATGTAAGGTTAGGGATGGTATAGGAAGAGTCTGTGATCAGCATAGTAACATTGGGGAAAGGGAGGACACTGACTTGTGCACATAAGATATAGATGATAGAGGCTATACCAGTATATCCACAATACTGCATTACCACTAACAGTCAAACACCAGGCTGCAGATAAATACATACACAACTGAGAAGACCAGATAGGGGTCAGTGAATAAGAGTATACTCTAGACCAACGATAGATCCAGCTGATAATCTTGCACAGATATTAGTGATACAAAATAACCACAATCATTATGGAAGCAACAGAAGACAGACATGGAGCAATCCCCTATAGACAGCCAGACACCTTGGAAGAGAGAACCACTGGATCTGCTGACACAGGACCATAGTATTGGGGGGCACCAAGCTCAATCGGCACAACATAATATGTAAAAATCTTGTTCCACAACCTACTTTGGTGAGTAGTGATTGGGGTCTTAAAAGCTTTTCAGCGACCATCTAAGATGCAGCTAATGGTCTCCTTTCGTTTGAAGCGAAGAAGGGTGAAGAAAACCAAGGGCATTTGGAAACAATCAGCCCTAGGATATGATGGACCTTGAGATCAGAAGAACTAGATGGTGCTTGGCTACCAATGCCAACCATTCAGGAAGGGATCAAAACTGGAGATCCTGGATAAAGTAGGAAGAAACATGTGGAACAAAATTCAAAAGCACAGTAACCACCAGAATTACTGGTCAGATGGAGTCTGGTGGGACGCCCCACCCCCAAGATTATGGCCCTGGGATACACTTCCGGCCTGGGATAAAACTCACTCCCAAGGGCTGGCTCTCGGGCCCAACAGTAGTAAGACTTACATGTAGAACACCCAACCCAGGGTCATATACCCACCTACTCTACCAAGATACACCCCTTAAAGCAATTGGCCATGGGGCACCAGGGGGGCAACACGGACAAGGAGGAAAAGCTGGACAGACCAAGAGTGTACAACTAAGGGGAGCACAGGGATGGGGGGGGGGGTCACTGGGAAGGGAGAGAAGGCGAGTGGGTTAGGGTTGGGGATGGTAATTGGGGAGTGAAACCAAATGTACACAAACTGTTGAATATAAAACAAACTCCGCTCTGCGAATTTGCACCCGAAGTACAATTAAAATAATAAAAAAAAATGTTTTTATTGAGACCTCAATGAAGGGGCACAGTCTTTCGCTGCACAAGGGCCCAACTGCCCTCCAAGTCCTGACCCATCAGGCCACCAGTTGCAGGCGGCACTGCCCACGCGCTCCTGGGCGCTTGGGGCAAGGGTTGCGGGCGGCGAAATCCAAGAAACCCCGAGTGGGACAGTTGCAGAGTCTCCGGGCGCCGAGAGGCCGCGCTTGTCGCGCTCCTGGCGGGCGCTCTCTGGCCAGACAGCCAAGTCACGCGCGATCTGTCCCACTGAGCCCGCCCGGAGTCACTGGAGCCTCGAGCAACGCCAGCCGCTGGGGTAAGTGCGCAGGGCCCCCCGATGGCTGGAACCGAGCGCCGGGTTGTGGGCGCCGGGCGAGGCCGGAGAGTCCGGGACCCAAGCCCGCCGCCTCTCGGGTTTCAGATTCAGCTTCGTGGCGAATTCCCTTCCGTTTTCTCTTCCGCTCTGGGGAGAGCTATGGCTCAGGGGCCTTCAAAAGTGCGCGGAAACCTCTCCTTCGTGGCTAGGGCGACGGAAATGTCACTCGCCGTTAAGTTCTTGACTCCTCCTCCTTCCCTTGCAGTCCTCGTACACGTAGTCCTTGCACAGCCAGGGCCGTATGTGGGGCTTTGCAAGTTTACCGGGTGTGCCCGGCCGGCCCGGCCCGAGGAGCTGCCTGCTTTTTTATTTGCTCAGCTCACAGATCCCTTCTAGAAAACACACGGAAGGGGGAGCTTTGGGTCAGGCCAAGGCGCTTCTATCCAAAAAGGCCCGTCTGCCGCGCACCTGGTTTTAATAAAAACCTAGAGAGAAATACGGCTGGGAGCCTGAAAGAAGGATCCCCAAGAAATTTAGTCTGTAGAGCGAGAAGGGTGCACAAGGATTATACGTGCGCAGAAAGACCTCGTGCACTTTTCAACTTTAATTGTAGTCTTGAGAGGATGTAGGTTGTAGACATGTTTGAAATGAGATGTAAACAGCATTTAAAAGCATGTTTATTGACATTGAAGGGAAGGACACTGCACGGCTGTGTACAATGTATTCTTTTCCCCTCCGTTTTAGTAACAAAAAAGAAATCGAGAGAAACATTCACTGCCTCTTCCATACTCCCATATCCGGAATGATGTGCACAGATACCCGTACATAGTTGCAAAGTAGAGGTACAGGATATTCTTAGTTCACATTCTGGAACAAGGGAGGAGGGAGAGAGGGTAAATTACATAACCCAATGCGAGGGACGTCTTCATTATTTTCGCATAAAAGATCTCACAGTGCTTGATTAGGAAGTTTAAGGGGTGTATCATGCTTTCAACCTATATTATAAAAGTTCAAAGGATGTGAAACTCTTTTTAAAAGACCTTTGCGAGTTTATATAATTTTATATTCACACCCATTCTTTTTGCATATTTATTTAAAGTCAAGGAGAAATTTCTTTCCAACACAGCACTCTTAAAAAGGCAACTTACTGTACCTTATCTTAGAGTTTTGAGAAAACTAAGTTTCAGTAAGTATTTCTTAAACTCCTCAACAACAACACCCGGTTGCCTGGAGTCTGTTCTGAATCACAGCAACTCTATAAGACAGAGTGAGGAGCTCTGGTAGCGTAGTGCCTAAGGCACTTGACTGCTAACCAGAAGGCTGGCGGTTCAAACCCACCAGCCAGCCACTCCTCGGAAGGAAGATGGAGCAATCTACTTCCGTAGTGATACTGCCTCGGAAACCCAAGGAGGGGTCACTATGAGTTCGGTCCAACTCAAGGATACATAACAACAACAACAACAACAAGACAGAGTAGAACAGCCACATAGGATTTCCATCTTCATAGAAGCAGACTGCTGCATCTCCACCGCCGCCCCTCGCCCCCCCCCCCCCGCAGAGCTGCTGGTGGGTTTAAACCACCAGCTTTGCAGTTAGCAGCCGTGCACTTTAACTGTTGCTACACTACAGCTGCTCTTAAACCCCTAATCAGCCTTTAATTAGAGGCTGCAGGGTTTGCACTTCTGTTCCCTCGGTCTGGAATACTCTTCTCTGGTCCTTGGATGGCTTCCTCTCTGCCCAGTTCAGCTAGTTTCTCTGACCCCTCTATAACCAGTGTAGTGTCCACCCCTTGCCAGGATGCGATTTCCATTTCTTCAGAGCACTTACCAGCTCCTGAAACCATCTCCTGTATTTAATATCTGTTGATTATTACATAAGGGCAGGAAGCAGGAACCTTGCTGTTTGGTTTGTTGTATCTTAGAAACTTGTATTACTCTCTGCATGCTCCCTTCCCTACCAGGATCAAGTGCTTAGTTAATACTAAAACACAGTGTAGCTTTGGAGTGTTGACTAAGAGAGTGC
>NW_006921690.1:6514498-6516643 GCF_000298275.1 Orycteropus afer afer
AAAAAGAAAGCATCTGTAGTCCCATGCCCCCCAATCCTACCCCACTTTTGTTTCCTCTCTGTGGCTTGAGTGTAGCTGCTGTGTCCCGGGCCAGCCCTAGGAAGTAGGCCCTGGAGTTTTTCTGGATCCAGGTTTTGGACTGAAAAGCGATTGGGACTCCCCCAGAGGCTTGGGGACTGCTGGCCGTGCAAACCCTCTGACCCTTTTGCACTTCTCAGTGCTTGGCTGTGTGTGTGAGGTTCCAAGGTTTGCTGTGGGGGCTGCTCGTGAAAGATGCTCTGTTTATGTTGGACTCCAGGCACTGAGAATAATTAGGGGAGTGACATGCTGCCGAAGTCCAGGCCTTTCCTTGTGGGATGGACTTCAAGGCTGATGACTGGCCTGCTTGCTGGCAAAAACCAAGGATTCTTGTGAATTTCTCTGTGGTTCATGTCTCCGAGGAAGCCTTGATGAGGAAGAGGCTGGGCTGGGGGCAGAACAGTTTGGAATTTCCCATTTCCTCAGAGATTGACTGTTGTCGAGAACCACCCTGGGCAGCAGCAAGGTAGAGTGCTTGGGCCTACTCAGGGGCCTGCTGGCTGCCTCTCAAGGCCACACAGGGCTCTAAGGTCTTAAAGACCCTTCTGGGCCCTGCCCAGTGGGCTGAGTTCGGAGGGAACAGCAGTGGGAGGAAGCCTGGCGTTCTAGGAACTTACAGTTCCCAGCAAGGAAGACAGTTTTCCTTAAGCTCTTCAGTACCCAGCACAGTGCCTGGCACATGGGGGTTGTTCAATAAATATTTATTCAAGCAAGGTGCTTGAGAGTGCCCTTCAAGCAGTGTTTCAAGCCTGGATGTGTTGTATGTTCTATAAAAATATTTGACTTGATAGAATGTAGACTCTCAAGGCCAGCTGTCTGGGTTGGGATACTGACCCCTCCACTTATAAGCGCTTGTCCATAGGCATGGTATTACTAAAGCTCTCAGCCTCAAACTCCTCATCTGTAAGATACAGATAATAAGAGTATCTGCTTCATAGAGTTCTGTGAGAATTAAGAGTGCTGATTTTTATAAAGCAGTCAGAACAGGGCCTGGGACATAGTAAGCAACATGGTGTTAAAAGGAATAAAAACTAAAAGACAAGGGAACAGTTACCTCAGAGGAGAGAGTTGGGGATAGGATCAGGGAAGGACACAATGGGAATACCAGAGTTAAGTCACTTTTTGTTTGTTAAGCTGCACGGGTATGTGGGTGCTACTGTATCATTCTTCTTTATACTTTGCATATAATTTATAAACATTTTAGTATCTGCTCAATAATGATAAAAAACATTTAAACTGTAGGTCCAGGGTGTCATGTAGTGTATTTTAACCCACTGATGTCCTTTGAGGTATTACGTTGGGGTACCTATCTTGTTCTTGTACGACCTTATGAGAGAAATACTGTTTCCAGTGTACACGTGAGGAAAGTGGGGTTTAGTAACTTGTTTGTGTGATTATGAAGTAGAGGCAGGGTCGGTATTGGAGCTTATGCTCTTAACTGCTCTATTTGGTGTTTCCTATGTATCATTGTATAGAAGGTTGGATCTGAGCTTAAAAAAATGAAATTTAGGCCTGTGGATGTCTGATTAGTTGCTATGACTTATCTCTGAGAATTAGGATTTTCTTAATATTAAGAAACCAAGTCACAACACAAGAAAGAAGTTGGATACAGAAATGACTGGCTGTAAATTGCCACCTGGACTCTTTGCTTCAAATTTTACATTGATCAAGATAGCTTATGATTGCCAATAGTTCACTTGATACTAAAGCTATAAATTTTAATTTAAAATACTTATGTATAAAACAAGATACTACTTCTATTTGTTTTAATCTGTTTTATGTATTAAGGCTTGGTCTAAGAGTGCATTAGAAAAAAGTCTGAGACAGGAAAAGAGAAAAAATGAAAAGAAAAAAATTGACTATGACTGGCTTAAGAGTATAATCAAAGTTTAGGGATTTGATGGGGGACGTGAAGCAGGACTACACGTTACTCATTAATTCAACGAATATTTATTAAGTACTGGTTCAGTGGTTAAAGCAGTTGACGGCTAACCAAAAGGTCAGCAGTTTGATTCCAACAACTGCTCCACAGGAGAAAGATGAGGCAATCTGCTTCTGTAGAGACTT
>NW_006921690.1:6517135-6518896 GCF_000298275.1 Orycteropus afer afer
CCCCACCTTTTTTTTTTTTGCCCCAAATGATTTTGAGTTTTGTTTCACATTGTTCTCCCTCTCCATCCAGGATCTCTTACATAGATACCTCTCTGAGTGGTTGACAGTGGTAGCCGGGCACCATCTAGTTCTTCTGGGCTCATAGTCGTATAGGCTGCGGATCACATTGTGAACCAGTCGCTAGGACTAATTGTTTCCATGAATCTTTGGTTTTCTTCATTCTTTGCTCTGGGTGAGGAAAGACCCATCGTTGCATCTAGATGGCTGCTTGCAAGTTTTTAAGATCCCAGTGGCTACTTGCCAAAGTAGGAGGTAGAACAATGTTTTGTGTAGTATGTTATGCCAATTGAACTTGATGTCCCCTGCGACTATGGTTTGATGGCAGTGTTTTTAATTTTTTTTTCTTATGCATAAAAACATTGCATTAGGCACTTTGGGAAAGCAGAGATGAATGAGAGTTTGACATTCAAGGCTGTTTGTAGTTGTTCAATTGTTGTTGTTGTTATGTGCTGTCAAGTCAGACCTGAATTATAGCGACCCCTCCTTGGGTTTCCGAAGCAGTATCACTACAGAAGTAGATTGCCCCATCTTTCTTCCAAGGAGTGGCTGGTGGGTTTGAACCGCCAG
Organism: Orycteropus afer afer; assembly: GCF_000298275.1. Classification (NCBI taxonomy): domain Eukaryota; kingdom Metazoa; phylum Chordata; class Mammalia; order Tubulidentata; family Orycteropodidae; genus Orycteropus; species Orycteropus afer. The sequence goes on from NW_006921690.1 coordinate 6,517,763, forward strand.
CCTTCTGGTTAGCAGTCAAGTGCCTTAGGCACTACGCTAATTCACAGTTAACTATTGAAACTTAGAACACTAATCAAAACTGACTGTATTAGTAACTATGAGATTTCTACAATTGAAGGATTTTGGAAAATTCAAAGAAGAGATCAATAATTTCACTAAGACTCAGCAGTTGAGTTGGACTTGGAAGTTGCATAAAGATAAGGGAGGTGAAGATACTTGTCGTCTGTGAAGCACCCACTGGGATGAATTAAATTGTGTCCTGCAAAAGAAATGTGAAAGCCCTAACCCCTGTACTTGTAAGTAGGACTCTGGAAATAGGAGTTTACTTTTCTGTTAATGAGGTTGTTCCAGAGTAGAGTGGATCCTAACCCTAATCCCTTCTGAGTGATATTTCTAAAAAGAGCAGAATAGCCACAGAGATGGGGGAAAGACCCAGGGCAAAGACAGACCCCCTGTGAGGACACCGTGTGAGGACCCATCTAAAAGTGAGGAAGCACCAAGGATTGCCAGCAGACGCCAGAAACTAGGAGAGAGGCCCACAGAAGGAGTGCACACAGCTGAGACCCTACTTTGGGTTTTCAACCGGAACTGTGAGGAAGTGAATTCCTGTTCTCAGAAGGCTTGTACTTGTGATGTATTTTGTTAGGGCAGCACTAGGTAACAAGGACTAGCTCGAGGTACTTCATAGTTCCAACATTAGATTGCATTACGTTCCTTTCAGTGATGTCCTATCTTTGTGAAGCTGAGTTTGCTTTGGTTGCTGTGATAAAAATTAAGGACCTCATGAAAATCAGTGTGGGATTGGGAATAATGATACTGGTGTTCAACCTGATTCCAAGATTTGAGAAGTTGTGCGTGCTCGACTGTCTCATATATTCCATTAGTGAGTAACTGGTTATTTAAAAATGATAAAATTTTTTTTTTTTCACTTTTTTTGTGTATTACTTTTTTTGTTTTGTTTTGTTTAAATGACTACGAAATTGTTAGGACTAAAATCAAACTCACTACCATAGACTCAGTTCTGACTTACAGGATGTAGTTGAACTGCCCCTAGAATTTCCAAGGCTGTAAATCTTTATGGAAGTTGTTGTTATGTGCCGTGGAGTCAGCCCTGACTCATAGGGACCCCCCCCC
>NW_006921690.1:6519317-6523478 GCF_000298275.1 Orycteropus afer afer
TCTGTAGTGATACTGCCTCGGAAACCCAAGGAGGGGTCGCTATGAGTTGGGTCTGACTTGATGGCACATAACAACAACAACAACAACAAGGGCATTGTGTACCAAGGAAGTTTGGGAATCTGTGCTTTAATCTATTAGAAAATAGACATAGTTGTGTTTTTACTTTTAAATATATCAAACATGGGAATGGAGACGAGATGACAAGAGGAATAAAGTAGAAAGCTGGCTCGAGATTTTCTAAAGCAAATAGCTTAATTTTTCTGTTTGTAAAATTAATATGTACAAGTTATAAAAAATTCAGAAAGGTAAAAATTCTTCTAGGGCACTTTCATCCCTGCCCCCTCCCAGAAGTAACAGCTGTTCACATTTTGGTGACTATTCTTCCAGACTTTTTTCTGTGTATTTTTAGAACAGGTATTTTGCAAAAATTGGATCATGTAAATTCTATTTTAAAATTCACTATATTATAGCCTTTGCAGTAATATATCAGACGGTGTTTCACTGCTTTTCAGAACATTTTCCCTGGCCAGTTCTTTGAGAAGTGGATGGTCCCTTCCTTCTTCTGAATCGTCTCACCTACTTTGGTCACGTTTTCAGAAGGGACCATTCCCTGGAGAAGAGTATCATGGTCGGGAAAGTGGAGGGTCGGCGAAAAAGGGGGAAGACCCTCAACAAGATGGATTGACACAGTGGCTGCCAGGATGGACTCAGGTATAGCAGGGATTGTGAGGCTGGCACAGGACCGGGCAGTGTTTCCTTCTGTTGAACTTGTAGGGTTGCTGTGAGTCCACTCGACGGTGCCTAACAAGAAGAATATATTATAGCCATCTTTTGACATCAACATGTAGAGATATATAAGGCATTTTTGTATTTGCTTTAAACAGATTTGCAAATACACTTTTCAAAGGAGAAAAGCCTCTCAATTCTAAAACCTCTATTATTGTAGGATGATTCCACTTGGAGAGTAGCTCGACCATGCCCCCTTGTGGCTCAACGCAATACTTAATATTTGTGTTCAAATACTATTTTTTGTTCAAATGTGTTTGGGTAAGGCCTTATATTATGACAACTCACCAGCGGCTCCTCAGAGGAAGATTGGGCAATCTACCTCCGTAAAAACCCCAAAAAACAAACTTACTGTGGTCCAGTCGGACCCGAGTCATAGCGACCCCTCCTTGGGTTTCAGAGGTGGTATCACTATGGAAGTAGATTGCCCAACCTTCTTTCTGGGGAGTGGCTGGTGGGTTTGAACCACCAGCCTTCTGGTTAGCAGTCAAGTGCCTTAGGCACTACGCTACCAGAGCTCCCAGGAAAGTAATTAGGTATCATAAAAGCATAAGAGGACTACAGTTAAGATTCTGTAGGAGTAAGAGGTTAGTCCATCTGTAAAGATTTCATGGCACAACTACGACAGCAGCAGCAGCAGCAACTATAGCACATAACATTTACTGAGTGCTTATCACAAACTAGGAACTGGTTCTTTATACTGTTCTTAATTGTTAGGTTCCATCAAGTTACAGTGACTATGTGACAGATTGGAACTACCCCATAGGGTTTTCTTGGCTGTAATTTTTATGGAAACAGATTTCCAGGTCTTTCTCCAGCTGCTTTTGCTTATCAGTTGAGTGATAAACCATTGTGCTACTTAGGCTCCTAACTTTTTATAGAAGAGATGGTATTTCTCTCATGTAGACTTTGAGCTGTAGGTAAGAGTCCGACCTGGAGGGTGATGAGGAGCCGGGAGGAGGGGGAGAGGATGTATTCCAGATGGAGGAACTGCGAGAGCAATTGGGTGTCTGCACAGAGAGTAATGGGTCCTGCAGATTGCTTGGAGTGAAGTGGAACTGACATTAGAAAGTCAGGCGAGGGCCTTAAATCCCAGGCTAAGGAGTGTGACTTTACTACTGATGACAGGCAATAGAAACCAATGATTCAAGCTCTTCAATGGGGGGCGAGGGGAGTAATTTGATCAGAGACAGACTTTTGGAAGATTAACCTTTCTGCAGTGTGTAAAATGAGAGACTCAGGGTGGAGGGTTGAGGGACCAGTTAGGAGGCTACTACAGTTGCCCAGGCAGGCATGATATAATAAAGCTCTGAAGAGGTGCAGCAGAAAATGGAGAGGAAGGAATGAATCTGAGATTGATTAGGAATCCAGCAATGACAGCATCTCGACTGAGTTTCACATTCTTACTTCACTTGTATAGCTTACTTCACTTGGTGACTTTGGAAGTCTCCACACCCAAGGAGCTTGTTCTACATGAACTGAATAGATTGATTCTCTCTTCCTTATGCTGGTTTCCTTTCCTCTTCTCCAAGAATACAGTTATTCTAAGGACACCAGCTACCCATTACCAGTTGGCTGTGGAGTCGATTTGGACTCAGGACAACGCCGTGTGTGTCAGAGTCAAGCTGTGTTCCATGGAGTTTTCAGTGGCTGACTTTTCTGAAGTAGATTGTCAGGCTTTGCTTTTGAGGTGTCTCCTTTTATGGACTCCAACCTCCAGCCTTTCAGTTGGCAGCCAATGTTTGTACCATTCAGGGCTTCCATCTTCTGTAAAGCTGGTAGCAAATGATTCCGACTCCTTCCTCCCTGTGCTTTTCTGCCAGGGCTAAAAGGGCATGTCCTACTTAGTTTGAAGGGCACTGATATGGAGAGAAGTGAATAGCAACTAATCACCAGTAACTAGGAAGCGCTGCATGGGGCCTCTTAAATATTATTCCTTGAGAAACTATTTTGAGTTACACATTTTACAGAGAAGTAAGTTGAATTGGGAAAGTTATGTCAGGTGTTTCTAGGGTGTCCAGGGCCTAGAATTCAAGGACATTCATGTGGCTTTTTTCACTGAATGCCAGAGAATATGCTTTCGTTCATGGGCAAAGATGTATGACTGAGTATAATATATAATAGGATAGAGTTCTTAAGTTTGTGGATCAGTAATTAACATGCTTGAGCTATTTCCAACTTCACTGGAATCATAATTCAAAACTGAGTTGCCATCAGGGTGCGGCAGGACCATATTTCAAGCTCTATCAGATCATAGCTGTGCACTTTATCACTTTTTAACCATTTCAATTACATTCCTGTTAATAGGATCTGTGCTTTAACATCAACAGGCAGATTGCATGGTTCATGTCTAGTTGAGTTTTTATGGCTAATTGGGCACATATGTACTAAACTAACCCCCTCTATTTAGAAGTGAAGGTTTTTACTAAAAATGAGCAGATTTTTATTACAGGCAGCTTAGTTTCATCTGCTTAAGTAGTTTTTAAAACATGCAACATTTTTCAGTGCAACTGTATCTTGATGTGTTAACTGTATTTTTTTTTAAATGCACATTTCTCTCACTAGCTTAATGGGAATTCACAGAAATCATAGCCTTTTAATTGAAGCCAATATGTTTCAGTGCCAGATAGTCTGATGAATTCCAGTGAACCAAAAAAGACCACATTTCTGAACTGGAAGTGTGCATAGGGGACCTTTCAGAAGCCTGAGAGAAATGTTTAAAGGAAGGATTTGAAACAGGAAGAAGATTAATAAAAAGGATGTCAGGGTAGTTTTCAGAATAGCTTAACTAATGTGTGTGGTGAAATAATTTTCTACACTGAGAATGGTTTGATTGAAAAATTGGCAGTGTTGCATAGTCTTAATACTATGACATCTAAATTTGAATCTGGCCCATTTGGAATTAATAAAGACAACCCACGGAAGTTGTGTTTCCTAAAGTTAAAACTCGTGACTGTATTTTCAAAACTAATGGAAGTGGTTTGACAAACAAAATTTGGAAGACAAGGGAACAAAATACTTGAAATTAAAAAAAAACTCTCAGACTCACTGTTGTCGAGTTGATTGTGACTCACAGGGACCCCCTTTGGGTTTCGAGGCAGTAAATCTTTATGGAAGTAGATTGCCCAGTCTTTCTTCCACGGAGTAGCTGGTGGGTTTGAACTGCCAACCTTTTGGTTAGCCGTCAAATGCCTTAGGCACTACGCCACCAGAGCTCCTTCAAAATCCAGGATGTATAGTCACTGTACTATCAACAGAAAGGAAATTACAGGATATAGTTGGTTATAGTTTGGTCAAGAGGAGCTCTGGTAGCATAGTGGCTAAGACACTTGCCTGCTAACCAGACGGCTGGCGGTTCAAACCCACCAGCCACTC
>NW_006921690.1:6523578-6544647 GCF_000298275.1 Orycteropus afer afer
TAGTGATACTGCCTCGGAAACCCAAGGAGGGGTCGCTATGAGTCGGGGCCGACTCGATGGCACATAACAACAACAACAACAAGTTTGGTCAAACAGAAAGAGCCTGGGACCAGAAGTCAGATGATTCAGATTTTAATTCCTGCGGGACTAGGCAAAGCACTGACTCTTGCCTTGCTTCCATTTTCTGAGTTGTGAAACAGTGGTTGTAACTACCTTAATCAATTTACGAGGTGACTGTGAGGGTTTAAGGAACTATTCTGCTGTGATCCCTAGGGTTTTCGTTGGCTAATTTTCAGAAGCAGGTGACCAGGCCTTTCCTCCTGATCTGTCTGGGTCTGGAAGCTCCCCTGAAACCTGTCCACGATGGGTGACGCTGCTGGTGTTGGAAATCCCGGTGGCATAGCCTCCAGCATGAGAGCCCCACACAGGTCACCACAGTAAGATGAACTGACAGGAAACAGAAAAAGGAAGACGGACAAAATGGTACATTTAGACTGCGATGTTAGCAAAGAATGTTGAGTACCAAAAGAATAAACAAACGAGTCCTAGAAGAAATACAGCCAGAATGTTCCTTGGAAGAACATGGGGAGACTTTGACTGGCTCACTTTGGACACATCATGAGGAAAGACCAACTGCTAGAAAAGGAAGTCATTTTTGGCAAAGTAGAGGGTAGCAAAAAGGAGGGAGACCCTCAGTGAGATGGATGGGACAATAGCTGCAACGCTGGACTCAGCCGTACCAGTGATCAGGAAGGTGGCACAGGGCTGGACAACGTCTTGTTCTTTTTATACATAAGATCGCCAGAAGTCAGAGCTGACTTCATGGCAATGAACAACAATGATAATAATGCAAACTAGTGTATGAGAAGCAGCTCTGGTGGCACAGTGGATAAGGCATTTGTCTGCTAACCAGAGGTTGGTGGTTCAAAGTTACCACCTTCTCCACAGGAGAAGGCAATCTACTTCTTTTTATTTTATTTTGGCAATCTATTTCTGTAAAGATTTCCAGCTTTGGAACCCTAATGGGGGTCGCTATGAGTTGGAATCGACTCGCTTGATGGCAGTGGGTGGGTAGTCTGTGAAATCTTCTTGTAAAGTAGTGCAAAGGCATTATTCAAATGGAATTATTTCTATGATTGTGAATAAGAACAGCTGGAAGGACCATGCTTTGCTTACCATTGCCTCACTCAAATGCTGAGCACATGACCCTCATAAGGAGAGACTCCACTGATAGTAGTGAATGAGTGAATGAACCAAAGAATAGCACTCTTAATTCTAGTTTTATTTTCTCTCAGGGACTTGGGCCAAAAGGTAAAACAGCTTGTGATTTGAGATTGCTTACAGTGTTACACAGATGTACTGTGCTGGTGCCCATCCAAGTCTGTGACCCATGTATGAATTTAAATATAGTTGGATAGATATTCTAGTATTACAACTATATGGGATGTTTGGTGGGTCTTTTCCTACAATGTGGGATTTGACCACTATTGCCCCAATGGCAATTGGCAGCATTTTAAAGAAAGCCAATGATGCTTGTTGTTCCCACCCCCTATCATCAGAGCCTGCTCGGTAGCCTACATGGTCCTTCCACCTCCAGTCATTGGCCCAGCCTCCTTTCCCATCTTGCAGCCCTTTTACTGAGATGACCAGGGGGAAGAAAGAGAGTCCTCTTATTTGTAGTTTTTTTTTTGGGGGGTGGGGGGAATAGTGTTAATTTTTTTCCCCCTTTCCTTGAGGGACAGGAGCTCTGGTGTCACTGTGGTAAGGCATTTGGCTGCTAACCAGAAGGTCAGCAGTTCAAACCCACCAGCTGTTTCATGGAAGAAAGATGAGACAGTCTGCTTCTGTAAAGATTTACAGCCTTGGGAACTCCGCGGGGGTTGTTGTGAGTTGGAAATGACTCAATGGCAGCACGAACCCAAACTGGTTTGAGTTCCATGAGGGAGGTCATAGGGTAGGAGTGATTCCCAACAAATTAAATGAGGGGAGAAACTCTAAGAGATTGGAGTTGCCTGCAAAAGAGGGAAAATTTCTGATTTTCCTGTTGAATATCTGCTTGGGCAGTTGTCCTACGTAAGCAGAGAAGAGAGCTGGAGAGAGATGGAAGGGTGCAGAGAGGTCGGCTGTGGGTCAGCCTGCATGTGCTCTGGTTGTGTGGCTAGGTTGTCTGAGTTTATCATGGCTAGTTGCACACTATGGTGCAGTCTTGTTGGGTTTGAGCCTTATTGGTTCTCCCATCCAAGAGGATGCATTGCAGGGTCACACTTCCAGCTCTAGCCTGGCGTACAGTGGAAGGAGGTGATGAGAATTAAATAGACTCGAGATTGACATGTTGAGTTCCATGACCTCCCTCATGGAACCCAAACCAGTTTGGGTTTGTGCTGCTGTTGAGTCATTTCCAACTCACAACAACCCCCATAGGGTTCCCAAGGCTGTGAATCTTTACAGAAGCAGACTGTCTCATCTTTCTCGACATTCTAAATTTAAACTAACCTAACTAGTACTGCGGAAGAAAGGGCCTGGAGATTGGCTTGTGTTAGGATTATAGCCAAGAAGACCCTACAGAGCAGTTCTACTCTGGAACTATGAGTTGGAATTGACTTGACAGCAACTAACAACAGCACAAATAATATGTGACAGTGACTCAGAGGTGATGGAATTGTCTGTGGCCTGTGGTCAGTGGGGATCAAGGGGATTTAACTGTATGTAGTTGAAAACACTAATTCGAAAACAAACAAGCAGAAACAAAACAAAACAACAACAGAAAAACCCAAAGGCTTTCATGTTTGTATTATGCTTAGTGTAATAGATTCCATAAATCTATTACACTAATTAGAAACAGGTCCTTATGGGGTTTAACTGCAGTTTGCTTAGTCATAGAACTGTAGAATCATCACAGCCTCTGAACAGAAAAAAAGACCGTAGAGACAATTCCTTCTAGGCTGGGAGATTGCAAATTATATTCCAGGAAGTCAGGTGAGGATGGGATAGGGTTTCGGCTCTTATGGAGGAGGGGACAGATGTTGAGGAGGTGGGACTTCTGACCTTGCCCTCTCCTGGTAGCCAGAAATATGATTGCTTTTATTTACAGCTTTATGGTAAGATACCTTTGGTTCAAAAGTTTCCCTTGTTAAAAATAAATAAACAAATACATAAACAAATAAAATAATTCCTCATAATCCATCCCCCTTATTTCTGAGAGAAGTAAAATTAAGTTCGTATTAGGGAAATGACAGGCAGAAGCCAGAGAGCTTTGAGTGGCAAAACCAGGAACCAGGTCATTTCTTTTCCCGAAGGGTAGATTTCACCTCATGAATTCAAGCTACATTTATTGAACACCCACTGGACAGAGTCATGCAATAGATTTTCTTCCCTCTTCTTCTGAAACGATTAATGCAGTTATTGCATCCATTTGGTGCCTTTACTACCGGAAAAAATAACAGCCAGCAGGGGCTTTCTTGGGTTACTTGGTAAGAGATCTCTGCAAGTCAAACACTATTAACTTTAATGAAGCAGTGGGGATGGTGGGAAGAGACAGCGGACACCACGTTTCCCTAACAATAAACCACTCTGACAGATAAAAACAAACAGGCTCAAGATAACATATAGCATTTTGGAGAACAGGACCCATAATGAGCAGAGGGATGTCAGCTGGGCTCCCCTCTAGAGTGTGTTCCTCCATCTGTTGTGGAAACTCCTAAAAGGCAGGGCAGGGGCGATCTAATCTGCTTTTACAGAGACCACTGCTGGGGTTATGATAAGCATGGCCCTGGGAGGAATTTTTAAATACACCCAGTACTACCAAGGGCTCTTTCAAAAGACCCCTCTTGCTCTGCTGTAGCCATCAGATCTGAGCGCGGGTAGTTCATTCATCTAATTCTGGCAACCTGGGTATTATAGTCATCTGCCTTATTTTCCATGGGGTGACTGAACCTAGTGATGTCCCCTCTATGGGGTGTGCTTTTCAAGCTCTGGAACCAATTCCATGATCAGTGATTGGAAACCCCCTTTGAATCCCCAGTCTGAGCTCTTGAGTAAAAAAGCAGGAGAGAGTGGACCTCTGTTACTGGAGGTCTGCAAACAGTAGGCAAGCAATATATAACCAGCACTAAGGGCTTTGCAAGAATGATCATGATCTCATTCCAGCCTTTTAGTGATTCGATGAGTATTCCTGGTCTCACCTAACAGGTGAGGCTTAGGAAACTGAGGCTTAGAACAGTTCAACAGAGGTTGCCTGTGTGAAATGTATAATTATACCTGGCCTGAGACTCAAGGAAGACAAAATCCCTTTGCCCCTTCCTGAACCATACATAGCTGAGATCAGATTTCTCTCTGCTAAGCATGCAGGGGGGAGCTCTGGTAGCATAGTGGCTAAGACACTTGCCTGCTAACCAGACGGCTGGCGGTTCAAACCCACCAGCCACTCCTCGGAAGGAAGGTTGGGCAATCCTACTTCCGTAGTGATGGCTAAAGAGGACCCTTACTGCAGGGCTGGGTGGTGATGACTTGTAATTAACCACAGCCCTTGTGTTCAGGTCCCCAGGCCAGGGGGTGGGACAGGGCCTGGGGACATGTTGTCCTGTGTTCCAGCTTGATGCGTGTCTTAGAACTGATTCAGAGGCTCACTCAGATGTTTTCCTGCCTGGTTCTCTGCTCCACAGCAGCGCTCAGATCCTGCCTCCAGCTAGGACGCTGGCTGCTCTAGGCTGCCATGAGAAGACAGTGAGAATTTTAAATGAGGGCTGAAAACAGGGATGCATTAGACTGGGAAAGGGGCCCTTGTGGCACAAATGGTTAAGCGTTCGGCGCTAACCGAAGGTTGGTGGTTCAAACTCATCAGTGGCTCTGTGAGAGGAAGAGCTGACGACCTGCTCCTTCAAAGATTACAGCCTAGAAAACCCCCAGGAGGCAGTTTTCCTCTGTCACGTGTGTGTGTGTGTGTGTGTGTGTGTGTGTGTCACTGTGAGTTGAAATTGACTCAAAGGCATCTAACAATATTATGCTGGAGGTGGAGGTTGCTGATCTTCTTTCTTTTCTCACCTAACCTTTTAATATGTAGATGAAATCAGGTTAAAAATGAACATCAGGGGGCTTTGTCAGGGTCAAAACGACTGCAGAGGGAAGCAGCCAGAGGCGTGGGTGTGGAGTATGTGGTGGGGCAATAGTTAGCAGGCATGAATGAGTCCCTTGGTGTCATAGTTTCCTTTTACCAGGAGGGAGATGGTACTCTTCAGAGGTCTTGGCTGTTGTGGCCTATGTGGACTTAGGAATGAAAGAGACAGTCATGGACTCTTTCCAGACAGTTACAGAACTTTCCAGAAGCTCTGTCACAGCAATTATTGTAATCAAGAAGCCAGGCTGATTTGATTTAGTAATTAATGTCAGAATATCCTGCCCTCTAGTGGTTCTTTAGGAAACAGTCTCTTAAAAAAAAAAAAAAAAAAGGCACTGCAAACTGGATGGCTGGAGAGCTGAACCCCTGTTTTGGATACCCTTTTCTGCTTCAGGTACCTCCTCCAGGCCATTAATAAGCTTGGGAATGGTCCAAACCAATTTAGGCAATTTTAATAAAAATTGAAGAAACATATCCACGGAAATGAAACCTTTTTTTTTTGTCTTCTTGTTACTCAGGAGAATGCTTTGAAAATCCTTCAAGTTGTAACCCTTGTTTATTCACATGACTGACTGACAATACATTTGATTCACGTGTAACATGAAACCTTTGTATATCATAGTGAAACAGCCCACAGGCATGTCTCACCCAGTAACAAGTATCTCTTTTTTCTCATATGTTGAGAATAAAATGCCTTTAGTAACATATTCACTTTGATATTTGATTTTTCCCATTTCACCAAAGTGAGGACAGATCTTAATTTATATGGCAAGCTGAACTGTGTGCTCCCTTCTTAAAGTTTTTAACTTTACCCTTAAGTTGACTCTTGCCTACGCCCTGACCTCACACCCTAATTTTTCCGTTTACTTCCTGTACTGCATTTGAAGTGCCTATAAATCACATCTTAGGTCAACCCTTTCCTTAGCATGAATAATATTTGTATTCTCACTGTGTAACACAATTTTACAACAATGCCAATTAATTTTTTGGGGGCAGTCTAGACTCTCGTTCTTTTTTCTTTTCAAAGTGCAGTTAAATTTCAAGCCTCCTAGCTTTGGCAATGGTGACTGCTTTAATGCAGCAACTTTTCACCTCTCAAGGCATCTCTGGAAAATGTCACATGTGAGGTTCTAGGTGGGCTGACTCAGTTTGATGTGGGTTTAAAGCAGAACTGGTTCAAATCAGGACTGTGATGTGGACGCAGACCTGGAAGGAGGGATTGGTGAAATGGAGACCACAGTGGGTAGATTCTCCCCTGGTTTTTGGGGTGACCACTAACAAGTGTACTGTGCCCCCATTACCCGTGTAGAACCCTCTTTTTATTAAAATAACATACTTTAATGGTCTTGTAATCACTCATTTGTTTCCAAAAGCTATCAGATTGCGTGTGGAAAGATCAGTGAAGCAGAAGCAGCAAGATTCACTGACCTCATCTCCTCCCAAGCCTTGAGGTTGAGAAATCGAGCATTTGGCACAAAAGGGTAAAAAAAGAATTTGGATTTCAATCATATCTTAGCTTTTTCTGATATACTCTGGCCAGTTCCCATCTTACCATTTCTCCTCTCTTTGAAAAAGCATTCAACTGTAGTTTGTATCTGTTGTTTGCTTGTATTCTTATGGGTGTGTGTGTGTATGTATGTTTAACATTCTCTGGGCTAAGACTCCTAATTATTTATGCACTTACATGGTACCAATTCAGAGTCCTTGCCTAGGCAGTCTGCAGTGTTTCCAAGCCGATGGGAAGTCAGACCTTGGGAGTATCATACCTTAGTACAATCATGAGGGTGTGGCCCAATGTGACATTCATGTAGGTACAACAGAATAATGAAGACGGAGGGCTGTGCAGTTAGATGACTTCTCTGTGTGATTATGGGCAAGTTATTTATCCTTTGTAGGCCTTGACTTGCTCATGTAAAAAGGAAATAGGAGCAATGTAAAACCCAAAACAAACCAACTCACTGCAGTGAAGTCAGATCCGACTCATAGTGACCCCTCCTTGGGTTTCTGAGGCGGTATCACTATGGAAGTAGACTGCTCAACCTTCCTTCTGAGAGTGGCTGATGGGTTTGAACTGCCAGCCTTCTTGTTAGCAGTCAAATGCCTTAGGCACTACGCCAGCAGATTAAGTGAGGGAATGCATATAAAGCTCTTAGCACATAGTTGTTAGGTATGGTTGAATATATGCCAATTTATAGCAACCCTTGCTACAACAGAACAAAATACCACCTGGTTGGGTGCCATACGCACAATCATTGCTTTGTTTGAACCCATAGTTGCAGCCACTGTGTCAGTCTATCTCGTTCAAGGTCTTTCTCTTTTCTACTCTCCACTTTACCAAGCATAATGTCTTCTCCAGGGATTAGTCCCTCCTGATAACATGTCCAAAGTATGTGAGGGAAGTCTCTTTCTTCTAAGGTGCATTCCAGCTTTACTTCTGAGACAGGTTTGCTCCTTCTTCTGGCAGTCCATGGTGTATTTTATATTCTTTGCCAACACCATAATTCAAAGGCATCAGTTCTTTTTCAGTCTTTCATATGTCCAGCTTTCATATGCATATGAGGTGACTAAAAATACCATGGCTTGGTTCAGACATACGTTAGTTCTCAAAATGGTGTCTTTGCTTTTTAATGTTTCAAAGAGGTCTTTTGCAGCATAGTTGGCCAATGTAATACCTTATTTGATTTCTTTCCTGCTGCTTCCATGGGCATTGATTGTGGATCCAAGTGAAATTAAATCCTTGACAAGTTCAATCTTTTCTGTGTTTATCATGATACTGTTTGTTGGTCCAGTGTGAGGATTTTTGTTTTCTTTATGTTGAGGTATAGTTCATGCTGTAAGTGCTCCAAGGCTTCTTCATTTTTAGCAAGCATGGTTGTGTCATTTACATATCACAGATTGTTAATGAGTCTTCCTCCAATCCTAATGCCATGTTCTTCATATACTCCAGTTTCTTCCATTATTTGCTCAGCATACAGATTAAATAAGTATGGTGAAAGGATACTACCTTGAGACACACTTTTTCTGATTTCAAACCACTCAGTATCCCTTTGTTCTGTTTGAATAAATGCCTCTTGGTATACGTGCAGATATCCACATGAGCACAGTTAAGTGGTCTGGCATTCCTGTTCTTCTCAATGCTATACATAATTTGCTATGATCCATACAGTTGAATGCCCTTGTGTAGTCAATAAAACACAGGGAAACATTTTCCTGGTATTCTCTGCTCTCAGACAATAGCCATCTGACATCAACAATAATATCCCTCATTCCACGTCCTCTTCTGAATCTGGCTTGAATTTCTGGCAGTTCCATGTTGATGCACTGCTGCAGATGCTTTTGACTAGGAAGAAGTACTGGGTGCTCTAAGTACTTCTGAAAATATTGGCCTTATGGATAGCAGTGGGACATTGTCTGATGTAATGCCAGCAGAGGAACCCTTCAGGTTGGAAGGGATACACCTAGGGAAGACCTCCCTCCACAAGATAATGTTGACCTTAATGATGTGCATGCAGTAAAGCTTTGAGAACCTTCATTTGTTTTGTGGCATGGCTCAAAATGAGAAGCAACAGCTGCAAATATCCATTAATAATCAGAACATGCAATTACAAAGTATGAATCTAGGAAACTTGGAAGTTGTCAGAAATGAAATGGAATACTTGAAGATCAGTACCCTAGGCATTAGTGAGCTGAAATGGACTGGTATTGGCCATTTTGAATCGGACAATCATATAGTCTACTATGCTGGGAACTACAGATTGAAGAAGAATGGTATCACATTCATCATCAGAAGGAAGATTTCAGGATCTATCCTGAAGTATAATGTTGTCAGTGATAGAATAATATCCATATGCCTACAGGGAAGACCAGTTAATATGACTATTACTAAAATTTATACACCAACCACTAATGCCAAAGATGGAGAAATTCAAGATTTTTTTGTTTTTACCAACTTTCACAGTCTGAAACTGATAACATGCTATCAAGATGCATTGATAATTACTAGTGATTGGAATGCAAATTTGGAAATGAAGAAGGATTGGTAGTTGGAAAACATGGCTTTGGAGATAGAAATAACTCTGGAGATAGCATGATAGAATTTTCTAAGACCAACAACTTATTCATTGGAAATACCTTTTTTCAACAACATAAATAGTGAATATACACATGGGCCCCATCAGATGAACTACACAGGAATCAAATCATCTGCATCTGTGAAAAGAGAATTCAGAGAAACTCATTATCATCGGTCAGAACAAGGCAAGTGACACAGCTGCAGAACAGATCATGAATTGGTCACATGCAAATTCAAGTTGAGGCTGAAGAAAATCCAAACAAGTCCAGAGTACAATCTTGAGTATATTCCACCTGAATTTAGAGATCATCTCAAGAACAGATGTGACATATTGCACCCAAATGACCGAAGACCAGACAAGTTGTGGGATGGCGTCAAGGACATCATACATGAAGAAAGCAAAAGGTCATTAAAAATATAGGAAAGAAAGAAAAGACCAAAAGGTATGTCAGAAGAGACTTTGAAACTTGCTCTTAAACATAGAGTAGCTAAAGAAAAAGGAAGAAATGATGATGTAAAAGAGCTGAACAGAAGATTTCAAAAGGTGGCTCCAAAAGATACAGTGAAGTATTAATGAATGTGCAAAGACCTGGAGTTAGAACATCAAAAAGAAAGAACACACTTAGTATTTCTCAAGCTGAAAGCACTGGGAAAAAAAAAATCAAGCCTCAATTTGCAATATTGAAGGATTCTATGGGCAAAATATTGAATGACACAAGAAGCATCAAAAGAAGATGGAAAGAATAAACAGAGTCACTCCACCAAAAAGAACTGGTCAATGTTCAACCAGTTCAGGAGGTAGCATATGATCAAGAACTGATGATATGGAAAGAAGTGCAGGCTATACTGAAGGGGTTGGCAAAAAACAAGGTTCCAGGAATTGACAATACCAATTGAAATGTTTCAACAGATGGATGCAATGCTAGAAGTGCTCACTTGTCTATGCCAAGAAGTTTGGAAGATAGCTGCTTGGCCTGGAACTGGAAGAAATCCATATCTGTGCCCATTCCAAAAAGAGGTGATCCAGTGGAATGCTGAAATTATCACAATGCATCATTAATATCATATGCAATATAGCACACAGTACTCCATCAATATTAGTAATTATGAATGTGGATGGAGCTCTGGTAGCACAGTGGTTAAGTGCTTGTCTGTTAACTGAAAGATTGGAGGTTTTAACCCACCCATTGGCTCTGTTGGAAAATGACCTGATAGTCTGCTTCCATAAAGATCAAAGCCAAGAAGACCAACCCTATGAGGGTCACATGGGGTCATTGTGTATTGGAAGTGACTTGATGGCACTCAACAGCAGCAACATGAGTTTGGAAGATCCATTTTGGAGGAATCACCTGTGTGCTGCAAATCTGTTCTGTGGGATCAGAATGGTCTGAGTTTGAACCCCTAAATCATTAAGTATTAGCTCTGTGACCCTGGAAAACTCACTTAACTACCTGAGACTTCATATTCCCGTCCATCAGTTGATGACCGTATCTTGCCACCTCAGGGTTGCTGGAAGACTTATATTAGACATAGGATCTACCATGCTTGACACAACGGTTCTTAACAAATGTTAGCTGATTTCTCATTTTACAGGCTTCCTAAGATAATTTGTAGTATCTCCAGCAGATATTTCAATACTAGCTTTACTTGACATGAGTCAGAGATTAAAAAAAGGGGGGGGGGTCCTTTAGATCCACACCCTCCTTCTAAGTTAAAAACAATCGTTTAACATTTCCTTTCTGACATCTTAAAAAGTCCAGGAGTCTCTGGTTCCGTAATTTAAAACATTAAATTAACAGAAGCACATATTGCTGTTCTGTTAAAATTAAATGAATGCATATATTGTTACAAAACAATGAACTAAAAATTCTCCTAATCATCCCACTGTAGAAGAAAACACCCTGATTGGGAAGTGGGACACAGTGCCACAGAAGCTCTTTGGGACACTAAGTGCTTTGGATGTAACAATCTGGTTGGAAATATGCCATTGACATGTGCCTTCCATGTGACTTAGACTTGTGGCTCATCCCTAATGTAGCTCTGGGCAGAATCTTTGCTGAATACGCCAAAGGACCTTGCTTCTGTAAATAAATAACTATGCTTATAATCAGTGCTTTCTGGTGATTGGAGGGGTGAGGGAAGGGGTTCAATGGCAGCAGAGCTACATGTAAGTTTCTTTGTGCTCTGCTTTTAGCCCTGCGCCTGTCTACTCCACGGCTAGGTCTGTGAGAAATGGTGACACCCGCTCTTGGTGTGAGCAGTCTGTTTTCTGCTTACATACACAGACTTGATTTATAATCGCAGTCCGGACAGCATCTGAGTCTAATTACCTGGGTATATGAAAGTTCAGGAGATCTCAACTAAGTTAGCAGTTCAGGGATGTGCTTTACCAGAAGCAGATGGAAAAAATAAAACACTTTAGTTTATGACTATTTTTCTATTCGGGGGAAGGAGAAGAACAAAAAGAGTTGCCAAATTGATCCTTGTCAAGCACTAATTAAATATTATTCATGATTAATTCTGATGTTGATGTATTCAGTGTTTTAGCAGTGTCATAAATATCTGAAAGAATGAAATAACTCACTTTGCATAGCTATAATAAATCATGCATACCACAGTCCCCACGTGGCCTCCTGAGCCAGCCCCTTATTGTTATTTTTTTAAAATACACTTGTTAACAATGACTTTTCTGGAATGCTATTAGGGATGCAAAGAATTAATTTCCTCATCGTGTTTTGCTGTTGGCATTTCACCCAATAAAAAACAAGTATCTTTACTGTTACTGAAGAGTTCTTGTCATTTAAAATTAGATACTGAAATATTTACAGATGGAATTATATATCTGGGATCTACTTAAAAAAAAAAGTGGGTTGATTGGAAGAGGAGAGAGTGAGTGAAGATATAGATGGAACAAGACTGGCCATGAATTGATAATTATTGAAGCTTGGTGACAAGTCCACGAAGTTCGTTATAATATTCTCTGTTTTTGTATAATTTTGGAACTTTTTTTATGATAAAAATTTTAAATGATATTTCCTTGGAAAGGAGATCAAGTTTATTCCTTAAGAAAAATGATGGCAATCAATTTTCATTGAAGCATATATTATTTAAGTTAAGAATTCTTTGTCAGAAATTGTTGTCAATCCAGTCGAGAGTTGACAGCCTGATCATGGTGATGATGATGATGATGATGATGATGATGATGATGATGATGATGAAAATATTGAGAATAGCTTCTACTGAATTGAACATCCACAGTGTGCCAGGCCTGCACTGCATGCCTTACATACTTATTTCATCCTCAGAATGACTATGTAGGTTAAATGTTTTCCCTTATTTTGTGGATGAAGAGATTGAGGCTTGAGGGGATTAAATGAGTTGTAAAAAGCTATGTAATCAATGATAGCAACCAGGTCTTTGAGGTTCCCAAACTAATTGTTATTCTTTCTCTCTCTCTTTCTTGTTAATTTATAAAGAGCCTACACTTCATGAGACAGTTGGGCTGGAACCATGAATTCAGAGACTTTGAACAGGAAGGGACCTTAGAAATGCTTTACTCGAAAGATGGCAAATACATGACATGCCTGTTCCCTGCTCTTGTACCCAAGGTGAGAGACACTGCTAATCAATTATGACACTTCCCACGCTGGCTCAGAATGCTAGTCAATATAGTGTGCCAGACAGCGCAACTGGCTCAGACTTGGGCTTGATGGAGGAGTCTCCTTATCATCTCTCACCTGTCTCACCACCTCACTAGATGAGAAGGGCCTGGAGAGACGCAGCCCTTGCTCAAGTTCTCACAGCTAATAAGCAGCATAGTACTCATTTCTCTTGACGTAAGCTCAGGGCTCTTTGCACCAAATAGCTCAGGCTCCTTTCAGGCCAAATTTTCTATGAGTCTGCAGTTAAATAAGTTAATATGTGGAAACTACTTAGAACAGTATCTGCAACTGTTAAGTGCTAGATCAATATTGGCTATTATCATGAAAAAGAAAAAGTTAAAATGTTCCGATTTTAGGTTGTTAGAGCTGTATGTAAAACCATGTTAGTTTGCAAAAGCATCAACTAGTTTCTTAAAATGGCAACAGAGCCCTAGGGCTGGAGCTGGACTAAAGCTGCAGCCTCAGGCCCCAGGGCCCCCTGCAGTGTGGGCTTCCTCAGCCCTGGGCTCTAGTCACTGCTCCTCAGGAATGTGCGTGGCTCAGGCCAGATTGATGATGTAAAGCAGCAGACCTTATCACCACCTTTGTATGGTGCCAGCAGTACCCCACTGCCTCACCTTGCCTGCACTGGGTAGACCCATAAACGGCTCCATAGATTTCACTGAGTTCCTGTTCTGATAGAGTCTAGATTTGAGCTTCTTTCAAAATCTCAGGTTTCCCTTTCCTCTCTGAAGGCAGACTTCTCCATCTTTAGACAACTTTGTGCAACATCCTTTCCACCACTCATAGAAGATTTTCCTACATATAGAACACGTGCTGTCTCTGGAGCCTTTATTCTTTGCTGGTTTTATGGGTTGGTTCTGTCTTCTCCAGGGGAGCAGGGAATGATGCAGGTATTGTGAGCAGATTTTTTTTTTTTTTTTAATCTGAATTAAACAGCTAATAGAAGCCCATGTAATTTGTGTGACAAGTGACAGCTTGTGTGAAAATAACTTACCCATATCCTGTTACACATTTGCATCCATTATGCTGGGTAAAGCCATATGTCACTGGTAGACCATTAAGTCATAGTCACCAGTGTTTTTCTAGGTGAAAGGGTAATTATTTTTGCTGTTTGTTCGTAATTTATTAATAGTCAGTGAAGAACATTAGGTTAAAGGATTATTTCGAACAAAGTGACAGATCAGATGTGTGGAAGGCATAGTGATCTAGTGGTTGATAAGAAAAGCTATTAGTGTAAAGATAACCTTTCAGTTTGGGATCTGCATGTGCTACTGATTGGCATTTCAGATAAAATAGGTACATGTGGAAGACTGATAGGAACTAGTGAGAATACCAGGAAAAAGTTTGGCTTTCGATGGAATCAACTGTCCTCTAGAGTAAAAGCACAATTTTCTATAGTCTTATATGTGGGCCAGTGATAGTACACATAGTGATTTTGAGTGGTACAGGAACATTTTTTATTTCAATACTTAACGTATTCACTTTGAATGTTTTAGGAAACCAGTATATTAAGTGTACGCTGTGATTTAATGGATTATTATGTATCTGGTTATTTTTGCTTCCGTTGAGGTTAAATGAGATATTTCTGTTTTTAAAAAGTGAATCAGTTTTAAGTAAACAACAGCAAAGGTGGCATTCAGATATGACAACAATTGAGACAATGATATGCAAATTAATGCTGTTTAAGGAACAGTGGGTTAAAATCTAGTTCCCTTGGAACTTTGGGGTTAGACTTTGGAGCTCTGGTGGCACTGTGGATAAGCACTCAGCTGCTAACTAAAAGGTTAGCTGTTCGAACACAACAGCTGCTCCCCGGGCGGTGGGAGGGGAAAAGCTGGCATAAAGATTCAGGCTAGGAAACCCTCTGTGGTTTCCTATACGATCGTTATGAGTCAGAATCAACTAGCATCATAACAACAACTGGGATTGGCCGCATATCTTGACATAATATGTCTTAAAACGAAGCTCTTGAAACGTTTAACCTTTGCTTTAAATTTTCGACATATTGTTCCTTAACACGTGAAGCCAAAAAATTAAAAAAATAAAACCAATTCAAGCAGATATTGGAAAGAATGTGCTGGATTTTTCTTCTGTGTGTGAGGTGAAATGGTTGAGGTCTTGGGTGTGTGATCTGCTTAAAGATGGGCTGAGGTCTCGTCCGAACTCTGCTGCCAGCTGCCTATTTGATCGCTGGCATGACCTCAACTTTCTCTGAATTTCAGTTTCCACCTCTGTAAAATGAGGGCTTAAGATGCTCACCAAGTTATCTTCCAATTTGGATTTTCTTTGACTCAGTCAGAATTCTGGGAGATAGGAAAAGTGAAGCCACCGTTAGTCATCTGATATTCTGGGAAATTTAACATGTTTGTGAGATCCTAAGAGGTATACTGACATCATAAACACAGCAGATTTCTGCAAATGGACTAAATGACTTTTGTTAACAAGGACAACACTCATTTGGATGTGTACATTCGACTGTGCTCTTTAAAGCAAAGCCAAGTCCCATTTCTTCTTTGCCACACCCAGGTTCTGTTTGCTAATGAGTGACCTTAACCCAGTTCAGGGAGATGATCAAAGATGATTTCCTGAGTATGGAGAACTCTGAAGCTGATTCTTGTAAAATGAGAGGGAGGTAAGCAGGAGAAGGGACAAGACTAGCTTGAACCAAGACAGGGAAATGAAAAAGAGTAAGATTCATTGATACAGCAAATGATTTTATATTGTCTGCTTAAGTCAGGCCCTGTGATGATACAACAGAGATCATCACAGTTTGATAAAGCTGCAGTGTGGAGGAAGAGGTGAGAGAACAGTATGGAACGACAGTGGGAATTGGCTCCTAAAAGCCTCCGAGGTTTTACTAAGGAGTTTGGACCTTCAGTTAGCAAGCCACTGTCAACTGTGAGGGAGTGCTTGTGGTGTAGTGCTTAAGGCATTTGACTTCTAACCAGAAGGCTGGCGGTTCAAACCCACCCACCACTCCCCCGAAGGAAGGTTGGGGCATCTACTACTGTCGTGTCACTGCCTCGGAAACCCAAGGAGGGGTCGCTATGAGTCGGATCTGACTCAATGGCAGTGAGTTTGGTTTGGTCTTTGGTCAACTGTGAGGAGACATGAGGTTAAGAAAGCCTTGAGAAAGAATTGTGGAAAAGAAGATGTAGGCTCTGGGATGTGGTACCAGCGGTGGTAGGATCTTGCTTTCTCTGCAGAAGACCCAAGTTTGATTCCTAATCCCACCAGTTGGGGGCAGACTTGTCAGGAGCTAACAACACAGCTTTTTTTTTTTTTTTTAAAGTTGTGGGCTTTTAGATCGTTTCTAATAGCCCAGTCCAATTTGGAGCCTTTCCGTGAGGGGATCTTTTCTGAATCTGATGACTCTTGAGCCTATAATTTAAATGCCTCTGTCCCCCTGGCTCTCTGGTGGCAGTGGGTTTCCATCGTGGCCTCAGATGCTGATTCACAATCAGACTCTGAAAGCTGACTCTTCCCTTTGGGCTTCTGTCCTTAGACAAGGAAATGTGTCCATCCAGATATTTCTATGATTGAAAAAGGTAGGGATGTTTCCTTTGCTAAACTTCTTTACTTTGTAGCTAATTTGTTCTACCATGTAAGATACATTCTTTTGGAGACAAGCAGCTTGTTCTTTCTGATTATTTTAGACACAAACAGCCTGTTCCTTCCCATCAAGCAGAGCTGGATAAGCCATTGCCAATTTGATGAAAGTGTAACTTTGGAGCCCCAGGGACAATGCCTGCACCATTCTGCCAGAGGTAAGCACTGATATTTTAGAAAGAGTTGGATACATTATGGGAAGAGGATAAAGAGAGCCTGGGAACACAGAATATTGCAGAGCTTCACACAGCTATTTAAACGTCAATAAAAAAGGAACCACTCACCCCAAACATATAAAGCCCAACCACCACTGTTCACGTTAAGCATTGTATTTGACATCTATCCCCTTGGGAAGTTGGACAACAAAGGAAGACTGCTGGGCTGGTGCACTTGTTGGACTGCCTGCATTCTGCAAGTGTCTCTGCTGCATACTAGCTGTGAGGTCTTATGCAAACGGCTAGACCTCTCTGAGCCTACCTTTCCCCATTTGTAAAATGGGATAATAACACCCAGAGTTTCAGGGAGGAGTAAATTTAAAGAATTTAGCAAAAGTGCTCAGTGGAGTTGTTGGTATGAGTCAGAATTGACTTCTTGTTGTTGTTGTTAGGTGCCGTCGAGTCGTTACCGACTCATAGCGACCCCATGCACAGCAGAACAAAACATTGCCTGATCTTGCGCCAGATCCATGATCCTTGCTATACTTGAGCCCATTGTCACAGCCACTGTGTCAATCCATATCGTTGAAAGCCTTCCCCTCTTTCATCAACCCTTCACCTTACCAAGCGTGACATCCTTCTCCAGGGAATGGTCCCCTCTGACAACATGACCAAAGTAGGTGAGACGAAGTCTGGCCATCCTCGCTTCCAAGTAGCGTCTCGGCTGCACTTCCTCCAGGACAGATCTGTTAGTTCTTTTAGCAGTCCACGGTACCTTCAGCATTGACTTGATAGCAGTGGCTTTTTTTTTTTTTTGATTGGTTTGTTTGTATTATTATTATAAGGAGCTGTTGATACAGTGATTAAGCATGCAGCTTCTAACCTAAAGGTCAGCGGTTTGAACTTACCAGCCATTCCATGGGAGAAAGATATGGCAGTCTGCTTTCTGTAAAGATTACAACCTTGGAAACTCTATGGGGACTGTTTCACTCTGTCCTGTAGGGTCACTATGAGTCAGAATTGATTTGACAGCAGTGGGTTTGGATTTGGTTATTATTATCCTGTGGAATTTTGGAGGGGTAACCATCACTCCCTTCTCTAAACCTTAGACAATGTAGTAACAATTATAACTTACACGAGTACAGTATAGAATTCAGTGAAGCTTGTGTGCCCTTTACAAATGTGAGCTCAGCTGGAAGATGTTATTATTGTGAGTTGCCACTGAGTTGGCTCCAACTCCTGGTGATCCTGTATATAAAACCCACTGCCATTGAGTCAATTCTGACTTACAATGACCCTCTAAGACCCACCAGCCACTCCTCGGAAGGAAGGTTGGGCAATCTACTTCCGTAGTGATACTGCCTCGGCAACCCAAGGAGGGGTCGCTATGAGTCGGTTTGACTCGACGGCACATAACAACAACAACAAAGGACAAAGTAGAACTGCCCATAGGTTTCCAAGACTGTAAGTCTTTACAGAATGAGACTGTTTCATCTTTCTTCTGTGGAGTGGCCGGTGGGTTTGAACTGCTGACCTTTTGGTTAGCCGCCCAATGCGTTAACCTCAGTGCCACGAGAGCTCCTCGACCTTACGGATAGCAGCATGAAATATTGCCCAGCCCCGCGCCCTCTTCCTGATAACTGGTATGTTTCAGTCCAGTGTTGTGATTGCCTTGTCAGTGCATCTCATTGAGGGTTTCCCTCATTTTTGCTCCACGGCAGTGGTTGTGTTGCTGCTTTACCAAACATGATGCCCTTTTCTAATGACTGGTCTTTCCTGATGACATATCCAAAGTAATCAACATGTTGCCTATGGAAGGGAAGAAGCAACTGTTAGTTCCATCTTACAGTGTTGTACACTGAAAATCAGAGCAGCTGACTGAGTTGACCAAGTTCTCGAAGTCGATGAGAGGTAGAACTGGCACACGCTGCCTTCTTGGCATTTAAACCCAGTGGTTTCTACTGCACTAGTGTCACTCTTATTCCAAGAATGTCTTTGAGAGACATTGGCGTTTCAACTCTCCTCTCTTCCAGTAAGTGAATTCTCTTTACTCCTTTGAATCAGCACATAACCACCACCTGTTTCTTAACTTAAGCAAGCCCAGGGCCTTGTCTGGGTTCTTGGTTTCAGTGTTCAGTCAGGTAGAGGAGCTGTTTGTAGGTGCAGCCAGAGGAAAGCCAGCTGGGCTTTGGCAGGGTTGTTACCGATAATGTCTGTGATATAACTTGAGATCCAAAACCCAATGTTACATTCCATTTGCGAGAGAAAAGCTACTTGGTGCTACACGGATGCTTTGAGAAAGTTGTGTTCAAGTTAACATCAGCTTGGAAAGTAAGTGTGATGAGATCTTTGCAGGGGCAGCAATAGCTACCTAACCACCTTCTGTATAATTAACAGTGGGCATAAGGTTTGGGCATAAGGATGGTTAAGTGCTTGGCTGAAAGGATGGCAGTTTGAATCTACCCAGAGTACCTTGGAAGAAAGCCCTGGCAATTTGCTTTTGTAAGATCACAGCCATTGAAAATCCTGTGAAGCACAGTTCTGCTCTGACATCCATAGGGTCGTCCTGGATCAGAATTGACTTGATGGCAGCTGGTTTGGTTTTTGGTAAGGCTTGGACCTGGAACTATTAGTAATCATCTTTCTCAGAAGGCTCCTACCCAAGTCCGTATCCTTTGACATTTTTTTTTCTCTACTTTATAGGAATGTGTTACCTGTACGTTGTAGATCATGGTCTTGTGACCTGCAGCTTCCTTCTTGTTAAAATAGGCCTAAAATTCCATAGTTTGAGCAATAGCCTTAATGCCATTCCTTCATATCTGCAAAGAATGATTTCACAGCAACCGAAGACCTCCAGTGTAAGCTGTGCTTGCAAAATGTCTTGTGATGTGATAGAGAGAGGAGGGGACTGTGAGGGTGCCAGCTTGGTTTCTGCCAGCCGGTTGGCCAGCTGGCTGAGTCCAGGCTAGCTTCTTCACCTCTCTGGTGCCATTTTTCCTGTCTAAGTTAGTGGAGCTGAGGTCAGTAATCTCCAAGGCTCCATCACCTTTTAAATTCTATGCTCTTTAAGCACTAGTTTACCAACAGTTTAGAAGAATCAAGTTGGACACCTGACTTAAAGCTGAGAATTGGTAGGCTGTGGAGACATAGATATTTTTATTCTTTTAAGAAGTTGCTTTGTACCTACACTGGGGAACATAATTAACATACTATTAAGCAGTTTCTGTTCTTTTTGCATGGAAGCTGAAAGATTCTTTTTTTTTTTTTTAATTTAAATTCAGATCTGTGTTTATTCTTATTTCTTTCCAAACATGTTTTAAGAGGGGTTGTCATCCAGAATCAAGGAGGTAACATTTAAGAAGTATAGGATTCCTGGAGATCTCCCAGACCTATGCAATCAGAAAATCTGGACTGTAGGGCCCAACAAGCTATACCTGAAAACGAGCAGATTGTCAAACAAAGTCTCTGAATGATTCTGAAGGGCTGTTGGGAAATCACTGATAAGTTAGACTGAATTGTGTGCTTTCTGCCGATCAGTTTCTGATTCCTGGCTCTGCCTTTCTCATTCTGGCATTTTCTTAGTATCTGAGGTGAGCCATGGGAAAATAGTGTGGGTTATTGATGCTTAATTGTAACGTACTTGGAAACATGTAGAAGAGGAAGCTTAGGGCCTGTGCCAAGGACTATAGAAAGACAAAACCAAACTCATTGCCATTCAGTCAATTCTGACTCATAGTGACCCCTCCATGGGCTTCCGAGGTGATATCTCTACGGGAGTATGTTGCTTGGTCTTCCTTCTGATGAGTGGCTGTCAGATTTGAACCACTAGTCTTCTGGTTAGCAGTCAAATGCCTTAGGCACTATGCCACCAGAGCTCCTGTGCCAAGGACTAGGAGTGATTCTTTTCTAATCTGTGCCGGTTGATTTCTGGCTTTGGTACCCTCCAGTCTCACTTTGCCATCCTCTTCCTCTCCAGAGGTAGCATAGTGCCTAAGGCATTTGACTGCTAACCAGAAGGCTCGTGGTTCAAATCCATTAGCCACTCCTCGGAAGGAAGGTTAGGCAATCTACTTCCTTAGTGATACTACCTCAGAAACCCAAGGGGGGGGGGTCACTATGAGTTGGGTCCGACTCAATGGCAGTGTGTTTGGTTTGGTCCTTTCCAGAATCTCTACCCCCTTCATGCATAGCCCCTGACCACAAAGCACTCCTTTCTCATACAAGTCAGAAGTCCAATCCTCTTCGGATTGC
Organism: Orycteropus afer afer; assembly: GCF_000298275.1. Classification (NCBI taxonomy): domain Eukaryota; kingdom Metazoa; phylum Chordata; class Mammalia; order Tubulidentata; family Orycteropodidae; genus Orycteropus; species Orycteropus afer. Next base: position 6,544,444 of record NW_006921690.1, read on the forward strand.
TTTCTTCCATTTTTCTGGTAACAGCTTTATTATTGCTTCTTGCCATTGAGTCAGCCACCTTACAAAGTAGAATTAATCTCTGCCTCAGTTTTTTTTATTTTTTTTTCTATTAGGATTTGGGTGAAGATTTACAGAGTAAATTCACTTTTCATACAGCAGTTCACATATACTTTGTCTCATGTCATTGACCAAAATTTACAATAC
>NW_006921690.1:6550802-6554282 GCF_000298275.1 Orycteropus afer afer
GCCTGCTACTCTGGGCGGGCCTGAGTTTCCTCTCCTCACCTAATCCCTTTGGCTGATTGCTCTTCTCTCTGGCTTCCTAGCTTTTAATCCCCTTTCTCCTGCTCTTCCCCCATGCTACTTTGGGCGTCCCTGAGTTGTCTCTCCTCACCTGTAACCCTGGGCTATATTTTAGCCCAAACTATAACTGAAGTAAAAAGGTTAAGAGGTGTAAGCAGTGTTTCTAAAACTTTTATCAAGTTAGGGTCTTGTGGTTAGGTTCAGACCTGGGTTGGAATTCAGGCCCTATACCTACTGGCTTTATGACATATATAAACTCCATCTGCCTTCATTTGTGAGAAGGTGATAATACATGCATTTCCTAGGGCTGCTGGATGGATAGTGCCTGGCATATAGAAAATGCTAGCATATGTTGCCTGTTACTGTTGTCACCAATGCCCTTTTCTCCTCTTCCCTTCTTTCTTATACACCCCCAGAGAAGCCTCCTTGCCACCTCTACCATCCACCCCCACTGAAACCCACTAGGTTCACCTCTCATGGAAAGTTGTTCAGGAAGTTCATCGATTCTGCCCTTGTTTGTAGTTTGCCGGTTGGCTGGGGGCCATGATGCTCTGGGTGACTCATTTGCTGAACAGGGTCTTCCAAGGCTGTGTGTAGCTTCCCTGTCGACACCTGTCTGCAGCCAGAGCTGCTCTATCAATTCTTTATTAAGATGAGTTATTTTTTATTTATGATGCTTGTGGGTTCATTAAAAATGGCACTCCCTTTTGGGGATACCAGCAAGGCTTTTAGCCAGTTTATTTATTTATTTATTTTTTATCAGGTTGTTAGAGTAGATATGAATATTTTAATAGTGGAAAAGAGCAAAGCTTTCAACAAACTTAATTTGTTCTAGAATCTAAGTGACAGGCTTAACAGGGGTGCCAAGTAATTCAGTATAATCAGCCCAGATAGTGGAATAAGGAACACAATTAAATGGAACAGGAAGCTTTTCCAGAAGGGCCACAAGGGGATTTTTCCTGCTGAGCGGTGGTAAATCAATGTGTTCCAGGATCCTGTTAGTCCATGTAAGGCCTAGCATAGCCACAGGCAGTCCTAAGCCCAGTTCAGTTCTCAGGAAGCCAGGGGCCTGTTTTCACAGATCCATTTTAACATTTATAGAATTCTTTTCCCAAGATGCTGATCTGATTAAATTACGTACAAAATGATGGATAAGCCAGGTCACTGCTGTCTATCAGAAGCAGATTTGGGGCCTTGGTCTTGATTGCCAGCAATATAGGCAGTAGTGGTTTTCATGGTGTAGTTTAAAAAATATCCACTGGGTGGAGCTTTATGCTTGAATTTTTAAATCCATATCAAATTGTATGTGAGACTTTAGCTCCAGATGACTCCTCTCCACCCCCACCTCCACTACCGCGAGAAGCTGCTAAAGCAAGCAATGGTTGCAGAAATACAGTGATAAATCAATGTGAGTGATTTTATTTTTATTGGCATTTCCTCCCTCTGGATTTTGAAGTTACTCTTGATTTTTTAAAAGCTTCTTCCCCTTCAAACTGAAATAGTTTAAAGATAAAATAAAGAAGAGTGGCACTTTCTGCTGTGTCTTGGATGCGTGTTCTGCATATGTGTATACACATCGATGCACACTTAAATAAATGTATGTGCCAGTTAATTTTAAATAGCCGAAGCACCAGAAAAACTCCTTTGAAGTCTTGTGAATGCAGTCGATTGCAGGGAAGATAGAATCATAACCTAATTTCTGAGCAGGAGATGCTGTTTCCAGTGTCTCCTCCACATAACTCTGTCCCCCTTTCTCTCCGTCAAATAGGTGGGGCCATAGGAGAGGTCTAATGAAGGACAATCTATTGCTGCCCAGGCATAAGTCCAGGTTCCAGGTGGTCTTTGGGGTCTACCCAGATTTGGACAGTTTTGAAATAATGGAATGCTAGTTAGGGTTCCTAATTAGGACATTTGCTAGAGAATGTTATCACAATATGGATACACTATTAACCCATTTTACAATGGAATAAAATGAAGCCAATTATAACCCACACTTATAAGTGTGACTTTATTTATCTACTTATCCACACAGAAGGGTCTGGAAGGTGTTTCTTAGGAGGGGATGGTTTGGTTATTGTGTAAGTCTCAGCCTTATTCTGTTCTCATCTTTTATCCTTTGTTCTCTTTTTTGAGTTGTTGGGCATTATAGATTCCTTACAGACTAAAGTGTGCCTGACCCAAGCTATTGTCTTTTCAAAAGCCTTATCTACACATGAAAGCTGGACAATGAATAAGGAAGACTGCAGAAGAATTGATACATTTGAATTGTGCTGGTGAAGAATATCGAACATCCCATGGACTGCCAGAGGAGCAAGCAAATCTACCTGGAAGAAGTACAGCCGGAATGATCCTTGGATGACTAGACTTTATCTCTCATACTTTGGTCATGTAGTCAGGAGGGACCAGTCCCTAGAGAAAGATACCATACTTGGTGAAGTAGAGGCGCAGCAAAAAAGGGGAAGACCTTCAATGAGATGGACTGAGAAAGTGGCTGCAACAATGAATAGCAACAGTTGGGTGGATGGCCCAAGACTAGGCAGTGTTTTGTTCTGTTGTACATGGGGTCACTGTGAGTAGAATCCCACTCGACAGCATCTAACACAACAACAATGCAGATATTCTTTATTAGAGAGCTCTGGTGACATAGTGCCTAAAGCATTTGACTGTTAACCAGAAGGCTGGCAGTTCAAACCCACCAGCCACTTCTCGGAAGGAGGATTGGGCAATCTACTTCCGTAGTGCTACTGCCTCAGAAACCCAAGGAAGGGTCACTGTGAGTTGGATCTGACTCAATGGCAGTGAGTTTTATTTTATTTTATTTTTAAATTATTGTTGGATTTTAAGATGATTTCAGGGGATATTTTTGGTTTATGGTCTAAAGATTATCTCAGGGCAGTAGTTTTGGTGGGGTTCATCAATCCTCCATTGCTCCAGAAAATCTGGAGTCCAAGAGAATTTGAAATTCTGTTCTATATTTCCACCTTTTGATCAGGATTTTTCTATAGAATCTTTGATCAAAATGTTCAGTAATGGTAGCTGGGTACCACCCAGTTCTTCTGGTCTCATGGCAAAGGAGACAGATTTCAGTGGAGGCAATTAGCAGATTAACCTATTTTTGAAAGTTAGACTTTATATTCATATTCATAGTATTACCATAATAAAACTGTATTCTCTGTTCTTACTATGTGTTGGGTTCTGTGCTAATCACGTCACATGCATGTTCCATTCCAAAAGACCTTGTAAGGCAAGTACGATTGATTTCATTTTAGATAAAGAAATGGGAGCTTAGAGAGGTTAAGGCATTTGCTCATCAGGGGTGTGGCATTGTATAATTCCCAAGGGCACCATTCACATGGGCAACAATGTGAATGGCGCCCCCTAGTGTTGTGTAGTTCACATGGTGGCACTGCCAGGTAACACTCT
>NW_006921690.1:6554382-6556971 GCF_000298275.1 Orycteropus afer afer
GAAACCACAGTTGTGGGTTCAATTCCAGACCTGAAGGGCAACTAGGGGCCATAGTCTCAGTGGTTACACCAGGCTCCATTGGACCAGCAAACCTGTCTCTGCCTCAGTTTTACAGATGAAAAAACTGAGTCATGGAAAGGCTAAACGGCTTGCCCAAGGTTTGAACATAGATAGTCTGGCTGTGGCATCTGGAAGGTCAGGATTCTAGAAAATGGTACTTTTCTAAAACTGGAAATTAAGCAAAACAGGTAAACAGTAAGACTGAAGAAAGAAGAAGGTTTGCGTATCTGAACTGTCTGTCCTTAAGGACTTGTGACTCTCCCCACTCCAAGGCCCTTCCCTTGGTCTTCTGTTGGATGTCACACACTGGCCTACCTCAGGTGAGGCCTCCTTCTTTCCTCCTGCTCCTACCCCTTGGGAAGGAAGTTTAGGACTAAGTGAGGTGAGTCTCTCCTGAGGGGCTGTACCTATAACAATAGCCCCTTTGGTAGTTAGGCACCTTGCCTGTGAATGTTCATGAAGAAAAAGGGAAGCTGGGAGGGTCCTGACTCTTTTTCTTGATCTCCCACCTCCTGCATCCCTCCCACCCTGTCCCAGGTACAAGATCATGAAAGGAATTAAGAGCTAAGGGGGGAAATTAGGATCCAGCTATGTCAGTGGGGACTCTAGGAGAATGGGGCAATGGCCCTGGAGCAGGAGCCCTTGGGAGGGTGTTGGAGGGGGCTGGAGAGGGTGAAGGACGGACCTGAGTGGTCCAGGGCACCGGTGGGAGGCGCATTTACCTTGAGCCCATTGTGAGCCAGGCAATGTGCGGGGCTCACTTAGGGAGCTTCTCATAGAACAAGTGCTAATAAAATGATATTTTCTTCCGACAGCTTGGTAAGATAGATGTTATTAGTGGCTTTAAATCCTTTTTGGAACAGTTGTGTAAACAGTGAAAGCTGTCACCCCTGTTTAATGGATGAACTTGCAGGCTGTTATGTAGTAGCATCAGGAGTTGCCTACCTTCAGGGGGGATAATAGATGAGAATCAACATCATAAGCCCAAAGCTGACTCCTGTGAAGTGGAGGTCTCCGACTTCCACTCTCCGACCTATTTACCAGTTCCAGCACCAGCTGTTCCCCTCATGGCACTCTACTTCTCTGCTGAGCTCAATAATTTGCTGCAATGGCCACACAGAACTCACAGACTATACTCACAGTTATGCGGTTTATTAGGGAAGTAACAGGTTACAATTCAGGTCAGGATCAACTTGGAAATTAACAGGAAAAACTCAGGATATAGGATACAGTTCGTCAATAAGGACAGCTTCCAACCGTGAAAGCTGTTGGCTTTCTCTTGGCCATGCTCATAGGTAGGACTGGCTCCTTGGCCTGGCCTCTGTTGCCAGGCCCTGCTCAGGCCTAGCATCTGCCCTGCTTGGTCAAGTGCTACAACTTTATTGTCTCTGCTGTTAAGTGCCCGGAGGTACCCTACTCAGCCAGTAAGCCTCCTGCCTGACGGTGCTCAGCTATCTTGCTCTGTGGTCTTTGGGGTCAAGTGCACTGCAGCCATTTACCTACTGTCTCATGCTACCTTGCACTGTCTTACTGTCTTCACAGCTCTTTCCCTCCTGAGTCTCAGAGGTTCTCAGTGCAGGGACCTTGGGACATGCTCCACTGCACTACTATCAAGTGTCTTCCTGATGGTAGTGAAGTCCCCCTGACTTCTGTGGATTGGCTTTTATAAGCCTACTCCTACCATGAAGACCATGAACTGACTGATCCCCTTGGCAAGCCACAGGCACCTTATATGCATAGTAAACTGTCTAATCCCTAAAAGAGTTTTATACATCTTATTTGCATAGTAAACTATCCAATCTCCTTGTAAGATTGTGGCTAGAAAATCATCTTGGCAGAATTACAAACCCAGGGCCAGAAAAAAACAAACAAAAGCAAACAAAACAAAAAAAATTACCTCACTGCCGTTGAGTTGGCTCCTACTTATAGGGACCCCGCCTTGGGTTTCGGCGGCAGTATCACTATGGAAGTAGATTGCCCAATCTTCCTTCCAAGGAGTGGCTGGTGGGTTTGAACCACCAGCTTTGTGGTTAGCAGTCAAATGCCTCAGGCCCTATGCCACCAGAACTTCCATGGCCAGAAAGGCCAAGTATAAAGAGAAACCCATTGTTCTGCACAGCTCGGAGAGGTGAGGTAAGTTGTCTAGTGTCACATAGTCCCTAAATGGCAGTACATGGTATGTAGTCCAAGTTTGTGTTGATTCTAAAGACTGCGTGAGTATATATTTAATTTATGTTGCCGAGTTTTGGTTTCTAGGTCTAGTACTCTCTTGTGGGGCTGTGGCTTGGAGTTGGAGTAAGGAGACTCTGCAGGCCTCAGGAGGCCACAATTTCATCCAGGGTGTTTGGAAGCCTTAGCGGGGGTCTTGGCTGGGAAATGATACACCCACTCAACACTGGGGTGAGTGCTGTGATTACTGACTTCATGCCCCAACTTTTGCCCAAACTATTTTGTTGTTGTTGTTGTTAAGTGCTGTCAAGTCGTTTCTGACTCATAGCGACTCCATGCACAGCAGAATGAAACACTGCC
>NW_006921690.1:6562891-6565634 GCF_000298275.1 Orycteropus afer afer
AAGGCAAGTACGATTGATTTCATTTTAGATAAAGAAATGGGAGCTTAGAGAGGTTAAGGCATTTGCTCATCAGGGGTGTGGCATTGCATAATTCCCAAGGGCACCATTCACATGGGCAACAATGTGAATGGCGCCCCCTAGTGTTGTGTAGTTCACATGGTGGCACTGCCAGGTAACACTCTGGGGAGTGGCAGCTGGAATTTTATTTTATATGTATTTATTAAACCTTTTGACTTCTCTAAGCCACTTCTTCAAAATTTGTCTCTGTCTAGCAATATATTTGTGTATCTTTCTATGTAGCCATCCACTCATCCATCCATTCATCTACCAAGATAGTCCTTATCTCTCCCTAGAAATCGTGTATATGGACGTGTATTTAGTAGAAACATTGAAGTCATTGGATATTCTATAAAAGGTTGACTATTCAGTTTTCTTGAACTATACCTGGAAATATTAATTCTCTACTGCCTGTGCTTATTTTTAAGTTCATTTGAAATTTAAAATATTTGATTATGGAATATTTAAAACATTTCTTTTTTAAGAAAGAGAATAGGAGAAAGATTTGAAGCCCCTCCTTCCCTTGTACTTTGTTGCCTAGCCTAAAGATGCTTTAGGTTTATGCCTAAAGATGTCTGGATTTATGCTTCTACAACATCTGTATATATCCATAAACAATATTCCATATCATTTTGCGTTTTTATTGTTTCCATTTACTATCAATATGCTTAAGCAACTTGCTTTCTTCTTTCAGCTGTCTTTTTTTGAGACGTATTTATTTTGACATGTATACATTCATTTAATCTGTTAATTAATTTAAACTGGATTGTAGTAGTATAAAGAACACTGGTGGCACAGTGGTTAAGTGCTAGGCTGGTAACTGAAAGGTCTGTGGTTCAAACCCACCAACTATTCCAAAGGAGAAAGATGTGGCAGACTCCTTCCATAAAGATTACAGCCTTGGAAACCCTATGGAAGTTCTACTCTATCCTACAGGATTACTATGAGTTGTAATCGATATGACTGCAATGGTTTTATTTATTTATTTATTTTTGGGTGGGGGGTTTGCAGCAGTGTATTGTATTAATAGGTGATTGTTGTTCTCCTCCTGATGGTTAGTTACTTGTACTTCTTGTTTGCTGTAGTGAACATCCTGGAACCTGTATTCCTGTGCACATGTGCATGAACTTCTGTAGAGGAGATACCCAAGAGTGGAATTGCACATCTTCAGCTACCTTGACAAAGTGCTTGTACCAGTTTTCCCCCATCAGCAATATACAAGAATTTCTATCTTCCCACACCCTCAGCTACACTTGGTGCTATCAGAGTCTTAACAGTTTCCTAATCAAGTGGGTATCACATGATACTTTGTTTTGATTTTTGTTTCCCTGAGCAATTTTGCATAGTTTCATGACCATTCAGGTTTCCTCTTTTGTGCAATGCTTAGCATTCATAATTCATATATTTTGCCTGATTTTCATGGGGCAGTCTCTGCCTTTTTTATTAATTCACAGGTATTTTCTTTTTTAAAAAATATTTTCTAGAAAATCTCATCGACTAACTGCACTGTGTCTTCTGTCTTCTAAAAGTCTCTGTGGCTTCTCTTTTAACTTGGTCCTCGTATTTCTATTTATCTCTGCCACCTTACCTTTTATCCTTGAACATTTTAAAAGTCATTTCATTATAAAACCCTTTCACAGTATAATGAGGGAATACATAGGCTAGTTTTCCCCACTTATTTCTGGGATTTAAAAACAAGCAAACATTTATTGAGCTGTTATTATGGGATGTGCACTGTTCTAAGCACTTTACATAGGCTGCCTTTCTTGGAAATGCAATGCAAATCTTCTTTGTTACTGCTTTGAAAGAGATCAGGGAAGATTTCACCTATTATTTCTCAGTGCTTTTTCTTTGGATTTCGGGATTTATTTTTAAAATATCAGTCTTGTATTTTCCCTAGGGATAAACCATCATTTAACTATTTTTATATGCTGCTTTTATTTGGTTTGTTTACAGTGTTTTTTTCTTTTTTCTTCTTTAAATATGCTTCAGTGAACATCTTTGCAAAACAGTACTTTGTATTGTTTAGAATAAGTGCCCAGATGGGAGATCAAAAGTTAGGACCATTTTAATGGATCTTGGGATATATGACAATCACTTTCCACAAGAATGCATTTTCTTTTCATTAAAAAAATTAAAACTTTAGGCATCTCCGATTGAGCTTGAAGATTCCCTGGGTCCTTTAGGTAACCATAGATTCAGGGGAGTGTGTAATTGAAGATTGTTGTGTTGTCCAGACACACTGATTTAGTAGGACACAGTAATGTGACTTAGGCTTATTTCAGTACACCTGTTTTGGTACTGAAAGGGGAATTTTTTTTTGTTGTTGTTCTGATGAATTCTATCAAGAGTCAATTTATGTGAAACAAGCTCTTAAAAAAAAAGAGTCAATGTAATAGTCCATTCGGAATAAATTCCTGGTCAGTTTAAATATCATAAAGGAATGTAAAAACAAAAACTGAAAACCTTACTTCTTTTCTTAGTGCTTGCTAACCATTCCATCCCAGATAGCTGTTTTTTCTTTTTCTTTTGATTTTTTTATCAGGTGATGTTTTGCAGGTGGCTTTTATTTTTTTTTTGTAAAGAATACTTTATCATCTTTAAGAGTGGAGAATGTATTACAGTAGTGATTTCATAGGAAGGATACAGTAATTAGAATATTGTTGTTGTTGTTGTTGTTATGTGC
>NW_006921690.1:6585992-6592431 GCF_000298275.1 Orycteropus afer afer
CTTCTGTGTCTGTGTTAATTGGTTTCCCTTTTCTTTGTTGAAGAGGGTCTGTGCAATCCTTCTGCCTAGTCCGCCATCTTGCCGGAACTCACTCTCTTTTGTTTTTTTCTAAACACTTCAATAAGTGCTCATAGGTAAGTCCTTTTATAAGACTTATACTGAATTATGTTTGGGAGCCTCTATTTCCCACAATTTCTGATTTATGAGCTTGCTGTGAACTAATTCTCTCTCTCTCTCTCTTTTTTCCCAAACAGTTCTTATATTTCCAAACTGTTCTTTATATTTGAAATTTGATTATTTGAATCTATATTAGGAGTTTGCAAACAACTATAAGCTTTCCCCCTGCCAAAATATACAGCATTATGTAGAAGATATTGTTCTGCCTATAAGTTTCTGCCTTATTGTGATCTTCATCATGTAGAAGGATTCAAGAGAGAGGGTGAAAGTGTCAATCATTGTCACTTGGTCTGCCTAAGAGTATTGTGTTAGCAAAACTAAAATATAGAGACATTCAATGAAGAGTTAATCCACACCATCTTAATGTAAACAGAGGAAGAGAACAGAAAGAAATGTGGTTATTCTTAGAAATATCTACTAAGAATGTTCCAGGAAGCATAAGACAAGAGTGTTCTCTGAAATTGCTCGCATAAACTGCCATCAAGAAATGTATGTTTTGAGATAAATTAACTGATACAAAGAAAGAATAGTTTGTGAGATAATTGTAATTTTGGTCATGTATTATTATTGTTATTATTATTATATATAAACACTGACTTCTGCTAAAAAAATCAGAGCACATTTGTACCTCCACTTGGTGCTGCTTGCATTGTATGTTGTTGTTGTTGTTATGTGCCATCGAGTCGGCCCTGACTCATAGCGACCCCTCCTTAGGTTTCCAAGGCAGTATCACTACAGAAGTAGGATTGCCCAACCTTCCTTCTGAGGAGTGGCTGGTGGGTTTGAACCACCGGCCTTCTGGTTAGCATTCAAGTGCCTTAGGCACTATGCTACCAGAACTCCTTGCATTGTATAGTCCCTCAATAAAACTTACGATCTTTTCTACTTCAACAGAGTATGAGTTTTTCTTCAATATTATTTGGCATCATAAGTGAGGTGTTGAAGATGCATTGTCTTCAGTGACTCCAAGTTATCAAAGACTTAGGGTTTGGTACCAGTTGAGCTGTTTAGGCTCTTTGCCCCTGTGACCTCTCAGGAGTCATCTCAAGGTAAATAATCTCTTGAATCCAAGTTCCACTCCTTTGTGTTACAGCTCTTCTAGTTTTATTGAAGGACTTATTTTTGTTCTTGTAGGTAAATTTATACTGTTTTTTTGGGAAAATGGGACATGCCAGTTCCAAGGGCAAATTGTAGTCTCCCTCTGGGACTCTAGCCCACTGTATGAACAAATTGTTTGGTCCTTTAACATGCTCATTTTTATCTGGTTGGCATGACCTTGATAAATAGGTTGGAAAATTGGTGGCCAGTTTGGAGTTCTTTTGGTTTGCCTAAATTAGTTTTTCTTTGCAATAAATTAGAAAGTAAAGGTTCATAAATTTAAAAATCTCCAAGGGACGTCTATTTTGACTGGCACCTAGAAGCTTCTAAGAGACACCAAGACAGCAAAATTGCTTCCCTGAAGGATATAGTTTCTAAGTTAACTAAATAAAATAAGGAGTTGCAATATTAGGTTTCTGTTCTCCAGTGCCATCCAGCCTTTTGCTGGCTCTCTTCTGAAAAGCCAGTTGATAAACTTCACTCTGAAAAAACAAAAACCATTGAAAAATCTCCACCTGAAATATCTATTTTTATTGCATTTGGATTTTTGTTTAAGCTCCCTAACAACAGTTTGTTAAATAAGTGGTTGCTTTTGAATACTTTCCAAATAGAGAGACTAATATGTTTAAAGTCGGAGACAAAGTCTCTAGATGGCAGAATGATTTAGATTCAGAAGGAATGAAACCAGATTTTGTATGGTGATTGCAAAGGACTTTCAGAGTTTTTAACACACACACAGAGGCATGGGTTGGGGCACCTTAAAAGCTTTTAGGGTGCTCACCACCAATAGAAAGACACCTGTGAGAGGCTAAGCAGGAATATGAAATAGACCAGAGCGCTAGGCTGCTCTAGGCACATTTCTTTCAAATCCACTAGCACACTCCCTGCTGGAAATTTTATTTGACTCTGGGAAGTGAAGGTTTCAGCCTGAGAGATACATGATAAATGAGCCTATTTTTTTTCCCCCTACTGAGATACTGTTTTGGAGTTCATGCTAAAAAACACTATAGGTGAGTATATTTAAAATAATGCAGAATTCCAGTGAACACTTTGGGAAAATGAATTCTCATTTGCATTGTCTTTTCCTTTTTTTTCCCTTGAGAACTTTCATTTGATGCTAAATTTCAGTTAATGAGTCTGAATAAAATTCCTCTATCTGAGACTCTGGCAAATTAGTGAAATCTAGAACCTGTTTTTCTGTTCAGTTGAGTCAATCTCATTCAAAAGTTATTGTATACATTTTAAGAAACTGGATTCTCTATATGTTTTTCTTATGTAACGTTGAGTATGAGCCTGGGTTTTGAGCTGGCCTTACAGAATGGTGAATTTATGTGCCTTTTCTGTCTTGTTTAGTGTATGAGTTTCTGTATTGTTGCAAGAAGCTGTGACTAGCAGTTGCTAGTTTGTCTTTTTCTCTCATGAGACAGTTTTTAAATCTTAGAAAAACTGCCTGTTTTCAGAGTTCAGCTTTTAGTAGCTACATTGAGGAAAAAATTGTTATAAATCAGTTTATTTGAGAAATATACTGAAAAGATGGATTATTTATTTTAATTGGTAAAACTAGGCTGAGAAAAGAACAAATTATTCTAAACTGCTTCTCTAAAGGATCCTATAAAGCATGCAAGAGATAAGGTTGTGAAAATGTAATAATTATCTACCTCTACTTGGTATCATATGAGCTCTGGTAGCATAGTACTTAAGGCACTTGACTGCTAACCAGAAGGCTGGTGGTTCAAACCCACCAGCTACTCCTTGGAAGGAAAAATGGGCAATCTACTTCAGTAGTGATACCGCCTTGGAAACCCAAGGAGAGGTCGCTATGAGTTGGGTCTGACTCGATGGCACATAACAACAATGACATGGTATTATAAAATGAAATTATAATATTTCTTCAAGTAACTTACTCTGATAAATGTAATGGTAAGTAAGCACTTATATAAATTAAATAGTCCTGATGTGCCCAAGAATTAATGAAAATAAATTTGTTCTGGCAAAGATGTTTATGTCAGTCTTGAAAGCAAGATCTTGAAAGCAAAACCTTTCTAAGTAACTTAAGCTAGATATTATATGAAATATGTTTTATTTAGGAAAAGGGAGTAATTTTTATTAATTCCAGAATGAGAAGAGAAAAGGCTGAGCTCCTTACCAGAAGAAAAATAAAAAATTAGAAGGAAAATAATTTAGTTATCCTTGTCTTTCAAAATATCTTGGTCAACTTTAACATATGTAAATGAAATGAGACTTTTTTTTTTTTTTTTTTGGTAATGAGCCTCTGAGACCCACACTGTTCCAGAGAATATTTTGAAAAGACCCCTCCCAACCAAATGAAAAACTTTTTCATACAAAATCAAATAAATAATGTGGAGATTAATGAGATCTGAAATAAGAAAAATGCTGTCTTAGTACAAAAAGACCCACTGCCGTCAAGTTGGATCTGACTCATAGTGACCCCTCCTTGGGTTTCCAAGGCAGTATCATTATGGAAGTAGACTGCCCAACCTTCCTTCCGAGGAGTGGTTGGTGGGTTTGAACTGCCAGCCTTCTGGTTAGCAGTCAAATGCCTTACAGTTACCAGAAATTAGGTGGATTCACAACATAAAATACCCGTGGACAAATATAAAGTTAGATTGGGAAATAATACAAGGAATGATAAAAATTTAAGTGGAAATATAGACTGTTTAAACAAACTTTACTTAAGTAATAGTTATGTTTTATAATAGGCTTAAATTAATTTCCAAAATTTTAGGTAACTTGCTGATATTAAACTGAATTAACGAATATTTATTATAATTGACACTTACAGACTCTTACTTTTTATGTCACAGAAAGAATATATATATATATGTCTGGTAATAACTGTGTTCATTTTTGCCACTTAAAGAGTTGTAGCATAAGAGATATATAACAAAGATAAGAAATTTAAAAGATTTATTAAAAAGAATTTATTTGATATAGACAAAGTTTTTATTTACTACAGCTAAAAATTCAATGAGTTAGTTCATAAGAATATCTAACAGCTTTAATGTCACATAGCATATAAAGCAAAGAATTGGGTTTCCTACTGTTAAAATAACAAAATTTTCTTTGATTACTGGGTTGAAGTTAATTTTATTCATTTTGTAATCTGCCTCAAATTCTTGATTCAAAATCCAAGCCACATGGCTTTGGGAAAAGCTAAGGTTTTTTTTTTTTTTTTTTTTACCCCCAACCTTATTTTTACTTAAATAACTCAAGTATTGTTTCTTGATGACTTGTGATAAACTCCTGACAACTTCAAAATTTCATGGAAGTCCACAAAAGATTTTTTTCTGTTTTATAAAGAGAAAAATGCTAATAAAGATTTATTTAATATGTTATGAGTTGCATGAAATGTTATCAAATCAGATGTATTAAATTTTCCTTAAGTTAAATTTATATGGAAGTGATATTTGCCTGATATTAAACATCAAGCACATTATATTAAGTATAATTTTATTATTTTAATTACTAACTTGATCACAACTTTTTCCTTTGAACCTAGCATCATCAAAGCCAATGGTTTTAACTGAGGAATTCACATCATTTATTCATGGAGTTTTTGTTATTATTCATATATTTAAAGACTTGATAATCTTAATATATTTTCCTCGGAAGGAAGATGGGGCAATCTACTTCCGTAGTGATACTGCCTCAGAAACCCAAGGAGGGGTCACTATGAGTCGAGTCCGACTCAATGGCATATAACAACAACAACAATAACATAGTATTATTTCTCAAGATTATTATGTATTATATCTGAAAATAAATTTAGTCATTATGTTTAGATATATTTTAATCTAAAATTGGTTTGAATTGACTTTATTTAATTTTGTATTAGTTTTATAATGAATTCCTATCAGATCTTTCACTTTTAAGAATTATTATTGTAAGTTAACTGTGGACATTTTAAGTTGTCATCCAACATTCTAAAGAATATTTCTCACAGGTATACCAAAAACCAAAAACCAAACTCAACTGCCGTCGAGTTGGATCCAACTCATCACGACCCCTTCTTGGGTTTCCAAGGCAGTATCACTATGGAAGAGGGTTGTCCAGTCTTCCTTCCGGGGAGTGGCTGGTGGATTTGAACCACCAGCCTTCTGGTTAACAGTCAAATGCCTTAGCCACTAGAAGTCTTTAGACCAGAAATTAAAATCCCCCAGTCTGCCTAATTGTCCCAGGAGACTATGTATAGTGGAAAAGATATTAAAAGACTCACTAGAGTCTCATTAGAAAGGGCCATATCTAATTCTCCTTATTAATCCATGTGCTGCCAAATTTTAGGGAGTTAAAACCTGGATAAATGGTTATCACAACTAAAGTCCAAGACACCTCATAGACTTGTCAGCCCTCTGGAAAACTAAGAATCCCTTCAGAATGTCGTCATAGCCAGAAGCAGAGGTGGACAGCTAGTTCCAAGATTATGGAACAAGACTCTGGGCTTTTTACTGAACTTTACGGACTTTGCTTTATAATTGTAGCTGTTCTTATGCTGTTAACATTACTCCATACTTGTGGTCTTTTTCCTTGGTGATTTTATTCAACATGAAGATCCATTTAACTTTTGTCTTTCTCTCTTCAGTTGTACCTTCTGCCCCATGAGAAGAGAATGCCTTTATTAAATTATCCCAATCAGTAGCTAGCATTAGCAATTTGACTAATTCATCTACCTTTGCACTCTGAATTTTTCATGCCTGGATTGAAGGGGGATGACAGATCCAACAAGGAGGAATTTGTGCTATTGCTAATATTCCTGCTGTGGTTAGATAAATACCACTGGAGAAATAGAACAGGCCATCCAGAAAATTCACCAGCAAGCCACCTGGCTTCCTTCTATACCTCCTATACCTGATTCTCCTTTTTTAGATCATCTTTAGTTGGTTACCTAATGGTAACTGCCCCCAGGAAATGTATATTTAAAATAGATTAAATAATAGGAAGAAGGATTAGTTTGTGAGGTTATTATATGGGTAAATAACTGTTAGGACTTAAACCAAGGTTATTTTACTTTAAATTCTCTGCTTTGTGTAGTCCACTACCATGACATCCAAATTCTTTCCAATTAAACTCATGAAATGTGAAGTATAGATGGGGAGAATGTCCTAAATGTTGTTGTTGTTGTTGTTAAGTGCCGTCGAGTCGTTTC
>NW_006921690.1:6593986-6594564 GCF_000298275.1 Orycteropus afer afer
TTTTTGGTACAGTGACTCTGTGTATTCCTGCCATTTCCTAAATGTTGAGACCTCAAAAATCTCAAGTGGGCCAGTACATTATATTGTTTGGTGGCTCAGTTAGGGTTCTTAGATTGCAAGCAACCAAAACCAACTCCAACATGGTAGATTATAATCATGTCTCCCTGTATTTACTTTTCTTGACAAGGTTTCTTTGCCATGCTTCTCATTAAGAGATGGTGCTCCAGCTGACAGCTATAACCAGTTTCCAAATGTTTTAGTGAGGCCATCTGGGATCAGTCAGGCCCCAGAAGATTTGTGCACTGACTGCAGATGCTTAAGTGAACCCAAATGACACCACATAGAACAGACACAAACCATCCCACTGAGAGCCCTTTCCAAATTGCCAATCTATAGAATTATAACTCAATGGTTGCTGTTTTAAGCCATTAGATTTTAGAGTGGATCTTTATACAGAAAACCATTAACTTAAGTAGAAAAGGGAATTTATTGGAAGGACATGGGCTTATTTGTGGATTAAAGGGAAAGATGAAGAACAGAAGGACTTTGAGCAGGAATTATTCAAAAGTCTTGCTTGG
>NW_006921690.1:6611120-6649042 GCF_000298275.1 Orycteropus afer afer
TTAGCAAGCATTATGTCCTTCTCCAGGAATTGCCCTCCTGACACCATGTCTGAAGTGAGTGAGACCAAGTCTCATCATCCTTGATTCTAAGGGGCATTCTGGCTGTACTTTCCCAAGATGGTGTCAATGAAGAAAAAGAGCAATGAGATGGATTGACACGATGGTTGCAACGATGGGCTCAAACATAGCAATGATTGTGAGAATAGCTTAGAACTGGGCAGCATTTTATTATATTGTATGTAGGGCTGCTATGATACAGAACCAGTATGACAGCACCTAACAACAACTAGGCTAAGACCTTCATTTTCTAGATGAAATGGGTCAGAGGTATGTGTTTCTTTGAGATCATGACAAAATCAAGACTAGAACCTGGGTCTTTTATTTTATTCTATTTTTAAAAAACATCCTATAGCCTCAGTTGATTTGGAAAAAAAAAAATGGAATTGGTACATTTGAAATTTCCATATGACTTTCCTTTGGGGTTTTCTCAGAGCAAGAAGTCTTTGGAATGCCTTGCCAACTGTGTGTGGCACCTCCCGTATCTTGCCTCCCAACCATCTTAACACTCGTCATCATTTTCTCAAGAGTGCTCAGGCAAATATTGTTATGAGATAATCTAACTCTGAAAAATCAGGTGAAATTGATGTTCCAAAATCCAACCTAGCTGGCACTAGAATCATGTAATACTGCTATCAAGGTTCAGACACTCTTAAAGCTTTAGTGTAGTGGCAGCTGTATTATGTTTTCCATTTTTTGAAACCTCCTGGCCTTTTTTTTTTTGAAGGATATTTGCATAAAAGTAGCCTCTTTGCATTCTTGTCAGTTCCTGGTGCATACAGCTCCTGAAGAGTCCTAATCCTGTTAGTGAGACATCATGAGTAAACTGCATCATGCGGGATTATGATATCTGAGAAGAAACAGCCAGTTGGAAAAGCTCTAACTCTGTAGAAACATAAACCCATCAAGGAGAAAAGACTGTTTATTAGTGAGGAAATGCTGTCACAAGAAATAAAAACAAGGGAGTAATGGGAAAGAATATATAGAACGAACACTGTTCTAAAATAAATTGAGTTTAGAGAGCATTTAGATCTCTGGTCTGGAAGGAAGCACAAGAGACTAGTAGCAGTGGTTGCCTCTGGAAAGGGGAATGAGTTGTTGGAGATGGCGGAAGGCAGGGCAGTTGTCAATTTTGAACCATGTGAATGTCTTACCTGTTCACAAGTAAGTAAATTAAAACAACAAAATAAGTATGAAATGCTGCAAATAGTTCCTTCACCAGAAGGAAATATGTCTTTTAAATTGAGAACTTCCAAATGTATTTCTTAACATATCAAGCAAGCTTTGTAACTACTTTTAGGGAAAGGGTTCTAAAGGCATCTCTGATCTCTTGACTTTTTAAGTAATGTGAGCTTTTCTTGGTGTAAAATTTCGATCATTGCCACTAATAGCACCTGTGCTGTTGTTAGCTGCCATTGAGTCAGCTCCCCAACTCATGGTGACCCCCTGCCCAGTGTTTCAAAGCTCTGTCCGGTCCTGCACTGTCTCCATGATCAGTTTCAGATGGGATTGTTGCGATCGGCAGGATTTCCGTCGGCTGGTTTTGGAAGTAGATTACCAGGCCTTGCTTCCAGTCTGTCTTAGTCTGGAGGCTCTGCTGAAAATTGTCCAGCATCATAGCAACATGCAGGCCTCCATCAACACAGATGAGTGGTGCCTGTGAATATGGTGCATTGACTGGGAACGGAGCCTGGGTCTCCGAGGTGGAAGGTGAAAATTCTGCCGGCACATCTTCTGTTGGTATTTGCTACTTTGGCATGAATAATTTCACCATCTGAAGACAAGAAAATAATATTCTAGTCTTCATAATATGGATATTTTTAAAACATATCCCAACCTTCTTTTATTTTCATCACATCTCTTTCCTTCTCTTAAGATATAGTCATTTTATGGAATGGATCATTTTTTTCTCATTTTAAAGGTAAGATTATTTTACCATTTGTTGGACGTTTCAGTGTTCAATGGGTTAAATCAGAGTTTGTGATTCTAAAGATTCCACACTGGCATATATGGACAAAGCAGTTCTCAGTGGGTGCAGCTTAATGGAGATTTTTCCATTTTGAAAGACATGATTTTTGATGCTTCTGCCACAGTTTTGCCTCCTTTGGAAATAATACCAGGGTTGCCATTATTTGTGATAGGAGACAGACTGTGGAAAGAAAGGATGTTGGCTTCAAGGTAAGAGTTTTGGCAGATCTAATACCATCTCATTGGTTACAAAGCCTTCCTGGAAAGCATGCAATTATCCAGCTTGCGCAGCACAATTAAGTAAACAATTCAATGAGTCTCTCTATTGATACTCCATTGCAGAGGGACTGGCACGGCTCAGGAGATTGGGAATGGGAGCTGTAGCCTTCTCCCACGACAGAGGTGGTTTGGATCTGTTTGCTTGGTTAGTGACCACATAGTTTCTCCCTCTGATGACTGTGTGGCAACCCATGTGAAAAAGATTGGTGGTTTCAGGCCGATGGAGAGGTGGTCACATCTCAACATCCAAGATCCTGGCTGCCACAGATATGTGAGGATTATACAGACATGATTCTATTCAGTTTGTGCTTTAGTGAAATTCACATCTTGACAATCCTACTTGCAGTGAAGTGAGCTTTAGAATATCTTCATCAAGCTCTGAGTGGAGGTTTCAGCTTTCTACATTTGTCTGATGACCAGCACACTTTGTTTACATTGGCTTAGAGCTTTAAGGATATTTAGGTACATAAGATTTCACCAGCTCCACGTTTGTGAATGTCAGAGGTGATATATCCACTTAGTTGCTACAAGCTGCTTGTACAAGATTCTGTTTTCAGTATATAATAAATTGTGGCACATCTTAGTAGCTTTAGGCTGAAAGAGGCTTTTTGTAAATGGAACCGTCTGTACAGATGTGTTTATAAACTGAAAAGTGCTAGTCAGGCCCCTCCTATTTCTTAACCTAGGCCTGGGGGCCATGTTGGTTGATATTACTGGTATTCCCAATATTTTCCTTTTTCAATCCTAGTACTTCACAACCCTCTCCTAAGCACACATGCACTAATGTACTAATTCTATTACTTTTTCTAGTTGTATGGAGAAATCTAGTTCTGGGGCTCAGATAGATAGCTTATTAAAACTGAATGTAGTACTGATAAAAGCAATATATGTATATACATTCTCGTCACTCTGATATTTTGTAAAGTTACCATTTGTCTAAGGATTCTTGAAGACCAAACATATATTGTAGTGTTGGGCATATAAGTAAATTTAATTTAAAAAATGGATAATAAAATCCTCTTTGGAGCTATAAGCAGCATCACGATAAAGGGAGAAAAGATTGAAGTCGTCAGAGACTTCACATTGCTTGGTTCTACAATTGACGCCAAAGGAAGCAGAGGTCAGGACATCAGACAATGCATACCACTGGGCAAATCTGCTGCAAAGGACCTCTTTCAAGTGCTGAAGAGCAATGATGTCTCCTTGAGGCCTAATATGTGCCTGACTCAAGCCATGGTGTTTTCAATCGCTTCACATACATGTGAGAGCTGGAAAATGAATGAGGAAGACCAAAGAAGAGTTGATGGTTTTGAGTTGTGGTGGTGGCAGAGAATGCTGAAAGTACCATAGACTGTTAAACTCAAACTCAGCACACTGCCATCGAGTCAGATCTGACTCATAGCGACCCCTCCTTGGGTTTCTGAAGTGGATCACTACGGAAGTAGATTGCCCAACCTTCCTTCTGAGGAGTGGCTGGTGGGTTTGAACTGCCAGCCTTCTGGTTAACAGTCAAATGCCTTAGGCACTACGCCACCAGAATTGCAGCTAGACTGCTAAAAGATCTAACAAATCTGTCCTGGAGAAAGTGCAGCCAGAATGCTCCTTGGAAACAAGAATGGCCAGACTTCATCTCACCTACTTTGGTCATGTTGTCAGAAGGGGCCATTCCCTGGAGAAGGATGTCATGCTTGGTAAGGTGGAGAGTTGATGAAAGAGGGGAAGGCCCTAAACGAGATGGATTGACACAGTGGCTGTGGCGATGGGCTCAAACATAGCAGGGATTGTGGAGGTGGTGCAGGATCGGGTGGTGTTTAGTTCTGCTGTGCATAGGGTCGCTATGAGTTGGAGACGACTCAATGGTACATAACAACAACATTAGATCTGTGTGAAGTTATGAAGTTGTAGAACTGGGCCTGAATAATGCAAAGTCTAGGACCTTCATTTCCACTAACCCTTCTGCCATCCATTTTTTGTGTGGTTTAATGGTCCTTCTAAGAATTGGATCTACCACTCATCTGTCACTTTGTCCTGCTGTGGTGGCTTGTGTGTTGCTGTGATGCTGGAAGCTGTTCCACTGCTATTTCAAATACCAGCAGGGTCACCCATAGTGGACAGGTTACAGTGGAATTTCCAGACTAAGAGTAGGAAGAAAGACCTGGTGATCTACTTCTGAAAGTTAGCCAATGAGAACTTCATGGGGCACAACAGTACACTGTCCTACCTGCTTACTTTGGACACATCATCAGGAAGGCTTTGTTACTGGAGAGAGATGTCATATTTGGTGAATTACAGGGCCGGCAAAGGTCAGGGAGACACCTGATGAGGTGAACTGGCACAAGAGCCACTACATGGACTTGAACATGGTAGTGATTGTGGAGATGATGCAGGACCAGGCAACATTTGTTTCTGTTGTGCATAAGGTCACAATGAGTCTGAGTTTATTTCTCTAAGAATTGGATGCCCCTTGGTGGGGATACTGACAGGGCCTCAGATTTTTGGATTTTGATTTGCCAGTGTCAAGCATCCACTTGCACATTTTCCCTTTTCTTCTCCTAGGCTCCAGCACCTCTACTCTTCCTTTTCCATATGTGTGGCTGCTTGGCAGCTGGTTGTGTGGGTGATAAGTGGAACTGATGAGGGTTCACAGGTGAGCTAATTAGCATGATGACAGTTGGGAATGTGACTCTGCCCCTTCTCATGTTCACAGTGTTTCTGGGGAGCCACAGAGGTGTTGCTGAGCTGACTGGGGAGGGCTTGTGATTGGTCACCACTGGCATACTTTCCTGGCTCACATATCAGTTCAGAACAATGTGCACTCACCCTCCTTGGTGTTAAGGTGGCAGCATTAGAGGCTGATGGATTGGACTGGAGTGGGTGGTTAGCATTTGAATGGCAAAAGAACAATAAATGTCTGTGAAAGGAACACTTACTACCAACTGTTGTTAGGTGCTGTCTACTCAGTTCTGACCCATAGTGACATTATGTACAATAGGACAAAACAGTGCTCAGTCCTGCACCATTCTCACAATTGTTGTTATGCTTGAGCCCATTGTTGTAGTCACTGCATCAGTCCATCTTGCTGAGTGTGTTCTTTTTTGCTGACCCTCTTTTCCACCAAGCATGATGTTCTTCTCCAGACTCTGGTAACATGTCCAAAGCGTGTAACATAAAGTCTTGCCATCTTTGCGACTAAGGAACATTCTGGCCATAGTTCTTCCAAGATAGATCTGTTTGTTCTTCTGTCAGTCAGTGGTGTATTCAATATTCTTTGCCAACATCATAATTTAAAAGCATCAATTCTTCTTCAGTCTTCCTTATTCATTATCCAGCTTTTGCATGCATATGATTGAAAATACCAAGGGTTGAGTCAGGCACACTTTAGTCCTCAAAGTGATACCTTTGCTCTTTAACACTTTAAAGAGGGTTTTTTTTTTTTTTTTACAGATTTGCCCAGTGCAATACATTGTCTGATTTCTTTACTGCTGCTTCTGGGTATTTGTGGATCCAAGTAAAATGAAATCCCTGACAACCTCAATCTTTTCTCCATTTATTGGGCTGCTGCTTATTGGTCCACTTGTGAGGATTTTTGGTGTCTTTCTGTTGAGGTATAATCCATATGAAGGCTGTAGTCTCTGATCTTCATTACTAAGTGCTTCAAGTCCTCTTCTATTTCAGCAAGCAAGATCATGTCTTTTGCATATCACATCTTGTTAATGTGTCTTCCTCCAATTCCAGTGCCTCATTCTTCTTCATATAGTCCAGCTTCTCAGATTATACATGCAGATTGAGTAAGTGTATTAAAAGGACACAATCCTGGCACACACCTTTCTAATTTTAAACAGCACAATGTCCTTTCCACTGCTCATGGGTCAGTTGGTTGTGCTGCTTGCTGGTGTGTTGCGTGTGCGTTGCTGTGAAGCTGGAAGCTATGCCTCCAATATTTCCAATACCAGCAGGGTCACTCATGGTGGACAGGTTTCAGTGGGGCCTCCAGACTAAGACAGACTCGGAAGAAGGAAGGGGCCATCCACTTCTCACACTATTGGCCAGTGAAAATCTTACGAATAGCAGTGAAACGTTGTTTGATATATTATGGGAAAACTTTAAGACTAGCCCTGAAACATTGTCTGATATAGTGCCAGAACACAAACCTCTCAGGTGGGAAGGCACTCAAAATACAACTGAGGAAGAGCTGCTTCCTCGAAGTAGAGTTGACCTTAATGATGTGAATGGAGTAAAGCTTTCATAACCTCCATTTGCTGATGGAGCATGACTCAAAATGGGAAGAAACAGCTGCAACATTCATTAATAATTGGAACATGGAATGAAGAAAATACGAATCTAGGAAAATTGGAAGTTGTAAAAAATGGAATGGAATGCATAAAGATCGATATCTTAGTCATTAGTGAGCTGAAATGGACTGGTTTGGGACATTTTGAATCAAACAATCATATGATCTACTATGGTGGGAATGACAAATTGAAGAGGAATGGTGTGGCACTCATTGTCACAAAGAATGTTTCAAGATCTGTCCTGAAGTCCAATACTGTGAGTGATAAGACAATATCTATATACCTACAAGGAAGACCAGTTAATACTACTGTTATTCAAATTTATGCACCAACCACCAAAGCCAAAGATGAAGAAACTGAAGACTTTTACCAACTTCTGCAGTCTGAAATTGACCACATGTGCAATCAAGATATATTGATTATTACTGGTGATTGTAATGAGAGAGTTGGAAACAAAGAAGAGCCACTGGTAGTTGGAAAATACTGCCTTGGTGATAGAAATGACACTGGAGATTGCATGATAGAATTTTGCAAGACCAATGACTTATTCGGTGTAAATACCTTTTTTTCCACAACATAAATTGTGGCTATACAGACAGACCTTACCAGATGGAATACACAGGACTCAGATCAACTACATCTGTGGAAAGAAGCATTGGAGCAGCTCAGTATCTTCAGGCAAAACAAGTCCACAAGCTGACTGGGAATAGGCCATCAACTATTCATATGCAAGTTCAAGTTGAAGCTGAAGACAATTAAAACAAGTGCACAAGAGCCAAAATAAGACCTTGATTATGTTGTTGTTGTTATGTGCTCTCAAGTTGCACTCATAGTGACCCCTCCTTGGGTTTCTGAGGTGGTATCACTACAGAAGTAGATTGCCCAGCCTTCCTTCTGAGGAGTGGCTGGTGGGTTTGAACTGCCAGCCTTCTGGTTAGCAGTCAAGTGCTTTAGGCACTATACTACCACAGCTCTTATATCCCACCAGAATTTAGAGACCCTCTGAAGAATGAATTTGACACATTGAACATCTTTGATAAAAAACTAGATGAATTAAGGGATGACATCAAGGACATCATCCATGAAGACAGCAAAAAGCAAAAGGTCATTAAAAAGATTGGAAAGGAGGAAAAGACCAAAAGGGATGTCAGAAGAGACTCTGAAACTTGCTCTTGAATGGAGAATTGCTAAAGCAAGTGGAAGAAATGATAAGATAAAGGAGCTGAACAGACAATTTCAAAGAGCAGCCCGAGAAGACAAAATCATTTATTATAATGAAATGTGCAAAGACCTGGAGTTAGAAAACCAAAAGGGAAGAACACCCTTGGTATTTCTCAAGCTGAAAGAACTGAAGAAAAAAAATTCAAGCCTTGAGTTGCAGTACTGAAAGATTCTATGGGCCAAATATTGAATGATGCAGGAAACATAAAAAGAAAATGAAAGGAATACATAGAGTCACTGTATCAAAAAGAACTGGTTGATGTTCATCTATTTCAGAAGGTGGCATATGATCAAGAACCAATGGTATTGGAGGAGGAAGTTGAAGCTTCACTGAAGGAATTGGTGAAAAACAAGGCTCCAGGAATTGATGGAGTACCCATTGAGATGTTTCAACAGATGGATGCTACACTGGAGACACTTCCTTGTCTATGCCCCAAATTTTGAAGACAGTTATCTGGCCCACTGACTGGAAGAAATTCATGTTTGTACCCATTCCAAAGAAAGGTGATCCCACAGAATGTGGAAATTATGGAACAATGTCATTAGTATCACACACAAGTAAAATTTTTGCTGAAGGTAATTAAAAAAATGGTTGCAGCAGTATATTGACAGAGAACTTCCAGAAATGCAAGCTGGATTCAGAAGAGGATGTGGAATGAGGGATATCATCAGATGGATGGATCTGGCTGAAAGCAAAGAATACCAGAAAGATATTTACCTGTGTTTCACTGACTATGCAAAAGCATTCAACTGTGCGGATCAAAGCAAATTATGGATAACATTGAGAAGAATGGGAATTCCAGAGCAGTTAATTGTGCTCATGAGGAACCTGTACATAGATCAGGAGGCTGTTGTTCAAATAGAACAAGGGGATACTGCTTGGTTTAAAGTCCGGAAGGGAGCACCTCAGGATTGTATCCTTTCACCATCCTTATTCAATCTGTTTGCTGAGTAAATAATACAAGAACCTGGACTATATGAAGAGGAACATGGTGACAGGATTGGAGGAAGACTCATTAACAACCTACAATATGCAGACAACACAGTCTTGCTTGCTGAAAGTGAAGATGATTTGAAGCACTTACTGATGAAGTAAAGACTACAGTCTGCAGTATGGATTACACCTTAATAATAACAATTAAAAAAAAATCCTCACAACTGGTCCAATAAGCAGCATCACGGTAAATGAAGAAAAGATTGACCTTGTCAAAGATTTCATATTACTTGGTTCCACAGTGAACACCATTGGAAGCAGCAGTTGAGAAATCAGACGTCATATTGTACTTGGCAAATCTGCTGCAAAAGACCTCTTTAAAGTGCTGAAGACCAAAGATGTCTCTTTAAAGATTAAGGTGTGCCTAACTGAAGCCATGGTATTTTCAGTCACCTCGTATTCATGTGAAAGCTGGACAATGAATAAGGATGACCAAAGAAAAGTTGATACTTTTGAGTTGTGTTGTTGACAAAGAAAACTGAAAGTTCCATGGACTGCCAGAAGAATGAACAAATCTCCTGGATGAAGTGCAGCCAAAATGCTCCTTGGAAGTGAGAATGGCCAGACTTCATCTCACCTACTTTGGTTACGTTGTCAGAAGGGACCATTCCCTGGAGAAGGATGTCACACTTGGTAAGGTGGAAGGTCAGCAAAAAAGGGGAAGCTCTCAACAAGATGGACTGACACAGTGACTGCGATGATAGGCTCAGGTACAGCTAGGATTGTGAGGCTGGCATAGGACCAGGCAGTGTTTCATTCTGTTGTACATAGGGTTGCAGCAGACTGATGGCACCTAACAACACCAACAACAAATATTCCTTTGTTCTGTTGGAACAGCTATCTCATTTTATATACGTGTTCCTCATGAACACAATGAAGTGTTCTGTGATTCCTAGTCTCCAAAATGTTATCCATAATTTGCTGTTATCCACAGTCAAGTGCCTGTGCAAAGTCATAAAAGCATAGGGACACATCTTTCTGGTTCTTTGCTTTTAGCCAAGAGCCATCTGATATCAGCAGTGATATCTGTCATTCCATGTCCTCTTCTGAATCCAGCTTGAATTTCTGGCAGTTCCTTGTTGATGTAGTACTACAACTATTTTTGCACTGTTTAGCAAAACTTTACTTGCATGTGATATTAATGATGTTGTTCTATAATTTCCACATTCTGTTGGATCACCTTTTTTCAGAATGGGCCCATGTATGGATCTCTTCCAGTTGATTGTCCCCGTAGTTGTCTTCCAAATTTCTTGGCATATATGAGTTAATGCTTCTAGCATCGCATCTGTTTGTTGAAACATCTCAATTGGTATTTTGCCTGGAGCCTTGTTTTTCACCAGCTCCTTCAGTGTAGCTTCAACTTCTTTCTTCAACATCATTGGTTCTTGATCTTATGCTACCTCCTTAAATGGTTGAATGTCAATTAATTCTTTTTGGTATAGTCACTGTGTATTATTTGCCTCTTCTTTTGATGCTTCATTCATCATTCAGTATTTTGCCATAGAATTCTTCAATATTGCAATTTGAGGCTTGACTTTTTTCTTCAGTTCTTTCAGCTTGAGAAATGCCAAGTGTGTTTTTCCCTTTTGATTTTCTAACTCCAGGTCTTTGCACATTTCATTATAGTACTTTACTTTATCTCTTCAAGCTGCCCTTTTAAATCTTTCATTCAGCTCTTTTGCTTCATCATTTCTTCCATTTGCTTTAGCTACTCTCCATTCAAGAGCAAGTTTCAGAGTCTCTTCTTACATCTATTTTAGTGTTTTCTTTCTTTCCTTTTTAATGACCCTTTGCTTTCTTCATGTCTGATGTCCTTGATGTCACCGCACAACTTGTCTGCTATTTGGTCATTAGTGTTCAGTGCTTCAAATTTATTCTTGAAATGCTCACTAAATTTAGATAGGATATGGTCAAGCCACACTTTGGGTCTTGTGGACTTGTTTTGTTTCTTCAGCTTCAACTTGAACTTGTATTTGAGCAATTGATAGTCTATTCCATAGTCGGCCTCTGGCCTTGTTCTGACCGATGTTACTGACCTGCTACCATTGGCCCCTTCCCCAGACATAGTCAGTTTGGTTTCTGTCTTTTTCATCTGGCAAGATCCATGTGTGTAGTTGCCATTTATGTTTTTTGAAGAAAGGTATTTGCTATGAGTAGTCCTTAGTCTTACAAAAAGCTATCATGCATTTTCCAGCCTTATTTCTATCACCAAGGCCATTGTCTCCAGGTACTTATCTTTTTTGTTTGTTTCTAACTTTTGCATTCTAATCAGTAGTAATTACCAATACATCTTGATTCCACATTTGATCAATTTCAGCCTCCAGAAGTTGGTAAAAATCTTAAAATTTCTTTATCTTTGGCATTAGTGATTATTGTGTAAATTTGAATAATAATCATATTAACTGGCCCTCCTTTTAGGTATGTGGATATTAGCCTATCACTGTCAGGATTGTGCTTCAAGGAAGATACTGAAATGTGCTTTTTGAGGATGAAAGTGAGGCCATTCCTTTTCAGTCTGTCATTCCCATCATAGTAGACCATATGTTTGTCTGATTCAAAATGGCCAATACCCGTCCGTTTCAACTCACTAATGCCTAGGTTATCGATCTTCAAATGTTTCTTTTCATTTTTGATGACTTCCAGTTTTCCTAGGTCCATACTTGCGCATCCCATGTTCCCGTTATTAATGGATATTTGCGGCTCTTCTTCTCATTTTTGGTCATGCTGTATCAGCAAATGAAGGTCCTGAGAGGTTTACTTCATCCATGTCATTGAGGTTGACTGTACTGTGAGGAGGTGGCTCTTTTCCATTTGTATTGTAAGTGCCTTCTACTCTGAGGGACTCATCCACCAATACTCTATCTGATAATCCCCACTGCTATTCATAAGGTTTTCACTGGGAGATTTTTTTCGAAGTAGATTGCCAGGCCCTTCATCCTAGTCTGTTTTAGTCTGTAAGCTCCTTCGAAATCTGTCTGCCATGGATGATCTCACTTGCATTTGAAATACTGGTGACATATCTTCCAGTGTCAGCAACACACAAGCCACCACAGTACAACAAACTGACAAATGAGCGGTGCAGCGGTAGCAGAAGTCATACTCATTCCTTTATTTCAAAGGTAATCAGACTGTTACTTCCCTTGGATCCCTGTGAGTGACAGATCCGTATGATGAAAACACTTGTAGAATCCCTTTCACTTTCTTTGCAGAAACATTTGAATACATTGGAGAAAGGCGTGGGTGAAATAGGCTTGGACCTCTCATCTTCTCCTTTTCCTTTTTCTGCCCAGCCTGGTGGGCTTGGAGGCCCACAGATCCATTGGTAGTGGACTGAATGCCCAAATACAAGTCCTGAGTAGGGCTTCAAACCAGTTCATTCCAGTTTGACCCTCTGCTGAGAATTTGCATTTCCACTCTAGATATATTGAATCAGAATCTGTGTTTTCACAAGACCCCAGATTGTGTTGCATGTATACGTGAGCAACACCTGGGGAGCTGAAAGAGTCACCCAGGGATCTTGTTTAAGATTCTTCTTTAGTGTATCTGGGGTGCAAATGCGAGCTCTCGGCAGGGGGTCAACTGAAAAGAACTCCTTCCAGTTCCTGGTCCTGAGACAGTTTGGGAAAGTGGTGGGGTTGAATTTGGGACAGCCCCCTCTGTTTATGGCATAATAAAATGCCAGGGGTTGACTTGTTTCATTACTTGATTAAAGTTTGTTATTTAAACTGCAAGTGTCATGTATATACAGAATTGAATTGGAAGAGAGTTAAGTTAGATCTTTCTGTTCACAACCCTCTCTTCTAAATTCATCCACAAATTACAGAAACATTGTGGGATATTTTCTCAACTCCTGTGGCTAAGTCTGTGCTAATTCATTTTGCAAATTATTTGAGAAGAATTTCGTGGGAGGTTATAGAACTGATTCACTGGCTTGAGGGAAGGGTGATTTGACTTATCTCTTGAGATTGACAAAAAATACTTTTATTTAGTTTAGAGGAGAAAGGCTATGTAACTTCATCTCTTCTATAACACGTAACTTTCGGAGCAGTCACATTTTGCTTCACAATGAGAGGGATAATGAGTGTTTTGGGGAAAGTGTTATCCCCATTTTGAGTGTGAGAGCATGAAATAAAGAAAGAGAAGCAATTGATCTTTCCAAATTTCAAATTTGCAATACGGCCAGGCCCTTAGAACTGACTTTCCTCTAAGAGGAAAGAACTTCTGTGGATATTTTAGGACAACAAACAAAGTTAATTCTGGCTTTAAAGCTTTCACACAGATATTTTAAACTTGCATAGGCTATCCATAATTTCAGGAAAAGTAGGTAGCTATAGGCTAGATTGTTTTCTCTGTTGGTGGGTGTAAATGTGTATGAAAGCTATTTGTTTTTCATGTAAAATTGAATCTGTTGACATAAGCATATTTTGTAAAGCTTGGAGATGTAAGTCTGCATGAAAAGACTTCACTCAAGATTAGCTCTTCCTGAGAACTAGAATTTGGTCAAACATGTTACTGAGATCAGTCACAATTTGAAATAAATATTTAACATAGATTTTTCTCTTTGACTTTGTATTAGAACAGGTTTGTAAAGGACCGGGGGAAAAGAAAACCCCAAACTCACTGCCATCGAGTCGATTCTGACTCATAGCAACCCCTCTCTGAGTTTCTGAGGTGGTATCGCTACGGAAGTAGAATGCCCAGTCATCTTTCTGAGGAATGACTGGTGGGTTTGAACCACCAGCCTTCTGGTTAGCAGTCAAATGCCTTAGTCACTATGCCAAAACAAAAACAAAAATAACCCAAACTCACTGCCATCGAGTCAAATCGACTCATAGGGACCCCTCCTTGGGTTTCCGAGGCAGTATCTCTACAGAAGCAGATTGCCCAGTCTCCCTCCAAGGAGTGGCTGGTGGGTTTGAACCGCCAGCCTTCTGGTTAGCAGTCTAATGCTATACCACCAGAGCTCCCTAAACAGAGTAGAATTGTCCCATAGGATTTCCAAGGCTGTAAATCTTTATGGAAGCAGACTGCCTCATTTTTCTCCTGGAGAGTGGCTGGTAGGTTCGAACCGCTGAACATTTAGTTAGCAGCCCAATGCTTTAACCACAGTGCCACTAGAGTTCCTTTAGGCACTATGCCAAGGACAGTTAAAAGTAAATATCAGTAGATTGGGGAGTAGGATGGGAAGCTTCTAGTGTTGAAATATCAATCAGGAAGGGAATATTAGAGCTAAAATAACAACGTTTTGCCTTTCTCTTCTTTCGTTTGTTACCTTTCTTTGAATTCACAGTACATTCCATTTTTCATATTGAGAAAGAACTAGACTTGAACTACTAAAAAAATGTAGAAAAGATTGTAAAATTATATGCTAATATTTATATAATATAAATACTAAAATTTTACACATATTTCAATATCATTTATAGTCTAATAAAGTAAAGGAGGCATCATGTCAGTGCATTAATAATGAACTAAAATAATGTTGGGAGCTCTGGTAGCATAGTGGCTAAGGCACTTGACTGCTAACCAGAAGGCTGGCAGTTCAAACCCACAGCCACTCCTCGGAAGGAAGATGGGGCAATCTACTTCCGTAGTGATACTGCCTTGGAAACCCAAGGAGGGGTCGCTATGAGTCGGATCCGACTCGATGGCATATAACAACAACAAAATAATGTTATTATTTGAGTTTTGAACTAATACTCATATAAAACCAACACAAACCAAACTCACTGCCATTGTGTGGATTCCAACTCATAGTGACCCCCTTTGGGTTTCTGAGGCAGTAAATCTTTACGGAAGTAGATTGCCTGATCTTCCACTAAGTGGCTTGTGGATTTGAACCACCAGCCTTCTGGTTAGCGGTCAAATACCTTAGAATCGGAGCCTAACTTTGTTTATTTGCTAACAACATAATTAGGAATTTAATATTTAGCCTTATTTATTTCTTTTTGTAGTAACGTTTTCAAGCTCTACTATTGGTGTCCCATAACATACATTTAGCAGATTTCCTTCAAAAATTGGTACAAAATTTTTCTCTGCAATTTGCATTCAAATGCCACACCTTCTTTTCCACCAAGGATTGGAAAAGGGAGGAAGAGGTAATACAGATACATGACATAGTACATGTAATCACTGTTCCCGTTTGTCTTGCCACTTCATTCATTTTCAGTTTAGTCAGGAGAATTGAATTCTTACATACTTTAAATTAGCTTTAAAACAGAATGCTGGGAGATAAGCATTTTTTTGTTGCTGTTAATGTGTGTGTATGTGTGTGTCCTTCAGAAACACAAAAATGTGAAAATGTTAATATCTGTGGTCGTTCACTTCTAAGATGACCCCCAAGGATTCCCACTTTCTAATATTCACACCCTCATGCAATCCCTTCCCTTTGAGTATAGCTTGGACCTACTGACTCAGTTCTAACAAATAGAATATGACATAAGTGATGGAATGTCACTTAGGAGGTACATACTGTGGCTTCTGTGCTAGGATCTCTCTCTCTCTCTCAGAGAAGCCCACTGCCATGCTGTGAGCTGCCTTATGGAGAGGCTCATGTAATAAAGAACTGAGGGAGGCTCTGGCCAGCAACCAGTGAGGAACTGACGCTTTCAGGCCCACTGCTCTTGAGGTGCTGGATCTTGCTGGCAACCATGTCAGTGAACTTAGGACTGGATCCTCCCTCAGTCAGGTCTTCAGATGAGGCTGCAGTACCAGCTGACAATTTGGCTGGAACCTCAAGAGAGATGTTGAATCAGAGATAATCAGCTGAGCTGCGCCCAGATTCCTTGTCAACAGAAACGGTGATATAATAAATGTGTGTTCTTTTAAGCTAAAAGGTTTGGTATTATTTAAAATACCGTAACAATGTAAATAGCTAGTATATTATCTGTGTGAAGTAGGAATAACAAAATGTATCCTATCCAGCACATAATAGCAGAGAAAGTACTCAGAATATGCCTCAAACTGGCTTTTAATATTTATAAATTGGTAGATAACCAAAGTATTTATTGGCTTGTTCTAGGCATTCAGTTCTTCATGTCGCTTTAAAAGAAAATGAGGCTTTTTGAAGAGAAGGCAGACAACTGTAAAGAGACACTTGTTTTTTCATCTTGGTTTATTGTTAAATGCAGGTGCCTGTATTAATTGCTGCTTCTGACGTAAGGAGCGAGCAAAGAGATCTAAACAGTCACAGCACATTAGGTAGCATATTGAATATAACACCTCCAAAGGAAATCACATTGAAATCTGACAGAGAAAGAGACAACTAAGTCACTTGAAATGGACTTAGTATTTTGGTTAAGTTAGCACATTTAAGATCAAGGATTGTTGTTGTTTTCATTGTTGTTAGGTGCCAGCGAGTCGGCTCTAACTCATAGCTACCCTGTGTACAACGGAATGAAACGCTGCTTGGGCCTATGCCAGCCTCACAATCCTTGCTATACCTGAGCCCATCTTTGCAGCCACTGTGTCAATCCATCTTGTTGAGGGCCTTCCCCTTTTTCGTTAACCCTCCACTTTACCAAGCATCATATAGTGTTTATAAACGTTGTTATGTGCTGTTGAGTTGGACCCGACTCATAGTGACCCCTCCTTGGGTTTCTGAGGTGGTATCACTACGGAAGTAGATTGCCCCCTCTTCCTTCTGAGGAGTGGCTGGTGGGTTTGAACCGCCAGCCTTCTGGTTAGCAGTCAAGTGCCTTAGGCACTGTGCTAGCAGAGCTCCTTTATAAACATTAGTCATGACAATTTTCTATCACTGCCATATGTTTAATACAGTACTAATTGCTAATTAATCGATTACTAATCAATTGCATTAATACTAATGCAAAAATATTTTCATCGTGTTTCTTTCCAATTTGGAGAGGCTGAAAAGACTTCCAATGTGATTGTACGTAGCCTCTGAAATGAGGTAATATGTATAAGAGGTAATGAGCATAGTGGCGTGGAGCAGGGGCCCTTGAGTTGAGAGTGCTGGATTTGAACCTGGGTCCCACTACTCTACTTACTAGTCTTTGGCACATGACTTAACATCTATAAGCCCCAGTGTCCTTAACTTTAAAATCATGATAGTACCTATTGAGAGAAATAGATATCTTTATAATGATTTATCACAGTCCTTGGCACATAACTGAAGGGTAGCTGTTATTATTACTTCATTATTATTATTACAAGCACTGAAAACTGTGCCTGGCACATAGTAGGTATGCAACAAGTTCCCTGTCCCTTCTCCCCCGATTGCTTTAAAAAATGTAGCCCGTAATATTTTCTGAGTTCTGTTTATTGAGGACATATATTTCTCCCAGTTCAAAAAAACATTTAATACAGGATATTTTGTAATAGCACTGTTTAGTTTAAGAGCTCTTTAATTTCTCCTCTTATTCCTAAAGATTTTAATGATTGTGTTAGTAAAGCCATCGATCTTCTGAGATCTTTCAATATAAAAATTCAATCAGGAGCTTGAATTCACCAGTAAATAGCAGATTTTTTTTTTAATTTAGAAATTATTAGTAGCCAGTTGAGTTAGAAGGCAGATTGTTACCATCTGGTTACTCTGGACGTGTTTGGATTGAGTGCTGTTTTATGTGTTCTTTATGAGTAATCAGATAGCAGGAAGGGTTATAGTTGTCTGAAGTTATGAGAGAAAGACTAGTGAACTCAGTGCTATGTCATTAGGATAGAGTATGATAGGAAGATAACATATGGAAATTGATTGTTTTAGGCAACATGCAAGAGTTAACCTACATTAAAAAATGTATTCTTTTAAATAAAACTTTCATTTCAGTTTAACAAGTTTAACATTGAGGTTATCAATAAACTCCTAATGTAATTCTGCCTTTGCAAGCTATGAATTCAAAATAATTCTGTTGAAAAGAGTAATTTTTTATCTCAATATCTCAATGCCTATGAATGAATTGAAATAATTATTCAGTTTCTAGGAAGGGATTAAGCCATGTTAAAGGCAGATAAATTAGGACATTGCCAAGCACGTGAGAAGTTCAGAATCTGCCAGATCAGGTTTCTACAGCATAAAAAGCCACAGGAAGATTGTTTAGGATAGCAGTGGAGAGAAGTTTAAATGCAGAAGCAGCCTTTTCTAGATAAGTAGAGCTTCAAAAGTGAAACCCACTAAATTCAATGCAAAAAACCAAACCCAACCCTCAGGCAGAAAGTCAGTTCCCACTCATAGCAACCCCCATAAGGTTTCCAAGGCTGTAAATCTTTACTGAAGCAGATTGCCCTGTTTTTCTCCCATAGAACAACTGGTGGGTTCGAACCACCAACCCTTTGGTTAGCAGCCCAATGTCTTGACCAAGGTGCCACCAGAACTCCTTAAATTCAGTACAACAACAACAACAACAAAACTCCCAAATTCAGTGCTGTCGAGTTGATTCTGACTCAGAGTGACCCCTCCTTGGGTTTCCGAGGCAGTATCTCCACACGGAAGTAGATTGCCCAGTGTTCCTTCCGAGGAGTGGCTGGTGGGTTTGAACCACTAGCCTTCTGGTTAGCAGTTAAATGCCTTACCTTCAATTTAATCCAGGTATCTTCAATTCTTGCTCAGGATGGACACCATTTTTTTTCATTTGTGTTTTTAAACATAAACCTTATCAGTGATCGGGTTCAGGCATTTAAGCAAAGCCATTGGGCGTTCACTTCTTTTCTTACTCATTTGTTTATCTATTCATCTGTTCATTGATTTATCCATTCAACAAGTGTTAATGAATCAAGCAGGCATGGGTATTTGGAAATAAAGCCTTTTATTTTCAGTCTCATCCCTTCTCAATAGGAATATTCAAAATGCCTATTAACACGTTTAAGGCTCTGAGAAGTCCTGTAGTAAAACGAAACAAAACAAAACAACATGTAACCGTCTTTGACAGAATGTTTCCCAGGGTTATTTGACCACAGATCCCATTTTTCATGGAACACTTTTACGTCCTCAAGGGCCTGCTCTTTCTTGGAACACACAAGCTAGGTTAAGATGAAATATGCTGTCTAGAAGGAAAGGGTGACATTGGCTAACAAGGCAAGCAAAATACTGCTTTAACCCATACTTGTTGACTGCTGGGACACCATCTCAAGGAGACTGGCCCTCCACTTAAGCAAGTGGCAGCCTGCTATTACCTGTTACCTAAGACCCTTTTCACTCTCCATGTTTGCAACAGCCACATTTTTCAGCTTGAGAAATAATACAAATTCAGTATGCTCCATCTTTTTCATTTGTGAACAATGGTCCTTGAGCTCGCTGTTTGCCAAAGGGAACATCCTTACTATTCATGATCCTCCCTTTTGAGAATATAGGTAAAAGTATTGAAAATGCAGTTAGATTAGGTTATTTTAAAAACATCCCAACACATCTAAGTGATCTGAAAGAAGATGTGATCTGTCTTTTCTGGAATTGCATACTTTCATAAAGTTAAAATACCCATCATAAGTACATTAGTGCGCTACAAAGAATTAATACATGCAAAATAATGTAAGCACATGGTACTTTTAATTTTTCAGTGGCCCCGGGGCACCGTTATCTTCTCTTTTCTGGGAAGTCACTCATCATGTAGCTATTGGGGAAAGGGAGCACTTGGGCCCTCTTTCTGGGAACAATCCACTGCAGTATGGATATTAATTAAATTTATTAAACAAATAACACAGCGACTCGGGGAAGCAGGGGTCCATCTGCCAGTTCTGCAGACAGATCTCTGCAGAGACGCGATCTGAATGGTAGTTAAAGCGAAGTTGCCGAGCTCAGCAGATGGGCTCTTGTCTCCAGTGGGGGATATTTGGTGGCGGTCCAACAACTCTTTCCCCTCCAGGTTTTTGTTCCTTGCAACTGTGATTGAAGAAGCCCTCTCTGTCTTTTCCCAGCCTTGTGCCTA
This sequence comes from Orycteropus afer afer, assembly GCF_000298275.1. Classification (NCBI taxonomy): domain Eukaryota; kingdom Metazoa; phylum Chordata; class Mammalia; order Tubulidentata; family Orycteropodidae; genus Orycteropus; species Orycteropus afer. Next base: position 6,630,806 of record NW_006921690.1, read on the forward strand.
TCTCCCCCACCCCACCCCCCTTTGTTTATGTGAGCAATGTTTAAATCTGAGTGATTTGTTAGAGAGGCAAGTCCCGGCTGATCTCATTTTGTGTATGTGCTGGAAACCTCAAGCAGAAAATAATTAGGAAAATGTAATCCCATTGACTTTACACCCCACTTGTGTACATTGCGGCAGCTCAGCTTTGTGCCCTAGAATAAAATCTCTGGACGGATTTGAATTGAGTCAGCACCCCGTTATTTGCACTTAGAAGTTCATATTATTCTGAGGGTTATATGCTTATTATTCTTAAAGCTGTTCCTTAGATTGCTTTTATACCTGGGTGACTTTTAAGCCGTGCAATTTAAGGTTTCTTGTTTGTTTTGTTGATTTTTCCTAATTTCTTCATATTCTTCAGGCAACTGTCTAGATGCCTTAAATCCCAGTGTCTCTCCTTCACTTGCCATCTGGAATGAGATGTCATTGACAAGGCTAGATTAGCACATTTGTGATCTGCTGTGTCTTTTAGAAACCCACTTCCTCACCTCCCTACTAACCCCTTTCCCCAAAAGGTGAGGAATCTGAAACCTTTCTGTACTGAAGGGCCACTTTACTCTCAGTTGGCTATCACTTCCCAGCATTTGGTATAGTTTTTGACAAAAGTCTACTTGTACAGAATTTAATGCTAGGATGTTAGATTAGATAAACCAACCCCTACCCCACTGAACCCCTTTGCAACAAAAGCCTTTTTGTAGAAGGATCTCTCATCTTTGGCTCTCCCCCCTCACCTGGGACCAATGCCCTTCACAGGGGCAGGGAGGAGGGAGCCACACAAACCCAGCTAGGCAGATTGTGGGCTCTATTGATGGCAAAGTTTTGGAATAAACAGATAACACCTTGGGATGAGTCCTGAAATGCCCTTGCCTTGGAGAGATAGGTCTGGTTCCAGCCAACCTGCCAGTGGGGCATATTTGCAAAGATAAAGCCCCTCTGTGGAACAGACTCATCCAATCAAAATGTATTTCTACCATCCCTCCAAAACCTGCAATTCCCTCCCAGCAGAGGTCTCAGCTGATTGAAGAACTGGATGAATCAAGGGTTGTGATTATCCCAAAGTGTGTTGAGTTTTGTGGGAATATGGAGGCCCAACCCTTATTCCAAGGAACTCTGGTGGTATAGTGGTTAAGGAATTTGTCTGTTAACCAAAAGTTTGATGGTTTGAACTCACCAGTCACTCTGCAGGAGAAACATGGGGCAGTCTGTTTCTTCCATCTAAAGATGGACAGCCTTGGAAACGCAAGGGGGGTCACTATGAGTCTGAATTGACTTGATGACAGTGAGTTTCGTTTGATTTTTAACACTTACTCCATCTTGTAAGAAGAACCACAAATGAATCCGTGTATCAGTACCACAAAGAAATCATAGCCGGACAAGCCTCTATCCATACTATATATGAAAGTGCTTGGCTGAGTCCATCCTTGATGTTGGTCTGTTTGTGTTTTTTGCACCCAACTTGAAACCCAAATCTCTTTGAGTTTAACCAGGAGATGAAATATTTAAACTGTTGTAGCCAGTCCCTCTCTGCCCCTTGCTGAGGTTCTGGCTCCCTGTTAGGCCAATCAGATATTAATAACATGAAGGCTCCTGTTACTATGGCAAATTGAGGAATTAGGTGGAGATTTTTGTTTTTCATCAGAGCACTGCCAAGGTTTATTGTAAACTCCTAGAGTTATTGTTACACCCATGTCCTTTACAGAATTTAAAAAGACTCAGCTCCAAAGACAGTCATGAAGTGGCTGGTGAAAACGTTTGTTTACCAGTGACTCTTAGGTGAACTGCCAATTTGTTTCTCTGATTTGTTGGAAGTCAGAATCTGCGGGGGGGGGGGGCACATTTTGAATTCATGGGCTATTTACTACTGTGTCCACTCTGCCTTTCCTTCCACCCCAGTGTACCTGGACTAAGTTTGTTCTCTGATTTAAATCTCAAACTAGTGGCTCTGGCATCTCAATTTAAGGGAAGATTGGACGTTGGTTTTCAAAGAGAATTGCAAGTGTTTTACTCTTGTCTGAAAACAGATTGTGGCTTCTTACCCAAGGATAGGCTTGGAAATTACATATAAATCTCAGGGTTTCATTCTTAGCAAAATGTTTTCAACCCTCTTGTCCACACATTAGTATAAATGAATAAAACAGAGGAAAACCCCCCAACCACCCTGACAGACAATGTGTGAATATTTCTGCTCTGTTTCCTGAGCCTGCCATTCTACTGAACACATTTTGTTTACTCTGATTGTTTCATTGCAAATTTTCTAGCAGCACAACAACTTGTGGCTAAATGATTGGGAACAAGAGTTAACACTTATCTGTAGGGAATAGAAGAGTAGCTTTTAAAATTACTATTTATTTAAAAATTACCTGAAAAGCACAGTTATTTTTCTAGTGTTGTTTTCATTCATTTGATTTTGATATACAGTGAAATCTGTGAGAGCCAGAACTCCAGGGGACTATCTTGTTTTTCCAGATCTCGCAACTCTTCACCTTTGACTGAGTGCAGCCTTACCACTTTTCTATCTCTCCTTTTAGTGGAAAGTATTTGAGTTTTCCTTCTCTGACATGTTTCCATTTTATACAGTTTCTGGCTTTCACAGGTTTTACTGTATTTTTCTTCCAAAAGCTTAAGGGCAAACTTTAAAATATATTCAGTAGATACAAACACTACTCATAACTCCAGGAACTCTATTATTCTTCACTCTCTGATGAACATTTTGCAAAGGAACTGTGTTTGGGAATCCCATCATCAGCCTTATGAAGCAACTGTCCTTGGAATTAAATGCTTCAGCTTCTCAAAACTGCTTCCTCACTGTCCAGGAGCAGAAGTGAGGAAGGTGGTGTCTCCAGCAAATTTGAGGGAGACCCACGCCTGGCTGCTTACAACTGAAGGCACTGACCCGTGCCTCCGGAGACATAGCCCAGCTTCTGAGATAAACAGAAGGTTTATGGTCATTGTCATTCTTAATGATTTTACAGTCTATTTCTGATGGCTCAATCATATTTCTAGGACAATACTTGCTACTTGCCTTGTATTACTCCAGGGAGCTCTTCATGATCCTGTATATGGTCTATACTGTTTAATGTAAACAGGATTTACATTTGGTTTCCAGGAGCCGTGAAAAACAATCCAACACCCTAAGTTTTGGCTTCTGAGTCTCCAGTGGTCCAGGAATGCTGTATCTTTGCAGTGCTTCAGAAAACTGCTCTCAGTTCATCTAATTGAGTCTTCCAAGGTCAGGATGACAGGACAACCTTCCTGGGCTAGCATGATTCTTTTGTTCTCACTTTATGTTGTTGTTGTTGTTATGTGCCATTGAGTCGGACCCAACTCATAGCGACCCCTCCTTGGGTTTCTGAAGCAGTATCACTACAGTAGTAGATTGCCCAATCTTTCTTCCGAGGAGTGGCTGGTGGATTTGAACTGCCAGCCTTCTGGTTAGCAGTCACTGCCTTAGGCACTATGCTACTAGAGCTCCTAAAATCTCACTTGATAGTAGATTTTAATTCAAATTCAAAGAGTCTTACAGTTGGGACCTTAAAGGTCACCTAGCCCAACTAGGTAACAATCATGATGGGGAACGTACAGTTTTTCCACTTCTAACAACAGAGAGCTCACCCCCACACCATTTAAGTGTTTAATTTTGTGACTTTTTAAAATACTCCGGATGTTAGAAACTTATTCTTACATTAATGAGAATAAATCGCAGTTTAAGGAAACCCATAGTTTATTTTTAGAGGTGATGATAATAAAGTCATAATGTAGTTCACTGGTGTCACTCTTTCCTTCTCTATATATCTTTAAATAGGCATACATTTAAAGATAACTAGCTACCATTGGTTGGACACTTATTATGTGCCAGCCTTTGTGCTAAACATTATATATAAATCATGCCACTGAGTTTTCACAACATACTGACATCTTCATTTTAAAGGTGAGAGAATTGGTGCAAAGAGATGTTAGGTGCAAGAGATGTTTATTACAAGTCATAATGGCCAAGTCTGGATTTGAAACCAGTAAAGCTGATTCTAAGACCCCTGCCGTAAACTATTCTGCTGTATTGCTGCATTATGCTTTCTCATTTCTAATTTGTAGCTTACTTAGCTCTGGTGGCTCAGCCTAAGGGATTTGACTGCTAATCAGAAGGTTGGCAGTTCAAACCCACCAGCTGCTCTGTGGAAGGAAGATGGGGCAATTTACTTTCATAAAGATTTATCACCTCAGAAACCCAATGAGGGTCACTGGGAGTCGAAACTAACTCGATGGCAGTGGGTATGATTTCTTTTTTTTTGGTTTTAGATACAAAAGGAAATTGAGGCCTCTCAAAATAAAAGTATTCATAAAATTGTTGTTGTTTTTGTTGTTATGTGCTGTTGAGTTGGACCTGACTCATAGCGACTCCTCCTTGGGTTTCCGAGGCATTTTCACTATGGAAGTAGATTGCCCAACTTTCCTTCCAAGGAGTGGCTGGTGGGTTAGAACTGCCAGCCTTCTGGTTAGCAGTCAAGTGCCTTAGGCACTATGCTACCAGAACTCCTAAGATTTAAAATAGCATTGTTAAACACTGAAATTTAAAAAAAAAAAAAATAGGGGAGCCCTGCAACTTTTTGGAAACAGCAGCCCTGTCCTCACTGGTTACACTTACTAAGTCAAAATTGCCAATTTCTTTATCTTTCTATGTATTGTAGGGAGAAGGTTGGGCCACTAGACGGTGAACTCTTTAGGGGAAATGGCCTTGCTTTGTCACTGTTGTGTTTCCAGTACCTAACAGACGATGCAAAGTAAATGTTGAAGGAATGGGCCAGTGAAGATGAAGCGGAGTGCATAGATTTGACTCAGGCTGCATCATTGAAGCAAAGTCAAATCAGAGCAGGTGTTGGGGCAAATTGGATGGCATTTGTGACTTGAGGACCCCAGGCAAAAATTAGAGGAGCAAAACAGAAAGGGTAGAAGAAGAGAATATTTAGCTTTCTTATCTATTTCCCACTGTGTACTAGTTTGCATTTTTGTATATATCACTCATTGTAAGCCACTGTGACTCCCTTTTAGAATGAGGCAAGCCAAATAAACCAAAATCACTGCCATAGAGTTGATTTTGAATCATAGCAACTCCCATTAAGTTTCTAAGGCTGTAAAACTTCATGGAAACAGACTGTCTCTTCTGTCTTCCATGGGTTGACTGGTGGCTTGAAACACCAACCTTTGGTTAGCAGTCAGATGCCTTAATTACTACACTGCCAGAGTTCCTTAGAATGAGGCAGGATATAAACAAATAATTGTGTGTTTATACAATACACATAAAATATTAGATCATACTGACCTGTTGGTGAAATTCTCTGTTGTCTGCTGAGATAGATAAAGCATGATTTCATAATCAGGACAAGGCCAATCATTGCCAGACAAGCCGAGTCAAGATGGCAGTTGATCTTTTACATGCTGTGGAAGCCATCCTTACTGGTCTCAGACCATTATTGTCCCAGATGCTGTGGTTTCTAGGCCTCTGCCATGCAGGTGGCTCTCCTTTGGATGCACTCTAGTATGAGAGATCCTCTTAAGACTGCACACTATGCCTTAGTGATATGCAGAAAGAATAGAAATGCTCTTCACTTCTTTATTGCAAACAGTTTTATTTATGCAGCTGAAGACTGTTGGTTTTTTTTTTTTAACAATCACGTATATCATACTTTGTGTTATTTTCACCTTGGAGTCAACTAAAACCCTTGGTTATCATCAATGATTCCCTTCCGTCAATTGATATTTTGCACCTATATAGAGGACTTTATGTTAATTATTCCATTTATAGATGGAGAAGCAGGGTTAGGGAGTCTAAGTAACTCTTTTCATTCTTGACTTACTTTTCCTTTATCTCTCTTTCAGTTCTTCCACTTTTATTTGTTTGTTCCCAATCCTCATCAGCTCACCTCTTCCTATGCTAGTTGATTTGTTGTGTTCTTGACTAGATAGTACCAAAGCGCTGAATGTTGGAGCAAGAGTTACAGGAAAGGAAAGGGTTTTTATATTGGTATTCTCTGAGTGAGGGATATTTGCAAAATACGATAAACAAGTCAGTGGATGTCTTTCATGCTATCACTATGACTACCTTCCTCTTGACCATAGAGGGGAGAAAGAGGAAGACTCTACACTATTTGATAGAACCCTGCAGCTCAGTCATTGCTGAGTGCCATTGGCATACACTTGTTCTTGTTTTCCCAGAGAAGTGCTGAGGGCAAGCTTAGTGAACCTACTGGTTCCCCATCTGTAATCACTGACCCTGGCTGGTGATGGTCAGGATGCCAAAGGCCAAAGGTGGTGTTCTGAAATGTTACAGGTAAAGTTTACTGCTGGAGGTGAGTGTGCACATTGATTGCTTTCCATAGGACAGAGGGTTCTGGAATGACCCTTTTCCCCTGAGTCAGGCTAGATTGCTCTTATTCAGTATGAATAAATACCAAATTTTCTGTTTAGGAAGAAGGAAACTGGGAGATTAGGAGGAGACTGATGACAAGCTTCTTCCTTTGACAGGCACAAGGAAACAATCTTTTGTTTCCTTTCCTGTAAGTCTTCAGTTTCCTACAGAGCTTCATTTCCTCAACTGGCATGACTCGGGGAATCAGAAGGTGTTGGGTTAAATAACCCTTTTTGTCTCTGTCACCTGTTTCCTTCCCTTGCTAAGGATCACTAAGGTGTAAAGACAAGTTTTGCTTTTGTTCTCCAAAATTTTCATTGTAATAATACTCATCAATATTCATTCATTTATCAAATATTTTTTGAATACTTGCTGTGTGCCAATCATTGTACTAGAATCAGGGCATCAGTGAAAAAACAACAAAGAGCCTCTGTTTAGAGGAGGAGGCAGATATTAAACAACCACAGTAACAAATACATAATTATAAAAAGTGGTAAGTGATCTGAGAGCAGATAGACAAGGAGACCTGAACTAGTCAAGGGCTTACTTGACAATTCAAGTAATCCCATCTGTGGAATGTGGACATCCAGTGTGGGGGGAGTAGGGGATAAGAGTCAGGAATCAGTGTTTCTGGACAGTAGAGAACAAGACATCGAATTACATGGTAAGGCATATTGGTAGAGATAAAGTTTGAGGCAATGAACTTTTGATTTAATGTTCTTCTGTAGTGCTTGGATGTTTTTATCAAGCACATATTCCACTTTTACCATAAAAAATATTGTTAAAGTAAAAAGTAAAGAAGATTATGGGCTATATGGTTTTACTCCTGTCAAAAAAGTCATTAGTTAGTGGATTCTTAGAATATTCCTATCTTTATCTGTATTTCAATGAAAGATTTAAGGGTGATATAAACTATTTATTCATAAGGTCTTTCCATTAAAAAGGTAGATGTAAAAATGGAAAAAATACACAAATGTCTGTGGAATGTTGACTGAGCGATCAGTACATCTTCTAGCTGTGTTTGCGGACTAGGAAATTAATTTTAATTCGTTGTCATATTGTTTTCTGGATATAATCTCAGCCATTTGGAGAACAGTAGGAAGGACACATGCTTCCCATTCATATGGGGCCTGTTGGCTTTGGCTCTTAGGTAATAAACCTCCAAAGAGGATTGTATGTAACAGACACTTGACTTCAGTGGCTTAATTGAATAGAGTACTTTCTCCACAGCTGAGGGCTGGTGCAGGGTGGTTCCAGGCCTTTTTTTAGCTCTCCTCTCTGGTGTCCTTATTGTATGGACTTTGGCTTCATGCTTGTTGCCTCATGATTATAAGACAGCTACTCTTAATCTCAAATCATAATTCCAGGCAGAAAGGAGGAGGGAGAGGTGGTACTTCTCATGTCAGAGTTCCAGACCAGCAAAGGGAAGGAAGTGGAGTCTATATTAGTGAATCAATCTTTCCCTGAAATGTCAAGCAGATTTTTGCTTCCTTCTCATTGTCAAAAATGGTATCTGCAAGGAAATCTGAGAATTGAGTCATCCCTTAAAATTTTTGAGTTCTATTATTAAGGGAAAAGGTAAGAATGGATATTAGGTAGGCAGCAAGTGATGAGAGACTTCTAAATATTTTTAAGTTCAGTGGCATTTTGTAACATAAATAAGATGCAGCATACACATAAGGAAGGGTTCATCATTACTTATTTGGCTCTATGTTCATATTTAAAAGCCTTCTGGATAATTTTGGATTTTTTCTGCCAATTTCTTGACAGAACTGATTAGCTCATCATTTTTACCCCTGGCATAGAATTTGTACTAGGAATTGGAGAGAAATCAGCTTCGCCATCCTCTTGTTTACTTCTACTTGCATTATTTTCAGTGTGTGTCTTTGTTTGTTTTCAGGAATCATTTTAAACCCACTTGTCCATCTATTTGTTGTTAGTTGTCATTGAATTGACTCTGACTCATACAATAGAATGAAACCCTGTCAGGTTCTGAGCCATCCCCATGATTGTTGGCATGCTTGAGTTCATTGTTGTATCAGTCCACCTCTTTGAGGGCCTCCCTTGTCTTCACTAGCACTTTCACCAAACATGTCATCTCCCTCTAATGCTTGTTCTCTCCTGATGATGTGTCCAAAGTAACAATAGTCTGTTGTGATATATACATGGTTTTCATTGGCTAATTTTTGGAAGTAAATCACCAAGCCTTTTTGCTTAGTCTGCAAGCTCCACTGAAACTTGTTCACAATGGGTGAGCTTTCTGGTATTTGAAACAGTGGTGGCTTGCATACATTCCAGCATCATAGCATCATTCAAGCCACCACGGAACGACTAATAGGTTGTGAGACTAGGAATAGATAATAAATGCATGTAAGTTCACTTATCCAAGGCCCTATCCAAATGAGGATACAATGAGTGGACTTCTCCCTAAGGAGTTCTGGTGGCATAGTGAGTAAGGCATTTGTCTGCTAACGAGAATGTCAGCGGTTTAGACCCACCAGCTGCTCTGCGGGAGGAAGTCACTGTGTTATTCCATTTATTGGAGGGTCTGCCTCTTTTTCACTGACCCTCTACTTTGCCAAACATGGTGTCCTTCTACAGGGACTGGTTCCTCCTGACAACGTGACCAAAGTACGAGAGGATCCCCATCCTCGCTTCTAAGGAGCATTCTGGCTGCACTTCATCGAGAGATTTGTTTGTTCTCTGGCAGTCCATGGTTTGGTCATTATTCTTTGCCAACACCATAATTCAAATGCATCAATTCCTCTTTGGTTTTCATTAGTCATTGTCCAGCTTTTATGTGCATATGGGCATTGAAAATACTATGGCTTGGGTCAGGTGCACCTTAGTCTTCAAAGTGACGTCTTTGATCTTTAATACCTTTTTTAAAGAGGTCTTTTTTCAGTAGATTTGCCCAATGTAATATGTCTTTTGATTTTTTTGATGGCTGCTTCCATGGGCATTGATTATGGATCCAAGTAAAATGAAATCCTTGACAACTTCAGTGTTTTCTTCATTTATCCTGATATTCCTTTTTGGTCCTATTGTGAAGAGTTGTTTTTTTTCTTTGCAATGAGGAGTAATCAGTACTGAAGACTGCAGTCTTTGATCTTCATCAAAGTGCTTTGAATCCTCTTCACGTTCAGCAAGCAAGTTTTTATCAACTGCATATTGCAGGTTATTAATGAGTCTTCATTCAATCCTAATGCTGACTTATTTTTTCACATAATCTAGTCTCTTAGATTATTTGCTCAGCATACAGATTGAATAAGCATGGTGAAAGGATACACTTCTGACACACACTTTTCCTGATCATAAACCATGAACTATCCTCTTGTTCTGTTCAAACGACTGCCTCTTCTTGGTCTAAATGCAGGATCAGCATGAGTACAATTAAGTGTTCTGGAATTCCCATTCTTCACAGTATTATCCATAATTTGTTATGATCCACACAGCCAAATACCTTTGCATAGTCAGTGAAACACAGGCAGACATCTTCCTGGTATTCTTTGCTTTCAGCCAAGATTCATCTGACATCAGCAATGATATCCCTCTTCCATATCGTCTTCTGAATCTGGCTTGAATTTCTGGCATTCCCCTGTCTATGTACTGCTACAACCATTTTTTAATTATCTTGAGCAAAATTTCCTTGCATGTGATATCAATGATACTGTTTGATAATTTGATAATTTCTGCATTCTGTTGAATCATCTTCCTTTGGGATGGGCACAAATATGGATCTTTTCTAGTCAGTTGGCCAGGTACCTGTCTTCCAAATTTCTTGGCATAGAGGAGTGAGCACTTCCAATGTTGCATCTATTTGCTGAAGCATCTCAGTGGGTATTCTGTCAATTCCTGGAGCCTTGTTTTTTGCCAGTGCCTTCAGTGCATCTTGTACTTCTTCCTTTAATACCACTGGTTCTTGTTCATATGTTATCTCCTGAAATGGTTGAACATAGACCAGTTCTTTTTCGGTGAAGTGACTGTGTTTCATGAGCTCAGTGGTATATGCTGTTTTGTTTGTTCATCCAAAGAAGCCTTTAAAAAGCCTACATGTGCTTATTTAAATACTGACCTGATAAAGAAGGTAGGAAGAAGTGACCTAATTAATTAATTAATTATACTTATTCTCTTTCTGATTTTTTTTTTGGTGAGAATTTGGGTACACTATGCATACTTTCAGGGCACCCTGGTGGCACAACAGGTAAGAAGTTGGCTGCTAATCAGAATGTTGGTAGTTCAAACCCACCCAGCCTCTCTGAGGGAGAAGGACCTGGCAATCTGTTCTTGCACAGTTTGCAGCCTAGGAAACCCTATGGGGCAGTTCTGCTCCGTCACGTGGGATTGCCGTGAGTTGGCATTGACTGACTCAGTGACATCCAACAACATCATGCATATTTTTAGTGTTGTAGAACTAAAATCATTTTTAGTGTCTCCAATTTCAGGTGAATATATCTTACGATAAATAATAAATTTTAAAAAAGCAATGAAATCATTGAGGTTACAACCAGATTTAAGATACCCAAAGAATCAGATTACTCTAGTTAAATTTCTTACTGGAGTATAAATCAAGCAGGTTGGGAAATGGCATTCTTTTAGACTTTCAGGATGTTTCAGCAGATTAATATTCTGTGCTCCCAAAAGCCCAAATCTTCTAGTATTCTTAAAAGTCTTGGGCAGAAGCCTGGGCTGTAAGTTAATTCAATCCTGATATGCCTCACTTAGCTTAATTCTGTTCCCTATCCTACCCTGGCTCCAGTGCTGACCAGATATTATCTACATGTTGGCTTTTGGTCTCACCTGAAACAGGATGAATTATTTATGCAAATTCATCACCACTTCAGAAACAGGCAGTGTCCCTTTACCCCTAGTGCCCTCCCAAGCACACACCCTTTTGCTGGCAAGTTGAGCAACTACTCATAGAAAGCAAGTGACATCAGAAATTTTGAAAATATATATCACGTACTAGACCTTGGCCTTTGTTTATTTAAACATTATTCAACCTAAGTTGAAAATACACTACTGGGATCCTTTAGATATTTTTTTTCCTTTAGATTTTTAATTCAACTCTAAAGACAATTCAAGTGAGAAACTTCAGTACGTTGATTTTGTTCCTTGAGTTGCTGCACTGTAATTAGCTGAGTTGCGTTTTAACTGCAGCACAAGAACATCTTTCTTGTCTGTTTATGTCAGAAAAAAATGGCTAATGAGCACTTATCAAAAAGATGAACATTTTTTTTTCATTAGATTAAGTAAAATCAAAACAGATTTATAATGTACTATTATGTTTCAGCTTGGAATAAATTGAGTAAAATAGCTGATATCTTCACAGCTTCCTGAGAATTTCTTTGCCTGGCAGGAGCCCACCCCCCACCCTCCCCCTGCACACACTTAGACTTGAGTAAAGTGCCCGTTTGTGACCACTTCCTTTATGGAAGCTAGGCACATTCCCAAAGGGTTTTGCCTTAATATTATTTCCAAAATCCAAATGTCCATGAAGAAGGTGTCAAAGTTGATTTTCTTTGGCTATGCCAGTGTGCTCGCCTACTCAATAATACAGTTCTTCAGAAAAGTTTATTATAAATTATTTCCCTCTGCTTTCTCATAATACTCAGTCAAAGTGCCATCTGGTACTCAGCATCATGCAGAGTCCTCTTTTATTTGGAGATTTTTGTATGTGTTCGCGTGGATGAACATGAGCTTGTGTGTTACCAAAAGGGACAGCTGATGGAGGCTGATTCTTTAGAAAAGTTTATGGTAGAGATGTGGAACTTGAAGAACTTTCTTATTTTAAAGGTAACTTGAGTGGCAGGTTGTTTTCAGGTGATCAAGGACTGTAAGCCTTTACTTACTGTTCTACTTAGTGAAGGTTAAAGGCTATCTTCATCCCAGTACCTGCTGGAAGCTACATATCTATCAGTATGTGCATATCTACCAATACCACAAGCTTTATGTGGATAAAGAAGAATCTTGACTTCCTGAAGTTTTCAGAGTTTACATTAGGGTGAGTGGATAAGACATCAATTCCATGTATTAAATAAATGAAAAATAAACTATTCTAGATACTAGAAATTTAATTCCATGCTTTGGTGATGTAGTGCCTAAGGCATTTGACTGCTAACCAGAAGGCTGGTGGTTCAAACCCACCAGCCAATCCTCGGAAGGAAGAGTGGGCAATCAACTTTGTAGAGATACTACCTCGGAAACCCAACGAGGGGTCGTTATGAGTCGAATCGACTTGACGGTAGTAAGTTTTGTTTGTTTTTTTGGAATCACAGTTAATTTCTGTCTATATAGCACATTATTTGGGAACATGTTTTTATTAAAATATAACACCTATGATGACTTTTTACAAAGTAGACACACACACTCATATCAGCACTACCCAAGTGAAGCTGTACAGTGTTACCAACACTACAGAAACCTTCCTTACGAAACCCCTCCCAGTCATTATCTCCTACCCAGCAGCAACCACATTTTGATTTCTATCAGTGTCGATTTTTTTTTTTGGTATTTTGTAACTTTATGTAAGTGGAATCATACTTCCACAAGTACTTCTTTGTGTTTTGGTTTCTTTCCCTTGAAGGTATGTCTATGAGACTTATTCATATGATTGTATGTTTCAGAAAGTCATTGGTTTTTATTACTGCATAATACTCCATTATATGAATAGACTTACTTATTAATCTGTTCTACTCTTGGTTGAATATTATTAGTCAGTTCCAATTTGACGTTATTATGAAAAAGGCTTCTATAAATATCCTTGCATGTTTCTTTTGGTGCACGTATTTCAGTGACATCTTTGTCATAAATTAGGTGGTCTTATATGATTGGTTTCCTAGACCCTTTGTTATGTTCCATTGATCTATTTGTTTATCCTTTGCCAAATTTGTTGTTGTTAGGTGCCGTCTAGTCAGTTCTGACTCATATAGACCCTACGTGTAACAGAACAAAACACTGCCAATATCCTAATTTCAATTACCTACACTTTATAATAAAGCTTTATATGTGGTAATATAAGTTCTCCAGGTTTGTTCTTTTCCATGCTTCTTTTGGCTATTCTAAGTCTTTTGCCTTTCCATGTACAATTTAGGATCAGTTGATTAATTTTCCTAGAAAACCACTGGGATTTTGATTGGGATTGCATTGAAACGATAGACGAATTTGGGGAGAATGGAAATCTTCACAATACTTCGTCTCCAGTTCACGGATAGGGTGTATTCCTCCAGGTTTGTAGGTCTACCTTGATTTCTTTTGGCAATGTTTTGTAGTTTTCTTGTGTATCTTTTGTTAGATTTTGTCCTAGGTATCTGATGTTTTTTGATGTTATATATTTGTACATAGTTGATGATTTTTGTGTAAATTGTAATGTAAATTGTCTTTCATTTAAAATTTTTATTTTCCATTGTTTAGTGTTAGTATATAGAAATACAATGAACTTTAGTATGGTGTCTTTGTATCCAGTGGCTTTCCTAAATTTGCTTTTTCATTCTTAATAATTTATTCGTAGATTCTTTTGAATAGTTTTTATATACAATCATGACCTCTGCAAATAGTGACAGTTGTTTTTATTTTTTTCCCTTTAAAATTATCATAATTTTAAATTATTTTCCTTGGATCACTAGTACAGTGTTTAATGAAAGTCATTACAGATATTCTTGTCTCATTCCCACTCTTAGGAATAAAAGCTTTCAGTATTTTACCATTAATGTATTTACTGTAGATTTTTTAAAAAGATATCTTCATTAAATTAAGGATATTTTATTCCTACTTTAACATATTTAAAAATCATGAGTAGGTGTTGAATTTCATCAAATATCTTTTTCTACATCAGTTTAGTGACAATGTAATTTTTCTTATTTACTTAGTTAATGGGATGGATTGCATTGTTAAAACAGCCTTGTATTGCTTTTTTAATTACCTTGTTTAAGATCTATTATTTTTATATAGAGTCACTGGATTTAATTTACTAATACTTTTGTTTGATTTTTGTCATAATTTTGCATTTATGTTCATGAGAGAGATTGATCTATATTTTTCTTTCTTGTGATAATTTCATTTTTGTTAGGTTTTGGTATCAAAACTGTGTAGGCCTCATAAAATAACTTTGAAAGTGATTTAATTTTATTCATTATTTGGAGTAATATGTGTTAAGATTGGGGTGAATTCTTCTTTAACTTTATTTCCTATCTTTTTTGCTACTATTGTGATGTATCTTAATTTTCTCTATATTTGAAACTCTACTCATTTTAACTCCCAAATGAAGCCATTGTGGTCTGAAGTTTTCTTTGTGGATAGATTTTTAGCTACAGATTAACCTTGAAGCTATGTGTTTTCTCTAAGCATGGTTTAGTTTATACTCTGTATGAATTTCAATTCCTTGAAGTTTTATTGAGGCTTGATTTATGGCTAAGTATAGGTTTTATTTTGGTAATTGTTCCATATATTCTTGACAGTAATGCATATACTTAAACTGTTGAGTGTGGTGTTAAGTTTATTAATTGTGTTGTTCTAATTTGCTGTATTCTAACTAATCTGTTTTCTGCATGTTCTTTTAGTTGTTGAAAGAGGTATATACAGGCTGTCCCCTATGACTGGGGATTTGTCTATTGCTTCTTTGGTTTTGTTAGTTTTGTTTCATATATTTGGGGCTTTGCTCTGAGATCTTCATGTTGAATTGAACCTTTTATTTTTATCAAAAATCCCTCTTTTACATGTAGTAATATCTACATTTTATCTATTTTATGTCATTAGTATATGTAAAAAGCCCCCTTTTAATTAATATTTCCATATTTTTATCCATTAATTACCAGTTTTTCTGTGTTCTTACATTTAAAATGTATATCTTACAGTTTTTTTTTTAAATCCATTCTAATAACCTTTGCCTTTTACTTGGAGTATTTCATGACAACTAATGTAATTACTGCTAGTTATTAGTTTGTATTCAAATCTGCAGCCTCACTATTTGTTTATTCATAAAATTGTGCAAGACCAACAACTTATTCATTGCAAATACCTTTTTTCAACAACTCAAATGGAGATTATACATGTGGACCTCGTGAGATGGAATACACAGGAATCAAATCCACTACCTCTGTTGAAAGAGACAATGGAGAAGATAAATATTATCAGTGAGAACAAAGCTAGGATACAACTTCAGAACAGATCATTGGTGGCTCATATGTAAGTTCAGGTTGAGGCTGAAGAAAATTAAACAAGTCCATGAGAGCCAAAATATGGCCTTGGGTATATCCCACCTGAATTTAGAGACCATCTGAAGAATATGTTTTATGCATTGAACATCTGTGACCAAAGATCAAACCAATTGTGAGATGACATCAAGGACATCATACATGAAAAAAAAAAAAAAAGGTCATTAAAAAGACAGGAGAGGAAGAGAAGACTGAAATGGATGTCAGAAGAGACTCTGAAACTAGCTCTTGAACATAGAGTAGCTAAAGCAAACAGACGAAACAATGGAGGAGAAGAGCTGAACAGAAGGTTTCAAAGGGCAGCTCGAGAGGACAAAGTAAAGTATTTTACGGTGAAATGTGCACAGACCTGGGGTTTGAAAATCAGAGGGGAAGAATATGCTCAGCATTTCTTAGCCTGAACGAACTGAAGGAAAATTCAGGCCTCAAAATGTGCTATTGAGAGATTGTATGGGCAAAATACTGAATGATGCAGGAAGCGTTGAAAGAAAATGGAAGGAATACACAGATTTGCTGCACCAAAAAGAACTTGTAAAACATTCAGCCAGTTCAGGAGGTAGTATGTGATGAAGAGCCAATTGTATTGAAGGTTGAAGTTCAATCTGCACTGAAGGCATTGGGAAAAACAAGGCTCCAGAAACTGATGGACTACTATTTGAGATGTTTCAACAAATGGATGCAACACTGGAAATGGTCACTTATCTATTGCAAGATTTGAAAAACAGCTACCTGGCCAACAGATTGGAAGAGATATTTGTGCCCATTCCAAGAAAAGGTGATCAACAGAATGAGGAAATTGTCAAACAATGTCATCAATATTACACGTAAATAAAATTTTGCTGAAGGTAATTCAAAAAATGGTTGCAGCAGTACATTGACAGGGAGCAGCTAGAAATTCAAACCAGATGAAGAGGAGGGCATGGAATGAGGGATATCGTCATTGATGTCAGGTACCTCTTGTTTGAAAATGAGTGCGAAGACATTCTACCGTGTGGGTCATAGTATATTATGGATAACATGACTAAAAATGGGAATTCCAGAACACTTCATTGTGTCCATGAGGAACCCATAGAGAAGAGTCAGTTGTTTGAACAGAACAAGGGGATATTAAATGGTTTAAAATTGGGAAAGATGTGTGTCAGGGCTGTATCTTTTCACCATACTTGTTCAATCCATATGGTAAGCAATTAATCTGAGAAGCTGGAGTATATGAAGAAGAACACAGCATCAGGATTGGAAGACAAATGGATTAACAACCTGCATGCAGATGACACAACCTTCCTTGCTGAAAGTGAAGAAGACTTGAAATACTTACTGATGAGCATCAAAGACTATAGCCATCAGGACTGATTGTGCCTCAACATAATGAAAACAAAAACCCTCACAACTGGATCAATGATAAATGAAGAAAAGATTGAAGTTGACAAGGATTTCATTTTACTTGGATCCACAATCAATGCCTATGGTAGCAGCAGTCAAGAAATCAAATGACGTGTTGCAATGAGCAAATCTACTACAAAAGTCCTCTTTAAAGTGTTTAAGAGAAAAATGTCACTTTGAAGACTAAGATGTACCTGATGTGAGCCATCCATAGCCTCATATGCATGTGAGAGCTGGCCAGTGACTAAGGAAGACTGCCGAAGAATTGATGCATTTGAATTGTGATCTTGGTGAAGAATATTGAATATTCCTTGGACTGCTAGAAGAAAAAGGAGTTCTGATGGTGTAGTGGTTGAGGCATTTGGCTGCTAACCAAAAGGTCAGTGGTTTGAATCCACTAGCTGCTCTGCAAAGGAAAGATTAGGCAGTCTGCTTCCCTAAAGATTTACAGGCTTGAAAACCCAAGGAGGTCACTATGAGTTGGAATCAGCTTGATGACAGTGATTTTGGTTTGGTTTGGAGCTAGAAGAACAAGCAAATCTGTCTTGGAGGAAGTACAGCCAGAATGCTCCTTATAAGTGACAATGGTCAGACTTTGTCTCTCATACTTTGGTCATCTTATCAGAAGTGACCAGTCTCTGAAGAAGGCTATCATGCTAGGTAAAGTAGAGGACAAGCAAAAAAGGGGAAGATCCTCAATGAGATGGATTAACACAGTGGCTGCAACGATGGGCTCAATCATGACAACAGTTGTGAGGATGGCGCAGGACAAGGCAGGCTTTCTTTCTCTTGTACGTAGGGTTACTGTGCGTTGAAACTGACTCAGTGGCACCTGACAACAACTATGAGTTAAAAGTGACTCACTGGCATCTAACAATAACATTTCTCATTTGGTTCTTTCACCTCATATATTGCCTTCTTTTGAATACGAAAAGCATTTTTTTTTCTTGTTTTGTTTTCCCCTTGTTAATTCCACATTCTCTTTCCATTATCTTTGTGATTATCCAAGAGGTGACAGTATGCATCCTTGATTTATTAGAGTCAACCTTAAATTAGGCTTGTTACCATTTATTGAAAAATGCAAGGATATTACACCAGTATAGCAAATTTACCCTCTTAACTTTTCTGCTACTTTTGTGACATATTTTAACTGTCTATATATTTTAAACCCCATAAGACATTATTATTGTTACTATTGTTGTTGTTGTT
>NW_006921690.1:6649142-6650759 GCF_000298275.1 Orycteropus afer afer
CCCTCCTTGGGTTTCCGAGGCAGTATCACTACGGAAGTAGGATTGCCCAACCTTCCTTCCGAGGAGTGGCTGGTGGGTTTGAACCGCCAGCTGTCAGGTTAGCAGGCAAGTGTCTTAGCCACTATACTACCAGAGCTCATTAACAGTAAATGTTAACTTAAAATTTCCTACTTATTTATCCAATAAGCAGCATCATGATAAATGGAGAAAAGATTGATGTCAAAGATTTTATATTATTTGGTTTCACCATCAACACCAATGGAAGCAGCAGTCAAGACATCAGACCATGTGTTACACTGGAAAAATCTGCTGCAAAAGACTTCTTTCAAGTGCTGAAGAGTAAAGATGGCTCTTTGAAGACCAAGGTACCCCTGACCCAAGCCATGATGTTTTCAATTGCCTTATATGCTTATGAAAGCTGGGCAATGAATAAGGAAGACCGAAGAAGAGTTGATGCTTTTGAGTTGTGGTGTTGGCGAAGAATAGTGAGAGTACCATGGACTGCTAGAAGAAAGAATAAATCTGTCCTAGAAGAAGTGCAGCCGGCATGCTCCTTGGAAGCGACAATGGCCAGGCTTCATCTCACCTACTTTGGTCATGGTGTCAGAATGGACCACTCCCTGGAGAAGGATATCATGCTTGATAAAGTGGAGGGTCAGCGAAAAAGGGAAGGCCCTCAACAAGATGGATTGACACAGTGGCTGCGACAATGGGCTCAGGTATAGCAAGGATTGTGGGGCTAGCACAGGACTGGGCAGTATTTCATTCTGTTGTACATAGGGTCAGTATGAGTCAGAGATGACTCAATGGCACTTAATGGCAACAATCTTCCAGTTAAGTAATCCTCTCTTTTACTGTGACTAATCTTATTTATCTATTCACAGTATTAGTTATTTCTTAGCTATCTAATGCTGCTATAATTGAAATACCACAAGTAGATGACTTTTAACAAACAAATGTATTCTATCACAGTTTAGGAGCTAGAAGTCTGAGCTCAGGGTGCCAGCTCTAGGGAAAGACTCTCTCTTTGTTGGCTCTGGGGGAAGTCCTTGTCTCCTTTCAACATCTGCCGGCCCCCTGTTCCTTGACAATCTCCATGTGTCTTGGCATCACTCTTCCCCTGGGTCTAGGAGGTTCTCATCACAGGGACCCTGGGTGCAGAGGATGTGCTCCACTCCCAGCTCTTCTTTCTTGGTGGTAGGAAGGTCTTTCTTTTTTCTGCTCACTTCTCTTTCTTCTTTCACTTCTTGTAAGATAAAAGGTGTGACTCAAGCAAGGGTGTGGCTTGAGTAAGAGGGTGACTTGAGTATGGATGTGACTTAAGTAAGTGTGGGTCTTGAATCACACCCTCTTGTAAGGCTGTGACTCAAGATGTTGTTGTTAGGTGCCGTTGAGTCATTTCCGACCCATAGCGACCCCATGCACAGCAGAATGAAACACTGCCTGATCCCGTGCCAGCTCCATGATCCCTGCTATACTTGAGCCCATCATCGCAGCCACTGTGTCAATCCATCTCATTGAAGGCCTCCCCCTCTTTCATCGACCCTCCACCCTACCAAGCATGACATCCTTCTCCAGGGAATAGTCCCTTCTGACAAAATGACCAAAATAGGTGAG
>NW_006921690.1:6651544-6669467 GCF_000298275.1 Orycteropus afer afer
AAACCAACAGACAAGTTTGTCTCTCTGTTGGAAACCTCTCGTACCACCCTTACCTGGATTCCTGTGGCTGACTGCTCATCTGTCCAGGTTTCTGGGCCTTTTAATCTCCTTTCTCCTGCTGTCCTGCCCTGATGCTTTGGGCGTGCCTGAGTTTCCTCTCCTCACCTGGATCCCTGAAGCTGACTGCTCTTCTGTCCGGGTTCCTGGCTTTTAATTCCCCTTTTCCTGCTCTCCTGCCCTGCTCCTTTTGGCATGCCTGGGTTCTCTCTCCTCACCTGGATCCCTGTGGCTGACTGCTGTCCTGGTTCCTAGCTTTTAATTCCCTTTCTCCCGCTTTCCTGCCCTGCTGCTTTGGGTGTGCCTGAGTTTCCTCTCCTCACCTGGATCCCTGCGGGTGACTGTTCCTCTGTCCAGGTTCCTGGCTTTTAATTCCCCTTTCTCCCGCTCTCCCGTCCTGCTGTTTTGGGTGTGCCTGGGTTCTCTCTCCTCACCTGGATCCCTGGGGCTGACTCAAGATACAGCCCTCTTTAACACTTAGAGGTTAGGATTTATAACATAAAATGGAGGATAATTATATCAGATCACAGAGTGGAAGAAAACCATTCAATACTGGGAATTGTATGAGTTGGCCTAGCCAAGTTGACACATATTTTGGGGGAATACAATTCAGTCCATGACATTGTATTTCATAGATTCCAGTGCTCTGGTGAAATTATTAAATTTTAAATCTGTTTTCTTAAACATATTAATCATAACTGGGTAACTCAATTCTTTTTTTTTTTTTTAAATTTTGACTTGGGTTAAAGTTTACAGAGCAAATTCATTTCCTGTACAGCAGTTCGTACACATTTTGTTTCATGACATTGACTGCAATCCCCATTATGTAACAGCTCTCTTCCCACTTCCTCCCTGTAGTTACCTCTTCCCTGTTCCTTCTTTCCTATGCACTCCTGCCCCCTGAGTTTTTTACCTGTGCAAATGCTGCTCTTCTCATCTCCCATGGTTGATTGTTCTCAGGAGTGTACCTACCTGGTGTCAGTGTTCTCCTTAAATGCCTGTCTGTTGTTTGGCTGGAAACCATGAGAGTGAGTCCAATTCCAGGTATGGGTAACTTAATTTCTTTTTCTAATTTCAAATTTTCAGAAATCTTTAAGGCATAGTAGAAAAAGTTACTGTATATCTACTACCTAGATTCACCTACATTCTTCTCTATTTGCTTTATCTTTCCTCTCCATGCACATGTGTACACACATACATGCCCATGTGCAATTGTATAGTTTCATATTATTTCTTTCTGAACCATTTGACATGATGTTACAGATGAGAATGTGCATTCAAGTTTTATAGTTCTTGCCAATATAATACTTGAGAAATGATATCTCAGCATAGTTATAATTTGCATTTGTCTTATTATGAGTGAAGTTGTGTATCTTTTCATATGCCTAAAGGTCATTTTTAGTCTTTGTGAATTGCCTGTCTATGATTTTTATTTCTCTATTGAGTTTTTTATCTTTCTCCTTTCAGTTTTAAAGAGTACTTTATATATTGGTGACAGATATTAGCCGTACATCTGTGAAGCATGTTGATCATTGTTACTGTAAAGTCTGAGTCTGACACCTCCAATATCTGTGGGACTGTTTTTACTGCCTGTTTTTTTGAGAACTCTTGTGACTTTTGATCATTTAATCCTATTTCCTACTAGGCCTGGTAGCTTTTGACTGAATGTCAGACTGTGTATAAAAAGTTGTAGAGACTTTGGATGATGGTATTTTCCTCAGAGGTGATTTAGTGTTTCTCTGGCTGGCAGATGGTGTGTGAGTTGATAACTTTGACGAAGGCTGGTCAGTTTAAGGTTTGCCCTCACTCTCAGGGAGTGGCTCTTCTGGGGTTGCTGTTCAAAGTCTGGGGATGGTTTCCCTTGTGCCTTGAAAGCTAATTGTTGTATCTCTAGCACTATGAGATTCTTATAGTTTCTCTTTGTCTTGTTCAGAGCATGTGCAGCTTGAATCAAATTGCCATTAAATCACTTCTGACTCATGGTGACCCCATATGTGTGAGCATAGAACTGTACTCTATAAAGTTTTAATGGCTGATTTTTCAGAACTAGATTGCTGGGTCTTACAAGGAGCCTCTTGGTGGATGCAGACCTGCAGCATTTTGGTTAGCAGCTGAGCATGTTAACCTTTTGCACCACTCCATGTGCAGCTTGTTATTGTTAGCTGCTGTTGAGTTGATCCCCCAACTTATGGTAACCTCATGCACCATGGAACAAAATGATGCCTAGTCCAGAGCCACCCCCATGATCAGTTGCAGATCAGATCATTGTGATTCATAGGGTTTTCATTGGTTTATTTTTGGAAGTCCATCACCAGGCTTTTCTTCCTAGTCTGTCTTAGTATGGAAGTTCTGTTGGGATCTATTTAACACCATAGCACCACACAAGCCTCCACTGATAGATGGTGGCTGCACTGAGGTGCATTGGCCGTGAATGAAACCCTGATCTCCTACATGGAAGGTAAGAATTCTACCTCTGTACCATCACCGAAACCCTATGAAGCAGTTCTACTCGGTCCTGCGAGGTTGCTATGAGTCGGCATGGACTCAATGGCAGTGGGTTTAGTTTTGTTTACCATCACTACATGTTATGTGTAGCTTCCAAAAACCAAACCAAACCCACTGCCATCGAGTCCATTCTGACTCATACCAACCCCCTTTGGGTTTCTGGGGCAGTAAATCTTAACAGAAGTAGATTTTCCAGTCTTCCTTCCATGGAGTGGCTGGTGGGTTTGAACAGCCAACCTTCTGGTTAGCAGTCAAATGCCTTAGGCACTATGCCACCAGAGGAATCAGCAAATGCCTTTAGGGGAAGTTGCATTATCAGATTCATGCTCTGCAGTTCCCTCTTTTCTACGATGTTGTCCTTTCAATTTTCATCTCTTCTTTTAGCACAGCAAGACTACCACAAGCTCTAGGCTATCTCTTCAGACTTTGTTCCTTACATGATGAATTGGCAACTATCCTGATGAGAAGCAGCAGAGTCAAATGCGAGGCTCACCTCAGTGTGCTACTCTCATCCTCAGGGTGCAACCCTGTAAAGTCCTGCTGCTGTGACAACTTTCTGGTACCTTCAAACATTTTATCCAGATGTTATAGTTGTTCTCAAACAGAGGGGTTATTATGATACTCGTTATTCCGATACTAGTCATTCCATCATAGCCAGTAACAGTAGTCATCTTTTCACTTAGCACTTAGCACATATCATTAAATTTGTATAGAAATAAGAGAATATGGTCAAATTGACAAAGAATTTTAAAATTGACAGGGAAATTGGTTTACTCCTACAGAGTATTTATACAGGATATAAATTGGTATCACCTTTCTGGAAGGCATTAATGTATATCAAAAGCCTTAACAATTCATTTGCCCCACTACCTAACAAATATGATTCTAGGAATTTATCCTAAGAAAATAATTGGAGATGTGTGTGAAGATTTATTTGCAAAGATTTCAATCAAAATTGGAATCAAAATCCTATATACAATCCTCTATACAGCTATAGAGGATTTGACAAATTATGGTGCTTCAATACAATTGATTGGAATGGAATTCAACATTACAAATGATATAAAAGAATATTTAAATGTATTAATGATTTATTGTTAAATGCAAGAGATTACAAAACAGCATGTATAGTATGGTTCTACTTAAAATGCATAGACAGACATATAAATATGTTGTTGTTGTTAGGTACTGTTGAGTCAATTCTGACCCATAGTAACCCAGCGTACAATGGAATGAGACACTGCTCAGTACTGGGCCATCATCACAGTCATTGCAGTGTTGGAGCCACTGTGTCAATCCATCTCATTGAGGGTCTTCCTCATTTTCACTGACCCTCTACTTTACCAGGTTGTCCTTCTTCAGAGACTGGTCCCTTCTGATAACATGTCCAAAGTACAGGAGCTGGAGTCTCACAATCATCACTTCTAAGGAGTATTCTGTCCATACTTCTTCAAAGACAGATTTGTTCGTTCTTCTGGCTTTCCATGGCACATTTAAAATATAAATATAAGACTAGAATAATACTAAGCCTTCAAATAAGTTCATTCTATTTTGACCTCCTGCTGAGAATTTGCATTTCCACCCCAAATATAAGACCACAAGAGCCTAAGTGTGACCTTGAGTATATCCCACCTGAATTTAGAGACATCTCAAGAATAGATTTGAAACATTGAACACTAATGACTGAAGACCAGAGGAGTTGTGGATGACTTCAAGGACATCCTACACAAAGAAACCAAAAGGTCATTAGAAAGACAGGAAAGAAAGAAAGACCAAAATGGATGTTGGAAGTGACTCTGGAAGTTTCTCTTGAACATAGAGTAGCTAAAGTGAACAGAAGAAATGATGAAGAAAAACGCTAAACAGATTTCAAAGGGTGGTTTGTGAAGATAAAGTATTATAATGAAATGGGCAAGGACCTGGAGTTAGAAAAACAAAGGAAAGAGGAACACTCTTGGCATTTCTCAAGCTGAAGGAAGAAGAAAAAAAGTCAAACCTCAAGTTGCAATATTGAAGGATTCTATGGACAAAATATTGAACAATGAAGGAAGTATCAAAAGAAGATGGTAGGAATATACAGAGTTACTGTACCAAAAAGAATAGATCAGCATTCAACCATTTCAGGGGGTAGCATATGATCAAGAACCAATAGTATTGAAGGATGAAGTCCAAGCTGCACTAAAGGCATTAGGAAAAAACAAGACTCCAGGAATTATGGGCTACCAACTGAGATGTTTCAACAAATGGATGCAGCACTGGAGGCACTTACTTGTCTATGGCAAGATTTGGAAAACAGCCAACTGAATGAAAGAGATCCATATTTGTGCTCATTCCAAAGAAGATGATCCAACAGAATGCAGAAATTATCCATCAATATCATGAATATCACATATAAGTAAAATTTTGCTGAAGATAATTAAAAAATGGTTGCAGCAGTATATTGACAGGGAACTTCCAGAAATGCAAGCTGGATTCAGAAGAGGACATAGAATGAGAGATATCATTGCTAATGTCAAATGGATCTTAGCTGAAAGCAAAGAATACCAGAAAGATGTTTACCTGTGTTTTATTGACTATGCAAAGGCATTTGACTGTGCGGATTACAACAAATTATGGATAACATTGCAAAAAATGGGAATTCCTGAACACTGAGTTGTACTCATAAGGAACTTGTACATAGACCAAGGGACTGTCATTCAAACAGAACAAGGGGATACTGCATGGTTTAAAGTCAGGAAGGGTGTGTGTCAGGGTTGTATCATTTCACCATAGCTATTCAATCTAGACTGAGCAAATAATCTGAGAAATGAACTATATAAAGAAGCATGTGATGTCAGAATTGGAGGATGAATCATAAATAACCTGCAGTATGCAGATGATCCAACCTTCATTTCTGAAAGTGAAGAGGACTTAGCACTTGCTCATGAAGATCAGCATCCTTTGGTATGGATTACATTTCAATATAAAGAAAACAAAAATCCTCACAACTGGACCAATAAGCAACAATATGGTGAATGAAGAAGGACATCATGCTTGGTAAAGTAGAGGGTCAGTGAAAAAGAGGAAGACCCTCAATGAGATGGATTGACACAGTGGCTGCAACATTGGGCATGAACAGTGGACACAGGACTGGGCTGTATTTGGTTCCGTTGTACATAGGGGCACTACAGGTCAGAACTGACTCAAAGGCATCTAACAACAACAACACCACAACACAGTAGATACACTGAATCAGAATCTACATTTTAACAAATCCCCAGGTGATTCTTACAGATTGTATATAAACGTAAGACTCACTTGGGGCTCTTATTGAACTGTAGATTTTGATTCAGAGTGGGGTGGGAATGCAAATGCTCAGCTGGGGGTCAGACCAGAAGGAACCAGTTCAAAGCCCTGAGAAAACAACCAAACCCACTGCCATCAAGTTGATTCAGGTCATAGTGACCCCCATGGAGTTTCTAAGGCTGTAAATCTTTATGGAAGTGTATTGCCTCTTCTTCCTGCTACAGAGCAGCTTTTTTTTTTTTTTTTTTTTGAACCATCGATCTTTGGTTAGTAGCCAAATACCTTACCCACTATGCCACCAGAGCTCCTTTTGAATAATACACGTGAAAGTTTTTATAGCTGATACTGTTGGGTTGTTGGTTTTTTTTCCTTTTGCTTGTGCATATTTAAATTATTTTTTATGGGGCATTACTGTTGTAACAAAAATTTGCACACTTTTTAAAAGATTTATTGTTGGCTGGCCCAGTTAAAAATGTTTTTTTTTGTAAACAGTTTATTTTATATTGGTGTCCTGAGCTCTATATTTACCCCCTTTGGCATGGCCCAGTGTAAGAAGCAATACATGTCTTGAAAATACGTTGTGGAACAAAAGACCTCCATAGAAACATACCTTAAATGAATAGTAGTCAGATTCTTACAGAGGCTTCACTTGTTTTTGGCAGTGTGTCCTAAAGCCCTTTTTAGTAAGGAGGTCATTTGAAAAATAAATAGGTTCATGATGAGAACCTGGATTATCAGGTGAGATTTATGTCGTAGAAAAAAATCTAATTACCTTTTGATACCAGTGGCCAACACTGAATGAGATTGTTTTTGTAAAACTAAAATCAAGATTTCTGAACATTCCTGTCTGTTGTATTTTTTCTTAAAGGTACTCTCCAAGGCAGCAATCATCAACTGTGACCTCTTGGGTTTCGAGGATGCTTCCCAGGAATGTGCGTGCCTTGGCTCTGTCAACAAAGAACCAGAGAATTGAGGATTATTATCGGCACCATGAGGCCTATGGATACTTCCTGCCCATCCAGACAAGGTGGCAGGACAATGACCAGTACGGCCATGTGAACAATGCTGTGTACTACAGCTACTTTGACACTGTTATCAACCACTACCTGATCAGGTAGGCCTGGCTTCTGCAGCTCCACACCCTCACTTTGTCCTCATATGCCCTTACTTGGAAGTTCACACAGGGCATCCTGGGAAGAAATTTCTCCTTTTTTTTCTCTTTTGAGCAATCTGAAAGCCAGACCATTATAGAGAACAGAAGGACTGACATGTGAAGTAGGGCTGTGTTACCATGTGTCCACTGCAGTCTCAGGTGTTTGCATTATCTTGGTGCTTTGTACTAAATCTGCAGCAAAGCTGGCTTTGAATCTCAAATAAGCATCTACAACAAATCATGTAATGTTCAGACTTCACACAATTCGAGCAGACCCACAGAGGGCACATAGAGGGGAGAAGGAAGAGAATAAAGAGGTAAAAATGTTGATTATATCCTCTGGACGCTGTGATGACACTATTGCCATCTGATAGATGTGTCTCCAAGACTAGTTAGCATATCTTTGGTTAGAATAATCCCCTTTATGAAAGATTGTGTCATGTAGAGACTAGTTGCCATTGAGTTGACTCTAACTCATGCAACTCCCAAGTTGTATAAAGAGATTCAGATAAGTTCTCATTCCACTTTGCAAAAGTTGTGCAAGTTTGATCAAATTATTTCACCTATTGCATCTTCTGTAAACATAACTCCAGTTCATTGAGAGCTTTCACTGTGTCTCGCACTCTGAAGTATTTTATGCAGACATTCTGCAGACACTCAGAGGGAGTAGCAGAGGTCAGTGCAATGCCCGAACCTCTTCGTCTGCACGGTTTCAGGGTACATTGGCCTGACCGACTACCAGCACCAACGTTTTTCTGCCTCAGGACTTTCTCAGGCACCAGAGTCCCTTCAACAGGCAGGTCAGAAGTGCTGAGGAACAAATCTCCCTAGAAGCAGCTTTCAGCTGCTGACTGATGGGAGTTGGTATGCACATATTCCAGCTTCCTCACCTATGGGGTGAGATAACTTGGAGGTACGTATTTACATTACATTCTAGACCTCCCCAGCAAGCTTAAGCTCCAGTTACTCAGCACTATAACTTTTTGTCTTTATTGGAATACAATTTATAAAACATAAAATTCACCATTTTAAGCATTTTAAAGTATACAATTTAGTGGATTTTTTAATATATGCTCAATTTTGTTCAGCCATTCTAGAACATTTTCATCCCCCCACCCCAAAAGAAACCCTGTACTTGTTAGCAGTCACTCTTCATTCCTTCTTCCCCCATTCTCTGGCAACCACTACTTTACTTTCTGTCTCTATATATTTACCTATTCTGGACACTTCATATTCATGGAATCATACAATATGTGACCTGCGTATCTAGCTTCTTTTACTTAGCATAATGTTTTCAAAATTCATTCATATAATATCATGTGTCAGTACTTCATTTCTTTTTATGGCTGAAACATATGTGTTATATGAATATACTGCATTTTGTTTATTCATTCATCAGTTAATAGTTATTTGCATTATTTCCATTTTTGGCTATTATGAATAATGCTGCTATGAACATATGTGCACATGGTTTTGCACGAATGTATGTTTTCATTTCTTTTAGGCATATACCTAGAATGGAATGCTGGGTCATATGACAAGTCTAAGTTTTTGACGAACCACCAAAGTTTTCCACAGTGACTGTGTCATTTTACGTTCCCACCAGCAATGTATGAGATACTTTTTGCACTTGACTGCTAACCAGAAGGCTGATGGTTCAAACCCACCAGCCACTCCTCGGAAGGAAGGTTGGGCAATCTACTTCTGTAGTTATACCACCTCGGAAACCCAAGGAGGGATTGCTATGAGTCGGATTCGACTTGGCGGCACATAACAACAACAACAACAACAACAACTTTTTCTTCATCCTTGCCAACACTTGTTATTGTCTGTCTTTTGTATTACGTCATTGTGATGTCGATGTGCTAATGATGTGCCATGATGACTAATGATGAGGAGCATCTTTTTTATGTGCTTATTGGTCTTTTGCATATCTTCTTTGGAAGAATGTCTATTTAGAGCCTTTGCCTACTTATAATTGAGTTTTGTGTTTTTTTATTGTTGAGTTATTGGACTTCTTTAAGTATCCTGAATACTATGATTTGCAAGCATTTCCTCTTATTCTCTTGATTGTCTTTTCACTTTCTTGCTAGTGTTTTTGACACACAAAGCTTTTTGATTTTAATGTTTTTTTCTTTTTTTTAAATGGCAAACTCTTTATTGGTTACTTTCCCTTTCTCACTCCTCTGGGAGAGCTTAATCTACAGAAAATACTTTGTAGTTTGCACTCAAGATTGCAGATTTACCATGTTAGGGGATTTGAATTTATTCTTTCAAAAGGTTCTGTACAGAACAACTTTCACTTGGAGAACAAGCTGGCTCTCTCTTGTGTTGCCATGTGGTCCTGAATCTTCACACTAATTTTACTTTGTATGTACTTGTCAGTAATTTCTCTAGAAGTAGCTTTCCCTTGCTTACTTATGAATAATAAACTGTCTTTTTCAGCACTCATTTTAGCTTTTAGAAGAGTATGTGCTTTATATTTTTAAAAACCACAGCAGAAGGTAAAAACAGTATTTGAGATTGTTTGCAATTTCACATCATTTGTCACATAGGGGAACTTGACAGTGAATTTTCCAGGACTACACACTTTCTCAGAAAGAGCCTTGTAACTTCCTTTTGGTTGACCCTGAAGAGTCACCTAAATGCACTTGAGAACTAGTGGTGTTTGGCTTTTGTGGCTCACAAATGTCTTCCATTCATGAAAGGAACTTCTGGAAAAATGATGTGCGGATGATGATTATTGTGTCTTTTATCCGTGGAGATTCTGTCTCTGTGGTCCCAATTTGTTATAAACCGCTTTACCCAAAGTTTACTTCTATCTGTTTTATGTATTTGTTTATTTATTTATTTTTATCGTGCTTTGGGTGCAAATTTACAAAGAAGATTTGTTTTACCTTCCACAGTTCATGTGCATTTGATTTCATGGCCCCAATTACAGTTCCCAACCATAAAAAACTCTCCTCCCCTCCCCTCTCTGTGCTTGTCTCTTCCCTGTGCCTTATCGATGCACCCTTGTCTGTCCACCTTTCCCTCTGTGTGAATGCTGCCCCTCTGATGTCTCATGGTTGGTTGATTAAGGAGTGCAACTTCCTTGGGTAGGTGTTCTGCATGTAGACCTTTGTACTGTTGGCCTGAGAACCAATCTACGGAAGTGAGTCCATTTCAAGGCCCGAAGGATAACCTGGGCCCATGGTCTCGTGGGTTCCACCAATCTCTATCTGACCAGTTATTCTGGTCATTTTTGTGCTTTTAAACTTTGTTCCACATTTTTCCTCCCACTTTATCCAGGATCTCCAATTTTGATCCCTTTGTGGGTTGTTGGCATTGTGTTTGTAACTGTTTTAGACGTAGGTATGGGGGTTGGCAGCATGTAAGGAAAAATGTCCCCAGAATAGAGAGTGTTCTGTCCCCTGTTAAAGCCCTCAGGGACTACACATCAACTCCCAAATTGTGAAAATACTCTGACTACTGTGGCCAGGAGTTTTCTGATCATGATTTTGTAATTAATGACAAGTGTGAAATGCTTGCTGTCATTTTGTTATGTGTTTTTTCCATGGTGTTCCTGGTTTCTTTGTTCCATATAATTTTCTGTGCTGAGCTCATTATGTTTATAAATGGTGTTATCATTTCTTTTGTTGCTATTGTTTTAGTATTTGCTAAGTATTTGTGCAAGAAAACAAAAATCTACAACTGGTCCTATAAGCTATAAGCAACATTACAATAAATGGAGAAAAGATTGAAATTGTCAAAGATTTCACATTACTTAGTTCTACAATCGGTGCCAATGGAAGCAGTAGTCAGGACATCAGACGACATACAGCACAGGCAAATCGACTGCAAAGGACCTCTTTCAAGTTCAAGTGCTGAAGTGCAAAGACATCTCCTTTAAGACTAAGGTGTGCCTGACACAAGCCATGGTATTTTCAATCACCTCATATGCATGTGAGAGCTAGACAGTGAATAAGGAAGACCGAAGAAGAATTGATGCTTTTGAGCTGTGGTGTTGGTGAAGAATGCTGAAAGTACCGTGGACTGCTGAAAGAACTAACAGGTCTGTCCTGGAGGAAGTGCAGCCAGAATGCTCCTTGGATGTAAGAATGGGCAGACTTCATCTCACCTACTTTGGTCATGTTGTCAGAAGGGACCATTCCCTGAGAAGGATGTCATGCTTCTTAAGGTGGAGCATGGACAGAAGAGGGGAAGGCCCTCAATGAGATGGATCGACATGGTGGCAGTGGTGACGGCTCAAGTGTAGCAAGAATCATGGAGCTGGCTCAGGACCGGGAGGTGTTTTGTTCTGCTGTGCATAGGGTTGCTATAAGTTGGAGATAACTCGATGTCACCTAACAACAACACAGCAGCTATTTGTGCTTGTCCTCTTTTTTATTGTGATGTGAAGGTTTATCATTTTTCCTTGAGGTTACCTTGTGATTAATAATTGTTTCCCTGAGGTTAGAACGGTCCTTTCTATCTTGCAACTCTCTTGACTTCCTCAACTTCTAGAAGTTCTGTAACTACACTATTTTTTCCCTCTTTTTGGTTTGTAGTTGTCCTCATTTGCCAATTGATGTCTCTGGTTCTCTGTTTATAATCTTGTAAGCTTATTTTACTCTGGATACTTCCATAGTTGTGTTGGTTTCTGGGTTATGTCATCTTGTGGTGTATTAATGGTTGGTTGTTGTTTGCCGTGATTGGTTCTCTGTTCAAAGGACTCCCGTTAGTATCTCTTGTAAGGTTGATCTGGTTTTAACAAATTCCCTTAATTTCTGCTTATCTGGAAATCTCCTAATTTCACCATCATATTTGAGGGACAAGTTTGCCAGGTATATAATTCTTGGCTGGAAATTTTTTCTTTCTCAGGGTTTTATATATACCATCCTATTGCCTTACCATTTGCATGGTTTCTGCTGAGAAATCAGAGCTTATTCTTATTGCTTGTCCTTTGTAGATAACTTTTTGTTTTTCCCATGATGCTTTCAGGATTCTTTCTTTGTCTTTGATTTTGATGAGTTTGATGATGATTTGTCTTGGTGATTTTCTTTTGGGGTCTATCCTGTTTGGAGTTTGTTGCAATTCCTGAATGGATATACTCTCATCTTTGATCATATCAGAGAAGTTCTCTTCCAACAAATCTTGAACAATTTTCTTAGTAGTTTTATTTTTCTCTTCTTGTTCTGGAATTCCAATTACATGTAGATTATTCCTTTTGATGGTATCCCACGTGAACCTTAGGCTTTCTTAATTTTGTTGTGATCTTTTTTCTGATTGATCCCTTTCCAAAGAAATGTTCAGTTATTTGTCTTCAATCTCATTAATTCTGTCTTCCATTGTTTTGATTCTACTCCTTTGCCCTTTCAATGTGTTATCTATTTCTGAAATTTTAGTATTAATCTTCTGGATTTCTATCTGTAGATTTTGTATCATTTCTGATTTCTCATTTATTTTGTCATTTTGTTCTTGTATTTTCTCGTGAAATTGTTTTAGGGTTTTGTCTGTGTTTTCCTTAATTTTATCAGTGTTTTCCTTGATCTGTCTCTCAATCCTTCAAAGATACCTAAATATAATTCTTTTGAATTCCATATCAGGGAATTTCAATGCTGCTTCTTCCTCAGGAATGTGTTCTGGGTCTAATCCCTTGTTTCTACCACTTTATCTTGCTTCTTTGTGTGGACTGTGATGGTCCGTTATCTCCAAGACATTGTGATGTTGTTGTATTTAGATATCTGTTAACTGTTTGTGAAGAGCAGTTAAGGGTGAGTCAGGCTCGTCTTGGTGGTCATTTATTGTTGGCCAGTTGGTGGAGAAGGAAGTGGTGGCTCTCACTCAGTAAGTGGAGCTGCAGGAGGTCTAGGTGTGGTTGTGTCATATGGGCTCAGTTGCTATCTTCCACTCAGTTAAACAAAAACAATGTTCAAAAAACCATCAAAAAACCAAAAGCAAGTGGACAAAAAACACACCACATAAACACACAGGAACATTTACCAAAAAAAGGAAAACAGGGGAAAAAAAAGACCTAGAATATCTGGGGAGGGGACAATAAGAGAAAAGAGGTGGAGTAGGAGAATAATTGAGAAAAAAAATGGGAAAAATGGTAAAAGAAAAACAAGGAATGGGGTTAACCCTGAGAAAGACAAAAAAGTGGGAATCAGGAACAGAGAAGAGAGAAAAAGCTGAAAACTAGAACCTTTCCAGTCATTTCTGTCTGGAATGTCCTTGTGGATTATGGCAAGTGGAGCCTATTTTTAGGTCCCTGGAATCTGAGAGAATGCTGTTACTTTAAATATCCAAAATGATCAAACCGCTTGTAAACATTCAAAATGGCTGTACCCTCCGGATAGGCAAAAGTCCACAGCTCACCCTTTCTCCCTCCTTGCTGCTGCTTCTTTTATTTACCAGGCACCAGTGCAGTCCTTTGTGCAGCCCCTGGCTAGCAGGGCCGATTTTTCGGTTAATTCTTAGGTCATTACACCCCTTGGCAGTATCCAAGCTGTCTGTGCTGTCAGGATTGCTGACAGACCGCAGCTCCATATGTCTCCTTTTTGGTGTTTTCTTGCAGGGTCTTCTACTAGTTGGAGTTTAGTCCACTTCTATATCCTTCTATTCAAAGTTCAGGGCTCCAGGATTATCTTCTGTAATACAGATTGTATCTGTATTAATTGGTTCCCCTTGTCTTTGTTGAAGAAGGTCTGTGTAGTTTGTCTATTCTGCCATCTTACCAGAACCCCCTGAATCATGGTTTTGTAGAGAAAATAGATTTATCTCTATACTTTTTTTTTTTTAAGGAAAAGAGATCTGAAGGTTGTTTAGTAGATTGCTTCCTGTCAGAGCAAAGCCAGCATAATGGGAAGGTGTGAGAGGCATGGGGAAGACTAGCGCCTTCGCCAGGGGTGTGAGAAAGAGCAACTGTGGACTCAGTGGCAGTGCCTGAGCCCAGCTTGTACAGTAGCCTCCTTTTCATCTGCCTTTCTAAGAGTGTCCAGCGCTGTATGTGTGCCAGACACTCATGGGATAGTCATCAAGCAACATTCTGGCCTAGAACATCCCTTCTTTGAGGGGTGTTTTCTCCAGAAGAGGGGGCCTGTGGAGGGCATGGGTCGGAAGGGTGAGGAAGGGAGCGGAGCAGGCTACAGCTTGTCCAAAGTTCCTATCTCTTTGACATGCGTAAGGGGTTAAGTCATTCTTGAACAGTTTATCGCTCATCAATTGTAATTAAATATGTTTATATTAAATTATGTTCTGTAATTAATGTAAAATCCTTTAGCCTATGCTGTTATTAGAACCAGATGCTGAAGTACCAACAATATTTCAACATAACTGTGCTGCCTCGCCAGCTGTCTAACTGTAATTACTTTAATCTCAGCTTGTTATCTAATTATCACCTTTGTAAAGGGAAAAGTACTCTCTAATGCTTACTGATTGTTTCAGATGATGATGAAGAGCGGGGAACAGCTGTCAGAGATCTTGGGCCCTGCTTATCGCTATGAGGGAACTTATCCTGAAGTCTATTCAGGGCCAAATGGCTGAGAAAAAGATGGCCAGGCAGAAACTAGGGACCGCCCAGCAAGGGGAGACAGTTGGTGTGGTGGTTAAAGGTGTGGGCCCTGTGGATAAGCAGTCATGTGATGCCAGGCTCCTCCAGCAATGTCTGGGGGCAAGTTACTTAATCTATTTAAGATGCAGTTGCCTCATCTGTCTAGGTTCTGTATCAGTTACAGATGAAGCAACTGAGGATTAAATGAGATAATGCATGTAAAACTCTCAGGATGGTGTTTGACAAAATGTACATACTTAGTCAGTGGTAGCTATCCTTTCTTCTTAAAAATTTAATGTTGGCTTTCTCCATTTCTGTCTCAGCCTTGATAGCCAAATCTTAAACAATTGAAAGAAACAAATCGAACTCACAGTCTTCAAGTCTATTCTGACTCATAGTGACCCCATTGGGTTTCCATGCTGTAAATCTTTATGGAATTTCACAGAACAGCTGGTGGGTTTGAACCACTACCTTTCGGTTAGCAGCCAAATGCCTTAACCACTGCATCACCAGAGCTCCTTCATGTAAATACCAACAACTTGGCATTATCAATTTTTTTTTCCAGATTATGTTCAAGGTCTATGTTTTTGAAATTGAAATTTATCTTATTCAGATATGGTTCACCAAACCGATAATGAATGGCTCACCAAGTCAATAGTATAAGGAAGTCTTGTCAGGGAAGTCTTGACGCTTCTAACTTTTTGGAATATCCTCTTGTCGTTCATGTATATATTTGCACATCAGCAGTTGATGTGGTTTCTGCAGTTTGTGCTTAAGTATCATCAAAACAGATTCCTTTAGGATGTTTACTAAGTTTTTAGTATCCTTTCATACTTCACCTCTTAGAGGTTGAACTTCCATCAGAGGGGATTGGGCTTTAGCCCTCCTTGTCATGCAGAAGGTAGACCACTTGGAGAAAGATCTGTAAGTGAGAGAGGACTGAGCCAACAAGGGAAAGTTAGACCCCAGTGAGAGGGCTGAATTATTGGGTTAAGGCCAGACTGTTAGCAAGATCTGCTACAGTGGGAAACAACCACTATTTTCAGTAACTAATAAATTAGTTATGGAATTTAGTCCCTTTGAGGACTGGGAGTAGAGGTTCTGTTTGGAAAGGTGTGCATGAACTCAAGCAATAGAAAGAGAAGGGAATGGAGGGAGATAAGAAAAAAGATAGGGAAGTACAGACCAAATAATACAGCACAGGGTGTGCACAGAGATAGGGGAGGAGACAGGAAAATAGGGTGGTGAGGAGTGCTAGCAAGTGTCAGAGCTCTCACTATTCAGACTCGCTCCCTTTGTAGCTACCTGACCTCAGCCTTTAGATTTTCAGTGAACCTCTTTAAAATATTATACAGCCCCCCTCTGGTAGTCGTGATAATTAATTGCAACAATGTTTGCCAAGTATGTGATAAGTATTCAGTAAACTGTAGATTTTATTGTTAGGACAGACAAACTCTAGGGAAGTGTACCCAAGGCAGGACAGTGAGGGTGGTAAGGAGGAATCAGTGCAAGTCCTGGAAGTACCTTTTCCAACAATTACAGATATTGACATATGGAGTGTGTTAGTTGGGGTCCAGTGAGAAATCAAACACCTCTCTAGGTCTTTTAAACAGAGAGAATTTGATGCAGAGACTTGTCAACACAAACATTGGAAGGACTTAAAGAGCAAGAAGGGGACAGTGATAGAACTGAAGATAATATTCTTACTTTTAGGGCTGGGGAAGCAGAAGAAAGGCAATGATATTATCAGAGCCCAGAGCTGAGGCTCACAGGAGCCTGGGCTGGTGCTGGAACCCTGGTGGAGGGGCCGTGCCAAACCAGTGCTGGACATGGGGAGAAGGTGTTCAGTGCGGTGCTGGGACAGAGGAAGAGGCTCTGAGCTGCAGGTTCAGTTGCTGCCATAAGAAGCTGGAGCCCGCGGTGGATGCTGCTGCTGGAGGAATGCTGACAGAGACTGCCTTCTACACTTTCACCAATGCCTCCCATTGGTAGAACCAAACCAGAGGCCAGCTAGCAAGGGAATTTGTGAGGTCCCTGTGGCGTGAATCATTTGCTCTCGAAGCATCTACTGACAAAGATCAAAGACTACAGCCTTCAGTATGGATTACACCTCAACGTAAAGAAAACAAAAGTCCTCACAGCTGGACCAATAAGCAACATGATAAATGGAGAAAAGACTGAAGTCAAAGATTTCATTTTACTTGGATCCACAATTAATGCCTATGGAAGCAGTAGTCAAGAAATCAAATGATGTGTTACGTTGGGCAAATCTGCTACAAAAGACCTCTCTAAATTGTTTAAAGGTGTCACTTTGAAGACTAAGCTGCACCTAACCCAAGCCACGGTATTTTCAGTTGCCTCATATGCATGTGAAAGCTGGATGAAGAGGAATTAATGTGTATGAATTGTGGTGTTGGTGAAGAATACTGAATATATTGTGCCCTGCCAGAAGAACAAACACATCTGTTTTGGAAGAACAGCCAGAATTCTTCTTAGAAGTGAGGCTGGCAAGACTTCGTCTCTTGTACTTTGTCGTGTTATCAGGAGGGACCGATCCCTGGAGAAGGATGTCATGGTTGGTAAAGTAGAGGGTCAGCGAAAAAAAGACTCTCACCAAGGTGGACTGATACAGTGTTTGCAACAGTGAGCTCAAGCATAGCAATGATTGTGAGGATGGTGTGGGATCGAGCAGTATTTCATTCTGTTATACACGGGGTAGCTATGAGTTAGAACCAAATCAATGGTACCTAACGATAATGGCAACTAAACTTTTTTTTTTTTTTTTTTTTAAACTAAAGTTGGCAATTCAAACCCACCCAGTGGTGCCATGGAAGAAAGTCCTGGTAATCTGCTTCCATAAAGATGACAACTGAGAAAACCCTATGAAGCAGTTCTACTCTGTCACACTTGGGGTCGCTATGAGTTGGAATTCTACCTGGAGATGTTGTTAAGATGTAGGGTCTGATTCAGTATATCTGGGATGGAAAGGCAAATTCTCAGCAAGGCATCTAACCGGAATGAACCAATTTGAAGTCCTGAATGAGATCATATAATACATGACATTTCGTGACCCAGTTTTTTCTTTCCAAGTGAAAGGCCAAGTGAAAAGGAGAGCAGCTGCAGAATTTTGTAAATGGCTGTAGAATATTCCTGGTATAGGTCCCCATTCTGGGTGGATAGTGAGGTTGCTTTCTCAGAACAGTTTCTCACCAAGCAATATCTATGAACTTTTAAAATGAAATCCTCAAAAAAAAAAAAAAGAAAATACAGGGGAATTTTTACTTTTGGAAATACTAGATTGCCCAGTCTTCCTTCTGAGGAGTGGCTGGTGGGTTTGAACCACCAGCCTTCTGGTTAGCAGTCAAATGCCTTAGGTACTATGCCACCAG
>NW_006921690.1:6669577-6677284 GCF_000298275.1 Orycteropus afer afer
CTGGTGGGTTTGAACCGCCAGCCTTCTGGTTAGCAGTCAAGTGCTTTAGCCACTATGCTACCAGAGCTCCTTGTAAAGTAGATAGTGGATACAAAAACAATATAGTCTTGAGGGAGGAAGCAAAACATGCTCTATAAGGGGCATGTACTGAAATCATCAGGACATTGGGCCCCTAGGGGTGTAACAGTGGCAGATGAGATTTAGTGCAATAATTTTTTTTTTTTTTTTTTTTTTTACTCATTGCACATATGGCCTGAGTAAGCACTGGACAGAGTTGGGTCAAGTGAAGCTCTTGGCCTTCTCCTAAGCATCTCAGACCCTCATTCTGCTTCCAGCTGTCTGGAGTTCCCCACTTTCATATATACTTTTAACCTTTTCATAGTCCTGCTTCCAGTACAAGCTTGGAAGTTTGTGCTCTGGAATTTACCTTCTGCTTTATAAGATGGTCATTTGCTAACCTTATAGGCTGATCTAAGCTTTTATGTTCTGGATAATCACCATAACACAGCAACAATTTATTGAATGCTTACTGTGTAAGACACCAATATGAGGACTTTAACATGAATTGACTTGCTCGTAATAACTCTATGAAGGAGGTACTATTACTAATTGCATTTTACAAAAGGAGAAAGGGAAGCACAGAGAAGTTAAGTAACTTTCCCAAAGTGATGGAGCCACCCTCTTCTTAACCTTAAACTCTACAAACTCTTCGTAAGTTTGTAGTTTTCCTCCACTTTCATGCTCAAAGCTGTATCTTCCTCTCCAGATCAGCTCACCATCCCGTTTCCTGATGCTAACCATGATCCACTGTTCTCCAAGTCATCTTTGATTCTTTCTCTCCTTCCCTATAGCTAGAGAATAACCAAGTCCATTCATATCTCTTTCTGAAAATGGATATTCTGTTGCTCCTTCATCTCTATTCCCATCCCCAACATCTACTCCAGGCAGTCATCCTT
Organism: Orycteropus afer afer; assembly: GCF_000298275.1. Classification (NCBI taxonomy): domain Eukaryota; kingdom Metazoa; phylum Chordata; class Mammalia; order Tubulidentata; family Orycteropodidae; genus Orycteropus; species Orycteropus afer. The sequence goes on from NW_006921690.1 coordinate 6,670,534, forward strand.
CCTATGTGGACTTTTGAAACAGCTCTCTAGCATGTCTTTTGGCTCCTATTTCTCCCACCTTCATTCCATTCCTCCCTTGTTAGAACCTTCACTATTTAGGCTGTGAGAGTAAAGCATTTGCCAGCCTGCTCCCCTGTATATCAACCTTTCTAGATGAATTCCAGGAATACCTCGGGGGTGCAAATGGTTAAGCACCTGGCTTCTACCTGAAAGGCAGGTGGTTTGTAACCCACCCAGAGATGACTCAGAAGAAAGGCTCAGTGATCTCCTCGTGAAAAATCAGCGGTTGAAAACCCCATGGAGCACAGTTCTGTTTTGAAACACGTTGTGTCTTCTTGAGTTGGAACGGAGTCAACAGCAACTGGTTGGTAGACTAATTCCGTGATCGGGGCATTTGCTAATGCTGTTTTCCACACCCAGAATGCTTTTCATTCACCTTCTACTTACATTTCAAGGTTCAAAGCCCAGATTCTCCATAGGCCCTTCCCACAGTGCATGAGTCCTAGTCTCCTGTTCCCTTATTCCCCTTTCTCGTGCCGTCGTACTTCATGGGTTAAATCACCCTCCTGGCTATTTACTAGGTCTGGTGGAGTAGTGCCTAAGGCATTTGACTGCTAACCAGAAGGCTGGTGGTTCAAACCCACCAGCCACTCCTCGGAAGGAAGATGGGGCAATCTACATCTGTAGAGATACCGCCTTGGAAACCCAAGGAGGGGTCGCTATGAGCCAGAATCGACTCCACGGCAATGAGGTTGGTTTTGATTTTGATTGGCTACTTATTCATCAATTGTTATGCATTGTTACTTAATTTTTCTACTTGTAATAACATGTCACCCTAATCTGAACTCCTCAAGCTAGGTACTGTAGTGTGTTAGTTTCCTCAGAAATCAGGGCAGAAATGAGATCTTATGTGCAAGTAGTTTGTTTTGGAAATTCATCCCAAGGAGCAAAAGTGGTGACCCAGGAGGAGTGAACTAGAGAGAGGAAAGCCACCCCAACGTTACTGAACTGATCATCAGTGTGAGCAATGGGCTAAATTACACTGGGGGTTCCTGAGGAGCCACTGGGCTTCAGAATCCTCTGCCCACAAGGCTTGCCCTTGGAGTGTCAGCGCCCTCTCTCTTCCAAGTGTGTGCCTATGTCAGAACGGTTGAGCAGTTTGCTGCAAGCCTCCCATGAGGCTGGGGCAGAGACAGATCAGGCAGAAAGCGAGAGATTCTCCGTGCTGCTGAGGAAAGGTGTTGTCAAGTTTCACCTGAACGTGGCTGGATGCTGAAGCAATGGCTGAAGTAAGAAAGTGAACTGCAAGTGATTTAAATAAATGTAAACCTTTAAGCCCCTGTCAAGTGCTATTGCTCTGTTGCTAGGACACATTTGTCCTCACAGAAATACTAACCTCTTTCATCTGTCACTTGTGTTTGTTAAGATAGATAATGTGAGTTGCTATAATGAATTATCCCCAAATCTCAGGGGCTTAAAAAAATGAGTTCATTTCTTACTTAAATCACTACACTTTTTTAAAACTATAAAGCAGCCTAGAAGAGGTGTCCAGTATGTGTAACCTACATTTTTTTTTCATGGCACAGTGTGTTGCATATAATGAAGAGCAGTGGTTAAGAGGGTAGCCTGTAGTGCCAGACGCACACGTTTTAGTCCTGGCTTTTCTTACTGACTGCAATCGAGGGAAAACTACTTAGCCTCCCTGTTGCCTCATTCATCTCTGAAGTGGTGTGTTGTTTCCTAGGGCTGTCGTCACAAAGCACCACAAACTGGGTGATATAAAACGACAGAAAATTATTCTCTTATAGTTCTAGAAACCAGAAATCTGGTCAAGATGTCGGCAAGGCCATCTTTTCTGAAGGCCCTAGGGGAGGAATCCTCTCTTGCCTCTTACAGCTTCTGATGGCCCCAGGCATTCCTTGGCTTGTGGCAGTTTAACTCCAGATCTGTGCCTCAGTCTTCATGTGGCTATCTTCCCTCTGTGTCTCTTCTCCTCTTCTTAAGGATACCAGTTATATTGGGTTAGGGTTTAACCTACCCCAGTACAACGTCATGTTAACAAATTACATCCACAAAGACCCTATTTCCAAGTAAGGTCGCATTCACAGGTACGGGGGTTAGGACTGCAATAAATCTTTTTGGGGAACTGTGGGCAGTTATAGTACTTACCTCAGAGTGTTACTGTCATGTACAAAGTGCTTGAATAAGAGTCTGTTTCAAGTGGTCAGCAGATGTTATTTGTTATTTGTTGTTATGTGCCGTCGAGTCGGACCCGACTCATAGCCACCCCTCCTTGGGTTTCCGAGGCAGTATCACTACGGAAGTAGGATTGCCCAACCTTCCTTCCGAGGAGTGGCTGGATGTTAGTTAATAATAAAACCAAAAAACCAAATTCATTTTCATCGAGTCAGATCCGACTCACAGCGACCCCTCCTTGGGTTTCTGAGGCGGTATCACTACAGAAGTAGATTGCCCTGCCTTCCTTCCGAGAAGTGGCTCATGGGTTTGAACCACCAGACTTCTGGTTAGCAGTCAAATGCCTTAGACACTATTCTACCAAAGCTCCTAGTTAATAATAAGCACTTATAAATACTAACGGATTTTTTTTGCGGGGGGAGAGCTCTGGTAGCATAGTGCTGAAGGCACTTGACTGCTAACTAGAAGGCAAGTGGTTCAAATCAACCAGCCACATCGGAAGGAAGATGGGGCAATCTACTTCCGTAGTGATACCGCCTTGGAGACCCAAGGAGGGGTCGCTGTGAGTCGAGTCCGACTTGACAGCACATAACAGCAACAACAATAGATTTTTTAACAGTCGCCTTTTGTAAGTCAATACTTCTCTGTTATTTTTTAAAATAAAATATACTCTTCCCAAAATATTTTACCAAATTTCAAAACAAAAGCAAAAACAAAAAAATCTCACTGCTATGGAGTTGATTCTAACTCATAGCAACCCCTCCTTGGGTTTCCAAGGCAATGTCTTTATGGAAGTTGATTGCCCAGTCTTCCTTCTGAGGAGTGGCTGGTGGATTTGAATGGCCTGCCTTCTGGTTAGCAGTCAGATACCTTAGGCCCTACACCACCAAATTAGATATAGTTAAATAAAGCTTTTTCACTAGAAATAGAAGATAAAAATAGCATAGAAGGAAAAAGGGTACAAAACACCAACCTAATGCAGCTACCGCAATTGAGCAGGACATCTCTGAGCTTCCCAGCAGCCAAGAAAACAAGGTGAACAGGGGGAGCTGTATAATCCTCATTATCTGATAAAGGGAAAAGTTATTTCTTCCAGAGAAAAAAGTTTTATTGTCATATTAAATTCTAAAAGGAACTTACCAAGGAGACTTGAGCAACAAAACCAGAAAAATACAAGTAGCCCGCAAGCAGGGGTTTTGTCTATTTGGGGCCTGACCAGTGCTTGGCACATGATGGGCACACAGTGAATGAATGGATCAATCTGAGTGTTTTCAGTAGTAGATTTTCCTAAGAAGCCTAAGCATCCTACGTCTGGTGACTGGCATGAAAGAGTGACCCTAATTATAAGGTATGGACCAAAGTGGAGGCCCGAGGCATGCCAAGTCTAGTACTGGGGGATGTTTGGGAGTAAGCAGTGGGTCTTTCTGCTCCCCTGCTAGCTCAGAGTGATGACCCAGAGCCCACCCGCCTCTACTGCCTCTTCTTTCCAGCAGTCTCTCTTTTTATCCCTTTGTCTTGGGTTTAATGAGCAGATTCTTTCTGAAGCTTCCCCACCGAGGGTGGGAGAGAGCCAGGCAGTTTTCCTGAGCCCTGTGCTGTGTGAGGTGTACCCTGTGTTGTGGTGGCCTTGGGCTGTCCCATTGAGGTGTGTATCTCATGGGATCCTGGTCCTTTTCCTTCAAGACCCCAGACAGGACCACACTCTCTTCGGTACCTTTGAGACTTGGGGCTTCAGTTAATACATGGATACTCTGTCAGTCTGAAGGCTGCAGTTTAAATACTACGATCTGTCTCCTCGAGCCCAAGGAAATCTCATTATAAATAAAGTAATCTCATTTGCGTGTGTGTTCTGTAACCCACAGACTCAGAAATATATGGATCCCAGTATGCCTGGGATGTAGGGCTGTCAGATTAATACATTGTGTGAAAATTGGGGCCGGAGGTCACCGGTCTCCTAGTACACAAATCTCCCTCTGAGAATCTCATTTCATTCAGACTATCAGTTAGATTAGAAATACCCTAATTATCCCACTGAAATTAAATTACTTTATGTTAGGGTGATATAATGAACAACTATAAAGAGGATATATACAACCAATCATCTTATTAGTCACAGCAAGACTAGACTCTACACTAAACGGACCTTACTGATTATTGTCAGCTAGTCCTTGTCACTCAGAAAGGGCAAGGGAGAGAGGAAAATGAGAGAGGTTCACGTTGTTTCCACCTCTGGCTGTTCTTGTGTGTGACAAGTGTTGGGTTCCTGCTTGGTCCTGTGCTGAACTGCTCAGTTTCTCCCCATAGGACCTGACTGTGATCATGGAGAAGGAAGAGCCATGAAGGTACGGCTGCCTTCTTGACCTTCACCCTCATTGCATTGTGGGGCCTCATGATTTAAGGGCTAGAACCAGGCAGCCATTGCCTTTCACTTTCTTCCAGAAACCGTCCCAGTCTCTGTCAAGGGATATGGCTCTGTTGCCAGGACACATTTATCATTCGCAGAAAGGCTAACCTCTCTTTGTTGTAAGGTGAAACCTGTAAGATCTGGAACTTGACAGGACTGCCTTGTTTTTCTGGGTCTCCCAGTTTCCCTGACTTTGACACGGTACAGCCTTACCACTTTTCTGTTGCTCTCTATTTGTGGAAAATACCTGAATTTTCCTTTTCTGACAGGTTTCTGCCTTACACCGGTTCGGGCTTTTGCAGGTTTTACTGTATTTGTTAAAGTAAATGATGCTACATGCTATTATCTCAGAGACTTAACGAAATAGAAGTATATTTCCTATTAAAACCACTATCAAATGCAGCTCAGTGCATGGTCGGTGGAGGAGAGGCGTGCTTTGCTCAGTACAGTCACTCAAGGACCAACCTCATGTTCTTTCTCTTCTAGGTTAGCAGTTCTCAAGAGCATCACTATTGACATTTTGGGGCTGGATAATTCTTTCTTGGGAGGGGCTGTCCTGTGCATTGTCAGATACTTAGCAGTAAGCCTGGCTTGCCTTTACTCACTAGATGACAGTAGTACTAGATGCAATAGTATATCCCTACAGTTGTGACAGGAGCTCTGGTAGCATAGTGGCTGAGACACTTGCCTGCTAACCAGACGGCTGGCGGTTCAAACCCACCAGCCACTCCTCAGAAGGAAGGTTGGGCAATCCTACTTCCGTAGTGATACTGCCTCGGAAACCCAAGGAGGGGTCGCTATGAGTCGGGCCGACTCGACGGCAAATAACAACAACAACAAACAGTTGTGACAACCAAAAATATCTCCACACATTGCTACATTCTCATGGAGTAAAACAAAAACAAAAAACAAACCATCAAATCTGCCTCATAGTGACCCTATAGCACAGAATAGAACTGGTCCATAGGGTTTCTAAGAATGTAAATCTTTACGGAAACAAACTGCCTTATCTTTTTCCCATAGAGCAGCTGGTGGGTTTGAACTGCTGACCTTTTGGTTAGCAGCCCAGTGCTTTAACAACTACGCCACCTGATTGAGAACCACTGCTCTAGGTCAATACAGCCTTCTCTGTTCATCAGGGAGATGGGGAAATAGAGCAGGAGGAGGTTATTATGGGCCAGGCCTAGATGGCACAGATCACTTCTACCCACACTCCACAGGGTGGAAGTCACATGGCCTCACCTAACTGAAGGAGTGCTTGGAAATGTTGCCTAGACATGTCCCCAATATGAAAAGGAAATGGGATTTGTTGAACATGTGGCATTCCCCACCACACTGATCTTCTTCAGGATAAACTAGGGATGAACCAGAAACTGAGATCTGGACCTTTTGTTTACTTGAAGGCAACTGATGCCTTCAGGCCTACTGGCTGTCACCGTGGGTTCCATCTGGACTTGCTTTTTCATCTGTCCACCTTTCTTTGCATCCCAGTCAAAGCTCACCTGTCTTGCCTTACATGTTTACAGGGCCCAGATTTCTGCTCTAGACCATGGATGGATAAACTAATCTTTGTTGATGTCAAAGACACTGATGGGCTCATGTGTGACCCCTTCTGGGTGACATAATTATGTTTTAAATTTTTAACAGAAACAGAGGGATGGTGGGGTGCATGAGAACTGGGCTGGGCAAAGGGAAAGGGGCAAAGCCTCTGGGGTGGACTATATCTGAGTTACATTGTTATAACATGATTGTTAGAAATAGAAAAATTATTGATAACAGTTTACAAATTAATGTAACTATAATTTAGGTAGATTTCCCGTGGAGTGATAAAAAAACAAAACCCAAACCCACTGCTGTCAAGTTGATTCCAATTTATAGTGACCCTATAGGACAGAGGAGAACTGGCCCATAGGTTTTCCAAGGCTGTAAATCTTTACAGAAGCAAACTGTCTCATCTTTCTCCCATGGAGTGGCTGGTGGGTTTGAACCACCAACCTTTTGGTTAGCAGCCCAGTGCTTTAACTTCGTCACCTGGTTGAGAACCATTGCTCTAGGTCAATGGAGCCTTCTCTGTTCATCAGAAAACCAAACCAAACTCACTGCCATTGAGTCGGGTCCGACTCATAGCGACCCCTCCTTGGGTTTTCTGAG
>NW_006921690.1:6677824-6691412 GCF_000298275.1 Orycteropus afer afer
GTTCAAACCCACCAGCCACTCCTCGGAAGGAAGGTTGGGCAATCCTACTTCCGTAGTGATAGTGCCTCGGAAACCCAAGGAGGGGTCGCTATGAGTCCGGTTTGACTCGACGGCACATAACAACAACAACAACAATGAGGTGAGCCCTGAATGTGTTTGGACAGTTTGGTCCTTTGGGAACCAGCTTTCTTCCTCTTCACCAATATATAAACATGTTGTTGGTGACTGGAGGTTAAAATTCTTTTACTATTATCATCATTTCTAAGAACACACACATGAACTTCCCTCTAGGGCAGAGAGTATGGAGATAGAGTTGGAAAAGAGCTCATTAGGTGTGTGCTGACGACCCCAGTGTTGGAGTGGGCATCTTGATGCCAATTATTGTCAGTGCTGTTGTCTGTGCTAATGGGTAGTTTTGCAGAGAGGTGAAAGTGTGTGGCCTGGTTCACCAGTCTACTGCTCTGAGTGGCAACATCACATTTTAAAAATTGTGCCACTGGTAAAACTGTAGTGAAAAGAGTTTGGGAGTAGAAGAATGGTGCACTGGATTCCTGACTTATAGGTGCCATTGACCTTGTGATTTTGGGTGAGTCATACTATGAGTCAGAATTGATTAGAGGGCAATGGGGTTTTGTTTTTCATGCCACCTGCCAGGGTGTCCTCCTATATGGGAGGGTGGGCAAGTCTCTGAACACCTCCGTGCGGTGAAGTTTTTCCTGCTGGTTCTTTGGCAGATAGCTCATGGTCCCCCTCCAATATGTCTTGCATGCTGCAGCCAGAGACATTTTCCAGTTAGATAATAACCACCTTTTCACCCTCACTTAAAACTTTTCCATTGTGTCTAGTTTGTATTTCCAAGAAAGACAAAACTCCTTAGCATCTCCCACAAAGCCTTGCGACTCTGGCCTCTCTTAGGGCTCCTCCTGTGCCATTGTCCTCTCTCTCTCCAAGCTTAGTGTGTTCTAACCTTTTTTTCCCAGTTCTTACCACATGCCCTGTTCCTTTAGGGGTTTTCCCACCTGGAGTGTTTCTCCCTTCTCTTTTTTACTAGCTAACTCTTCCTTCCCTTTTAGTTCTCAGCTCAAGAGTCACTTTCTCAGGGTGTTTTCTGGATGTCCTAACCAGGTCTCAGTCTGCTCTCCAGGCCTCTCCCAGCACTGTCCTCGAGTATAGCGTTGTCAGAATTGCATTTTTACACTCATTTGAATAGTTGAATAAGTCTTGTATCCATCATTTGACTTTAAGTGTCATGAGAGCCAGTGTTGTATCACAGTGCATTGGGCATAACAACAACAACAATGCAACACACTGCCGTTGAATCGGATCCGACTCATAGTGACCCCTCCTTGGGTTTCCGAGGGAGTATTTCTATGGAAGTAGATTGCCCAATCTTCCTTCCCAGGAGTGGATGGTGGGTTTGAACCACCAGCCTTCTGATTAGCAGTCAGATGCCTTGGGCACTACACCACCAGAGAGTTCCTGCCTTGGACATAGTAGGTGCTAATATATTTTTGTGGCATGAATTAATTATTTGGGCTGTCTGGAAATATTGGTCAATCAAACTTGACACTGAAATGCAACCTACTTGATTCCATGTAAAACTGCTGGCAGTTTGGAAATATGATTCCCCTATCCTCTTGGGCAGGAGCTCTGGTAGCGTAGTGCCCAAGGCATTTGACTGCTAACCAGAAGGCTGGTGGTTCAAACCCACCAGCCACTCCTTGGAAAGAAGCTTGGGCAATCTACTTCCGAAGTGATACTGCCTCGGTAACCCAAGGAGGGGTCGCTATGAGTTGGGTCCAACTCAACGGCACGTAACAACAACGTTCTCTTGGGCACATCTCCAAGAAAACTGAGATGGACAGTGAAAAAAAGTATGATTTCACCATTTCTATTTTAAATCATAGCTTTTCAAAGCCCTGTATATATGTATATACCTGAGCAATCTACATGCAGCCACCCCTGGGTGCCTGTTGATGGTACCAAGCACAGTTTGCAGGTAAATCACCTGAGTTGGGGGAGGAGAAGACTGTTAATCATGTAGCAATGACTCCAATGCTTGCAGTTGAATAATTCCCTTCCCGGGTTGAGGGATGGGGTGAGAAGTCCCCGAGTATCTGGATATTGAAATGAGAGATGATTCAGCAGCCCCACTAGAGCTTCTTATGATTCACGGCATGTGGCCACCTCTCAGCTCAGAACAGAGTGAGGTATGAAGTCATTTCCAAAGCAGCGTCTATGAAATTCCATTACATGGTGCTTTTCAATTTAAGGGAAAAGACCTTTGCTGAAACTAATTTGCAGGGGCTTTAATCATGGAGCTAAGAGACAGCACACTTTCACAATTGCTGTGGCTGAAAAGCTCACATTGGTTTTGCAGATTGGACCCCCTCCTCCAACCTCAGTTCTTGAATTCTTTCTGTGGTTGTATATCCCCCCAGTTTTGCAATTTTTGAGACAAAAAAGGAAGTAATTATATCCAGTCCTCCTGGTGAATGTAAATGTTTTGAAATCAGAACATACTCAAAACCATTCAGAGTTCAGTCAAAGCAAATAGGATGCCGTGTAGGGAGGGGAGTCATCAGGGTTGTTTTTCTCCCCTGCCAGCCTCTCACGCCTCTCAAGGACTTTCTCTTGAGTTCTTTTATTCCTTTATTCACCGATACCGTGGAATTTTTCTGGACCTGGGGAAGAGGAAGCCAGGAATTGCAGAAAGTAAAAAGCACTTGACCACGAGTCAGGAAACTTGGATTCTAGTCTCAGTTATCATGTTTCATCAAATTTAGTCCCTGCCTAAATTCATTTAGCTTTTCTAGGTATCTCATTTATCAAATGAAGATAGTAATTGCCCTGAGTATCACACAGGCTTTTGGAAGAAGACTGAGTGAGATAAAATGTGCACAAGCATGTTGGAAATTCTAAGATCTGCTCAAAAGTAAGAGAATTCATGATATGGCTTATCTAAGATTATTTATTGAAGAGCAGTAGTCTAAGTCAAAAGACCTCTTTGCTGACCCAAAACTCTTCCTGATAAATTTCACAATGGCTTGAAATTCCTTTGGCTTGAGCTATGTGGTTCCTGAAGTCTTCTGTGAAAACGGAGATTCAGGAGAGAATTGAACCTAACTGGTACTCTCTCTCTCTCTCTCCTTTTTTTTTTTTTTCCCAGTCATCCAACATTTAGCATGGATTTGTATATCAGATAACCATTAGCTTTCTTGTAGAGCAGAATGAAGAGAAACTCAGATGGGGGGTACAAAGGTTTTATAGATAGGAAGTTTGATAGGAACAGGTCAGGTGTGAGAGTGGTTGTGAATATCTTTACAACATGGTGTTTCGGCACTATGATCAACACTGAAAATAAAAATCAAGCTCACTGCCATCAAGTCGATTCCAACTCATAGCAACCCCTCATTGAGTTTCCAAGGCAGTAAATCTTTACAGAAGTAGATTGCCCCATCTTCTTTTTGCAGAGCAGCTGGCAGTTTTGAACTGCCAACCTTCTGGTTAACAGTCAAATGCCTTAAGCACTACACCACCAGAACTCCTTATGATCAACACAGCTTAGGGAAAATAAGGCACAAAGGTACAGGGTAACATGTCAGGTGCTAGGTAAAGCACTTCTTTCGTTTAGTGAATATTAGTTATTCTTTATGGCTGTCAGCAACTGAACACACTTGTTATGACTGGAGGATACCACCTTCCCCCAAACACCTACTGATTGAGACACCTCCTGCTAAAAAACCCAAAACCAAACCCACTGCCATCAAGTGGATTCCAATTCATAGTGACCCTGTTGGATAGAGTAGAATTGCCCATAAGGTTTCCAAGGCTATAAGTCTTTATGGAAGAAGATTGCCACATCTTTCTCCCACACAGTGACTAGTGAGTTCAAACCATCAACCTCTTGGTTAGTAGTCAAACACTTGACCGTTATGCTACCAGAGTCCCTTGCTATGAGTCAGAAATGCAAAATGTGTTTTTTTTTTTTTTTTTTTTTGCTTTTTTTTACCTCTCACTGTGAGGCTGAAAATGCCAGATACTTGTTTTCCCAGCCTCCTTTGCAGCTGGAATCCTGGTGCTCTTAGAAACAGTCCCAATTTTGAAGACCGGATTTTTTAGCTTATTGTATTGAATGCCCCAGGGACTCCTTCCAACCCTCTTGCCACTTTCTCCAGCTCCGCAGGAATTAAACACACATTTGATAAATGTTAGAGTTGTGTGATAAAACATAACACAGCAGAGTTACAATAAAATAAACAGGTCACTGGCAATGTAGAACAGCAGCTTTGAGGAACTGCACTTACTAATTTTATAGATTAGGAACGTTTTATGTGCCCATCTGCTTCTTCAGTCAGAAATGTTTTCACAGGTACTTCTTTGATAAGCCAATTCAGGGACAGCATTGTTCTCAGAATGTGTCACATTAAAATAATTGACAGTCACAGAAAACTTACTTTTTCTCTTAGAAATTAAATTCATTATACTATAAGCCCATGAGGTTTATTTTTTAAAGAAATGTCCACTTGCTGGTTTAATGTAAAACCTGGATTGGCAATGAGTAAATACGGTTTCCAAGTTTTCAGCTTAGCATTTAACCTGATTAGGTTTCTTGTCTGCTGGTAGGTCAGGCGGTCAGGACTTTTGATTATGCTTCCTCCTTGTGTTCCTGTGACTGGTGTTAAAAATAAAAGAGTCTCTATAAATCAAAGTTTTATTCAGATTCAGAGATTTGCAAATCGGGAAGTACCAAAATGAAAGTTCAAAACGGTGTTCCTAAGAGGGAGCATAAACACTCCCATCCTTTATCCTCAGTTTTGCAGAACTCAGAACAGAGTTGGGAAAGAGTACAGGCTGCATTTGATTGGTTGACATTCAGTGTGCTCTGCAAAACTCATTTGCTAAGAATTTCTGTTGGCTGGGGTACTTAACCATAGCATCAGTTTCCTGTGTTCTGGAGCTGGTTCCTGCAGCAATCAGGGTGGGCTACCTCAGAATGTTGCAGTGTACAGTTATCTTGGTCAAGAGTGCGATCGTGGGTCACATACTCTTAAATAACAGAAGCAGGGATCTAGGACAAAATGGAGTCTGATTTACAGCAGTGTCAGCCATTTTAGTTATGTCAGCACCTCAGTTTTAGAGTGCTCTTTCACACTGGGTTCTTGAATTACTTAGAATTCAAAAGTCAGAGGTAAGAGTTTCAAGAATAGAGTAGTTTAGGAGCTACCTTGGGAAAAACATTTCCTCTAGTAAAGGAAAATTGAAGGAAACTAGAAGTAATATGCTTCAGTTATTTCCTGCTTCTGTACCTCTTTTTTTAAAAGTCCTGCCTGAAGACTGAGTAATCTACTTCTGTAGAGATATTGCCTCGGAAACCCAAAGAGGGGTCACTGTGAGTCAGCTTCAATTCAATGGCAGTGAGTTTTTTGTTAGTGACAAGAGAAGTATAATGAATGAAAAGTGGTTCAGGTCTTGCTGCATTTCTAATACCTTTGTAAGCTTTCTAGTGTGAGGAAGGAGTCAGATATGAATGAGAAACCCTGGGAGATGGGAAGGTCCTTGCTCTTGCTGTGTTGTGTGATGGTTACACGTGCACGTTCTCGAGGAGGCTGCCTGGGTTGGAATCATGGCATACGGGGTAAAGGATTTAGCCTCTCTATACCTCAGTTTTCTCACTTGAAAATGGGAGTAGTCATGGTACTAAGTTTAGAGCATCCTTGGCAAAGCCCTTAGAAGAATAGTGTAACAGGAACCCCCCAAATACAGAGCTTAAACAAGAGAGAAGTTTGTTTCTGGGGCTGATAGGAGAGCTTAGCAGTGTTGGGAACCCCAACTCCTTCCTTCCTGTTGCTCTGCCATAGTTAGGGTGTTGCCTTCACATATGTGGTTGCAAATGATGCACCATGCCATCTACAATTCATCTGCAGGAAAAAGAAAGAAAGAAGGGGAGGACGAGCTCTCTAAAGCTATACATTTTAATTACATCTCATTGGCTAGAATCTAGTCACCTGGCCACACTCAGCTGCAAAGGAGCCTTGGAATTGTAGTTTCTAGTTGGGCAGCCACATGCCTAGAGGAGAGATTAGATCAAGAGGTTCTTTCTTCTTCTTCTTTGAGGAGAATAGCTCTCTCTTGTTTACTTGATCTGTTTGAGTTATGGTACTTGCTTGTCAATTGATTTGGCCTTGTGCTGCCCAAGGCCATTGTGTTCGGGCCTGGCTGGGACTCAGACACTTTCTTTGGCCTTTATCTCACCATATGTGGATGAAAGAAGTCAAAATTCCTAGCTTTTCATCCTCTGTTTGAGAGGAGTGCAAAACGCATCCCTGGTTGTTTATTGAAGATACAAGCCCCCATCCCACATCACTATAGATAAACATTCCAGGTTAGTGAGTGAAATATGCAGAATGCAGTGACTGTTGACCATGGGACAGCCTATTGCATCCTCTATCTTTCAGGTTAGAGTGTGGACACTGTTTCTGAACTGCCTGTGCCTTTTTTCCAACTATGGAATTTAACCGACTAATTTCTAGGTGATCTCTCCTGAAGCACTACTCCTTCTGCATACATTGGGGGCCAAATCATTATTTTTGGAGCATTCATAAGTTTCTATGTTAGGGGATTTTAAAGCAGATTTGAGGAGAACTAAAGGCGATTTCAAATTTAAGGAATTAGCAAGAAAAATACCTGAAAACTTCCAGTTCTCTCTACCCTCTGTGCACTGCCAAGAGACCCTGATGAGATTGTCTTTTCTGTGCCTTCCACAAGGCTACACATCTCTTCATTAGAGATTAGAATAAAAAGTAAAGTCTTGATTTTAGTCTCGGCTCTGTCCCTAACTGGCTTTCATACCTTGGGCAAGTTGCTTAACTTCTCTGGATCTCATCTTCCTAACAGAATGAAGGAGCTGGAGCATTCCAACATTATACATGAGCCTGAGAATTATAGTGAGCCTGAGAATATTTATATGGAGACATTTAGGTTTTTTTTAGCGTGAGTGGTGGGAGCTCTGGTGGTGTAGTGCCTGAGGCATTTGACTGCTAACCAGAAGGCTGGGGGTTCAAACCCACCAGCCACTCCTCAGAAGGAAGACTGGACAATCTATTTCCGTAGAGATACCACCTCGGAAACCCAAGGAGAGGTCGCTATGAGTTGGTATTGACTCGATGGCAGTGAGTTTGGTTTTGGTTTTTGGTGTGATGTTTAGAAATGAATGTGGGGATAGTTGACATTGGGAAAATGTAGGAAATGGCAGCTTTCAAATTATTCATTTTTAATTGCTTTGAGTCAAAGAACTCATTGCTGATTATGACCATATTTGCCCCTGTACCACTTAAAATGAGGGCAAAGGGGAACAGGCTGGGGACTCTCACATACTTTTGACAATACTCATTAGCATCTACATATGCCAGGCTTTGTTTTTCATGCCAAAACAAGTCCTCGCCCTCATGGAGCTTATACTCCAGGTGAAGAAACAGATAATAAGTATAAACACAAAGACCAGGTAAGTGATAAGGGCTATTAAAAAATAATAATAATAAACTAAAGCAGGCTCAGGGTCTAGAGAGCAAAAAAGGGAAAGGGTGCTATTGTAGAGTGGTGATCAGAAGTCATCTCTGATAAAGTGGCGTTTGAACCAGACATGTGAATGGCATGGGCATTACGTGGAAGGAACAGCAAGAGCTAAACCTCTGGACATGTTCAGGCTGTGGAGATAGTGACATGAACAAGGGCACTAGGAATAGAAGAGGTCAGGGAGAAGTCAGAGCCAAATCACAAAGGGTCTTGTCGACGAAGGGGAGGACTGTGGATTTTATTCTAAGCGTGATGGAAGCCACCAGAGACATGGGAAAGAAGTCAGTGGGGTGGGCATCCTGAAGGGAGCTGAGGAAGGCACCAGGAAGCACATGTCTTACTAATGAGTAGGAAGCTGAGAAAGATGGTGAAGTGGAGAGGGACGAGGGAGTCGTCTTTCATCTTTGCCCCTTGAGCATAGAGGACACTTAAGCTTAAGCTGTGGACACTTACCTGCATACATCCAAGTGTGTAAACCTGTTAGTGGAGAAACAGAGGAGAGAGTTTGATTTTACTCTGTGTCCTGAAGACCTTCTTGCTTTTTAGGTAGTTAATTTCCCAGAGTGCTATACTTTTTTATGTTAGGTCACCTGTGCAGGCTCACACACACTTGTCTACATACTCAGTGACTAGGGACACAGGCTTTGGAATTAGGTAGACTTGAGTTTGAACTGTAGCTCTTGTACTTACTAGCTGGTTGTCCTTTGGGAAGTGAATTAACTTTCTGGAGTCTCCTTTCCTCCTATATAAAATGGTGATATGAATAGAATACTCCTCCTAGAGTTGTGGTCAAGAGCAAATTAGAGAAAGTATGTACAGCTCACAGTTCCTGGCTCATAGCAAGAGCTCAGTGAATTGCAGCTGTCATTATTATCACATTTTGTGAGTAGCAGCAGTCACATCATCATCATTTACCTTCTTCTAAGAAGTTTCCTTTATTTATTGAAACAAAATGCCCAGCAACTCAAAAGGTACATTTGCATTTCAAAAACTCTCAATTTTGAGCCAGCAAGTCTCTTCCTCTCCAGGCCTGACCAGGCAGCTTGGAGTGTGGAGAGGAAGTTATGGGTCTCGCTTTTCAATGGGAAACCACCTGTCCACCCTTTTGTATTCTCCTCAGAGAAATCTGTTATCCTGGGAAGTTTTTCCCTTGGATGGCTGTTTGGCTGCTAAAATGAGACTGGGCTTCTTTGTGACTGATCACACACTGGTTCCAGAGCTCTCTGTGGAGGCGGGCGGTGGCGGGGAGTGCTGGGGAGAACAGCTTGTCTTTAGCAGGTGATGGTGGAGCGTGTCCCTCTGGTGGCCCCTCCCCCTCCTCTCAGACCCATGTGAATCCATGCTGTCTGTTCATGAGTACTTTCGTATGTGCTTGTGTGAGTGTGTGTGCTTGCACCTGTTCATGTTTGTTTGTATATGTAGTATTTTTGACAGATTTCACCAAGGGTTTGATCTTGGTCTTGTCTTTCATGTTGAGATACTGTGTGTCAAGATATAGACGGAATCACCTCCTACCTGAACCACATTCCAAGAGTTTGGGACATTTTTGTCCTCAAGGAAGTTGTGAGTAGCTGCTTGTGGGGAGTTTCAGAGTCTCAATAAGTCATACTTCTGGGGTGTGGGGATCCCTGGACTGGGGGGGGGGCTGTATAGTGTGGAGAATAAGTGTTTGAGTTTCTGAATTAGACATCATCAGGTGTGAATCTCAGCTCTAAGATTTGGATTTCAGTAAGTTTGAATCTTACTTGGTAGACGTGCAGTTTTGGGCAACTCATCACTCTGAGCTTCAATTTCCTTCTCTGTAAAATTGATGCCTGGCACATTACATAGTGAATGCTCCGTAAACAGCAAGTCATTGATAAGACCTAGGTTCTAGTCTTTGCAATGCATTAACTAGATGAGTTAGCCTTCCGTATGTCATTCTACCTTACTGTCCTGATGTATAGAGCAAGTGAGGAAACTTATAAGTCCTATCTAGCTGTGAGGTTCTGTGATTCTACCAAGGGGTCCTCCTGAGGTCTTTGTTCCTTTGGCCATTGCCCATCCCTCCTGAATTAAACCCTCCTCTCTCTAGTTGAGCATTCCTGCCATTTTATATACATGGTCTGTGCTCTCCAATCTTCAAAACATTCTTCCATTACCCTTCGCCATAACTCTACTTCCTTTCCCAATAAACATCCTGTATTCTAGGACTGCTGTAACAAAATACCACACAATAGTTGCCCTAAGATGACAGAAATTTATTGCCTGACTGTTCCGGAGAATAGAAGTCCAAATTCAGGGCATCAGCAGGGCTGTGCTCTCTCTCTGTCCATTGTAGGAGAAGAGCCTTTTTTTGATTCTTCCAGCTTCTGGTAGCCCCAAGCATTTCTTGTTTCTTGGATTGTAGATGCATTTTCACAGGACCATCTTCCCTTTCTGTCTCTCTCTCTGTGTCTCTTCTCTTCTCGTATATGACATCACTCAGATTGCATTAGGACTTCCCTAGTCTGGTAAAATCTCATATTGACTTAGTTGGTAACATCTCCAAAGACCTTACTGCCAACATGAGTTTTGTTTTTGTTATTGTGGTTAGGTGCTGTCAAGTCAGTTCTGACCCATGTTGACCATGTGGACAACAGAATGAAACCTTGCCTGGCCCTGTGCCATCTTCATAATTGTTGCTATGTTTGAACCCATTGTTGCAGCCACTGTGTCAACCCATCCCATTGAGGTCTTCCTCTTCTTTGCTGACCCTCTACTTTATTGAGTACAATGTTCTTCTCCAGGGACTAGTCCCTTAGTCCCTCCTGATAGATAATGTGTGCAAAGTGTATGAGATGAAGTCTCACTATCCTTGCTTCTAAGGAGCATTCTGGCTATACTTCCAAGACAGATTTGTTTGTTCTTCTGACAGTCCATGTTACCTTCAAAATTCAGTACATAACAATCCTGAAAGTGATGTCTACATTTTCATATTTTGATTGGGGTAAGGATCCCAGGGGAGCTCTGGTAGCATAGTGCCTAAGGCACTTGACTGCTAACCAGAAGGCTAGCAGTTCAAACCCACCAGCCACTCCTCAGAAGGAAGGTTGGGCAATCTATTTCCGTAGTGATACTGCCTCGGAAACCCAAGAAGGGGTCGCTATGAGTTGGGTCTGACTCGACAGCACATAACAATAACAACAACAACAAGGATCGCAGGGATACCGTAAAAATGATGTGCAGGATAGATGCTGCTCTTCTTTATCCAATGCTTTGGCCCAGGATAAACTCTGAGAAGACATCAGCTTTGTCACGTCTCCTCACTCTACCCCAGCTTGTTCATGTGTCGCTCTCTCCTGGTTCTGGGTTTCTTTCTTCTCATGGAACTTGCTTGTTGACAGCTATATAATTTAAGAGAAACATGACCTGGTGAATTCAGTCACATCCAGGCTTTAGAGACAGATGTATGTGTGACCCTTCCCATGTGGAAGAAGGAAGTGCTTAGCACAAAGGCCATCAAGAATGAGCATTCAGTCATCACTGGACATGTCACCCCATCGCTCCAGAAAACTGTATCTGGTAGAAGAATAGAAGATGAAACCCTCACTTGCTTGCTAGAGTGATGTTGAGTAAAAGGCAAGAGTTTTGGAGTCTGATTGGCTCAGGCTTAAATCTTGGGTCCATCTGTTAATGTGTGTGTGTTTAGACAAATTTCTTAACTTCTCTGAGCCTTAGTTTCCTCATCTGTAAATTTTGCTTCAGTATTGCATAGGATTGCTATGAAAATGAAATGAATAAACACATGTAACCTGCCTAGTACATGCTGGGAGCTAAATCACACCCACTTCTTTCTTATCTCAAGAGAGATTTACTTGGGCCTGGGCAGGACAGTGAGAGTTAAACCTGTAAATGTGTTCGCAGCAGCCATGGTGCAAAGTTTATCTTTCCATGATGATTTCTCTGTGTTCTGGGTTTGCAAACGCATATTTAATTGCTGGAGCAGCAACCTGTAAGGAGAGCTACTCATCTTTGAAAAATGGCAGGGGGAACTTCCCCTCTCACCCTCCCCTGTAGTTGTTTCAGGGCATGGATGGGGGCAGGATTGTCATCATCATTGGCTTTGAGGGAGATTCTGCCTTCTTTTGTTCTCCCATGAATTCCTGGGTCTACTTGGGTCACCTCTGTGTTGATCAGAGGAGGACTGGATCCAGTGGTCCTCTTGAGAAAATAGCATATATATTATTATTGGGATGAAGAGTCAACAGAAGCTCCAGGAACAAAGAAAGAAGGTACCACACCCCACGCATTTGCTAGAATTGCAGATACTTCAGAAACTAAGCCTAGCTGATGGATAGTTTTTGAGAAATTCCATTTTGCTCTGGGCTGGATAGTCCTTGTTTCTACCTCAAGGCTATTGTTGTTGTTAGGTGCCATCGAGTCATCTCTGAGTCATAGCAGCCCTATGCACAGCAGAACGAAACACCACCTGGTCCTGTGGCAGCTCCATGATCCTTGCAATACTTGAGCCCATCGCTGCCACCACCATGTCAATCCATCTTGTTGAGGGCCTTCCTCTCTTTCATCGACCCTCCACCTTACCAAGCATGACATCTTCTCCAGGGAATGGTCCCTTCTGATAACATGACCAAAGTAGATGAGATGAAGTCTGGCCATTCTGGCTTCCGAGGAGCATTCTGGCTGCACTTCCTCCAGGACAAATTTGTTAGTTCTTTTAGCAATCCATGGTACTTTCAGCATTCTTCACCAGCACCACAACTCAGAAGCATCAATTATTCTTCACTCTTCCTCATTCATTCATTGTCCAGCTCTCCTATGCATTTGAGGAGATTGAAAATACCATAGCTTGTGTCAGATGCACCTTAGTCCTCAAGGAGACATCTTTGCTCTTCAGCACTTAAAAGAGGTCCTTTGCAGCTGATTTGCCCAGTGCTATATGTCATCTGATGTCCTGACTGCTGTTTCCATTGGCATAGATTGTAGAACCCAACAATGTGAAGTCTTTGACAACTTCAGTCTTTCTCCATTTATTGTGATGCTGCTTATAGGTCCAGTTGTGAGGATTTTTGTCTTCTTTACATTAAAATGTAATCTGTACTTCAGACTGTATTTTTCAGTCTTCATCAGTAAGTGCTTCAAGTCATCCTCACTTTTAGCAAATAAAGTTGTATCATCAGCATATTGCAGGTTATTAATGATTCTTCCTCCAATCCTGATGCCACGTTCTTCTTCATGTAGTCCAGCTTCTCAGATTATTTGCTTAGCAAACAGATTGAATAAGTATGGTGAAAAGATACAACCCTCACACACTCCCTTCTTGATTTTAAACCATGCATTCAATGTTCTGTTCAAATGGCAGCCTCCTGGTCTATGTACAGGTTCCTCATGAGTACATTTAAGTGTTCTGGAATTCCCTTTCTTATCAATGTTATCCACAATTTGTTATGATCCACATAGTCCAATGCTTTTGCATAGTGAATAAAACACAAGTAAACGTCTTTCTGGTATTCTTTGCTTTGAGCCAAGATCCATCTGACATCAGCAATGATTTCCTCATTCCATGTCTTCTTCTGAATCCAGCTTGCATTTCTTCCGTTTTTGAACTATCTTCAGTAAAATTTTACTTGCATGCGATATTTAATGATATTGTTTGATAATTTCCACATTCTGTGGGATCACCTTTCTTTGGAATGGGTACAAGTATGGATCTCTTCCAGTCAGTTGGCCAGGTGGCTGTCTTCCAAATCTCTTAACATAGCCAAGTGAGCCTCCAGTGTGGCATGTGTTTGTTGAAACATCTCAATGGGTATTCCTCAAGGCTATTAGGCCATATTTTAAAAGGAAATTCCTTTTTTGCAAGTATCTGGGCATGTATAAGGATTTCTACCCGTGTGCTCTGCCTGGTTAGCCATCTTCAGAAAGTCTACCTTGATTTGGGAATGGAGCAACTTGCTTTTACTTATCCTATCCTCAGTGCAGATCTAATTTTTTCAGCACAAGGTCTAATTTAAAAGGAAAAAAAAAAAAAAAA
>NW_006921690.1:6691512-6695960 GCF_000298275.1 Orycteropus afer afer
ATGGCGCTCCATGACCAGGTGGCCATATAAGTCAAAAGGAAAAAAAAAAAAAAAAAAAAAACAAACCCTCACTGTTTGGTGGATATTTGAGAGAGAGACAGAGAGACTTCTAATATCCCATGGGATTCACTCAACTACATTTACCACATGGCGCTCCATGACCAGGTGGCCATATAAGTCATAGTCCATACTTGGACACTTCCAAGAGTGAAAGGGGGTGCTATTGATAATTGCATCAGAACAATAGACGAACACTGAGCAATATGGTCACCATACTTATCGCTAAGGACTATCTGGGTACTAAGTCTGAATAAGGTGAATTAATGAACACCTGATCTCTCTCTCTCTCTCAAATATTTTCTCTTGCTGATTGACACAAACCAAAGGTAAAGTTTTGCTCTAATTTCACCAAGTAGAAAGAGAAGCAGGGTGGATGTGACAAACCTGGAACATTGGACCGACTAGTGTCACAAATGAACAGAGTGTAATCAATACTTATCGTAACATGGTGCAGTGGGCTGGGTCATAAATCACCCAGCACTGCTCTGGCCTGTGTAGAGCAGTGGGCCCAGAATGAGGATGATTAAAAAGAGAAGTGAGCTTATTATTATCATTATTATGGTTAAAATACACGTAACATGAAAATGATCATTTTAACCATTGTAATGTGTACAATTCAGTGGCATGAAGAACATTTGCAATGTTGTGCAACCACTACCACTATCTAGTTTCAGAACTTCTCCATCCAGAGCTGTGAGCTTCTGTGGAGTTAAATGAGTAAGGAAACTTTTCATGCCCAGTGAGTTCTAGAAGAATTGGCCATCAGAATTCGGACCCCATTCCAAAGTCACCCTGCCAAAAATCTCCAAGAAGTTCAGTAATACCATAAGCTCAAGATGAGTTTAACGAGTGGCTGAACATTTCTCCCCAGTTTTTGGATAACGGTTTTCATAAGTGACATTTTGTTTCAAAGTCTTGTCCATCCATCAATCCTTGTCCATCCTTCTGTTGCCTTCCCCAGTCAGCAGTGCCCCTTCCCAGCCCACCTGGCACCAGATGTTCTGTCAGCCACCACTGTGTGTCCCATGTCCTCCGAGTGGCAGAATGCGAAATCTCAGGCGACATTCACCTGGAAGCGCTTAGCCCTCAACAGCTGCAGCCCCTTGATTACCTTGCCCGCCTCGGCAGCTCCGTGCCGCCACCGTATCAATTGCTTGTCAATTCGGTTTAGCGATGACTTTGACTGACTGGAATGAGGGGAGTGGGAATGGGGTGTAGGCGAATGGTTAAAATTAATTGCTACATAAGAAAAAATTGAAAGATAATTATTCCTGCTTTCCTGTCAGTGCTCGAGGGTAGATGACCTCATTAACTTGCAGCTTGTACACAATTCAATTACTAGAAGATGGAAAATACATTTTTAATTACCTCAGTGGCCTGTGTACCATTCATCTCCATTTGCCCACTTTTTTTTTTTTTTTTTTTGAATTGTTGTGCTCAGAAGAAATAGCACCATCTTAGGAAGGTTGCCATAAAAGCCAATTTCTTGCCCCTATTATTCCTGTTTAAGGTAGGGTATTAAATATGTGCGATTAACCCCTAGATGCCAGGAGAGTTGCAAGGCAGCCAAGGCTGTAGTAGTGTGCCTTTAATTAGTTTGGTATGTCAGAAAATTCCCAGCTCCTAGTGAGGGAGAATTAAGGAGGATAATATTATGTATTTGGTTTCTAGTCATTGAAAGAAGAAATTAAAAGCTGTGCGTGGAAATCAGGAAAGTGGGCCAATATCAATATTCATATGGATCCCTAAGGAGAATTCTGGTCCTATTTTGCAGTCTGTTATTTCACTGATTGAATTAAATGATGACTTAATTATCTTAAGTATATTGCTTGGCATCCTTTTTTTTTTTTTTTTAATTCCAGGCACAACTTGGAAAAGTGTCTATACCATGGTTCCCTGTGCAGCAGCTCCTGTGTGTGTGTTGGCCCTTATTTCTCTCAGCATCTATTGTGTTCTGGAGAGTGGCTGTCACCCTTCTTCATCTCAGTCTCTTGTCCCCAAGATACCTTGGGCATAAGTCTCCAAATACTCTGAAACAAGCAAGATGTGATGCCTTCTGGACAAAATTGTACTTTTAGGACCTCCCACCACAGCCACACAGGCAAGGATAGATTTGTTCTTCCCTCTACTGTGCAACGACAGAACTTGAAGAGAAGCCAGTCTAGATTATATTTGTAAAGTGTCTTTAGCCCTTATACTTGGGAATTTGGGGGTCATGTTTTCAAAATAATCTTATGTATACACGTGGATGCCAGAGGTACTGTTCATTAATCATGATGGCCATGCTCCTTATAGCATAGGAGTAACAAGTGAATGTAGCATATATTTTAAAATTTGGGTGATCCTTATAAATTGACTTGCTTTTGCATCTATTTGGATGATAAAACATTGCTCTTGAACCATACAGGACATATATAATAACACAGTGAGACAGATGCTAGTTCTGTCAGCATCTCTCTCCCTCACTCTCATTCTCCTTTCTCTGTAAGCTTTCATGTATGTGCTCAAGAACACGAAAGGAACTCTAGTTGGGCAATGGAAATGCTGAGATGATGTGATGAAGAGGCACCTTGTTTTCATGGAGCTCACAGTCTGGTGGGGAGATTGGCATGTAAATCAGTAATTAACAATATGTGATAAGTGCAATAATGAAGTATTCACATGTGACTCGGAAAAGGCTGTGGCTAACTTTTTCCAAAGTGTTCAGGAAGGTTTTCTCTTCTAACAGGGTGGTTTTGTTTCTGGCTCATCTTCCAGAGAAGAGTTTCTAACTCTATTGAGTGCTTTGTGGGTGAGGCAGTGAAACTATTCTGAGTGATACTCTAACTATAGATAAGTGACGTTTTGCATTTGTGAAAACTTACCTGTACATAATGCGAAGAATGACTACTAATGCAGACTGTGGACTTTGGTTAATGTTTTCATTTTTTTTTTTTTAGCAGTAGAATATTAATTAGTTCATCACTTGTAACAAAATTAGCTCTCTGAGAGATGGGCCCTGAATTCAGGTGACTTTAAGAAGTTGAGAATTGAGAGGTGTGTTTTCTAGGAGGGATTAGCTCTGAAATGTCCCTCCTCCAGGGGCTCCTTAGCAGTGCTGAGGATTTTGTACAGTTCTCAGAATTTGAAACTAAAGGTGATGTAGGTTGTTCATGATTGTAACTAGTGGTGTGCTTCAAATGTTTAACAACTGGCTCTCAAAAAAAAAACAAAAACAAAAAAAACAGATACACACACATGTAGTTTATAATAAATTCTACTGATACAAAGAATTATAGTTCAAAATAATATTAAAATGTACAATACTCTTTATTGTAAATCCCATATAGTCTATTGATTATCAAAATACTTCCATTGATGTTTGCAGAACTCTTATATCTATATCTAGCCTATGGTTACAATTACACCGTGATTTGATAAAATCAGAATACAAATAAATGCTTGATAAACCATCTGATTTAGCCAGGGAGTTGCTCACATCACTGATGAGTTCTAAAATGAATGAAACAACAAAGACATGCTAGAACTTCACTCATTTGTCAGTGACATGAGCTACTTATTTGCTGAAACAGATAATAATTTTCAAATACATACTAGAAAAATATTTCCTCAATTTTTTGTTATTCACGATGCAACCTATTTTTATCTTTAATCACAATTATTAACAATTTCTCCATCACTTTCTTATGTCTAGACAAAAAAAAAAAAAAAGCCCCAATTTGTAGTGTTTCCGTGGTGATTTCCATGGTGTAAACATTCTCACCATGGCCAATCTCAAGCTACCAACAGTGATGTTGCTGAATGTGAGGTTGATAAGAGCTACACAGCAGCACATTGTCATATAGTATTTCCATCAATAGATAAAATAGACGTAAGTAACTTCAAGAACATAGTAGTGAAATCCAATGAATTAATTAGAAAGTGCTATTACTGCCTTTGTTTTTAATATAGCTTATTTGATTGTCGTGGTTGTCACACTTTATCTTATATCTAACAACTTCCTAAATAGAGATTTTCATTATCTACTCAAGATATTTGAAAGGCCATTCTCAACACGTGTATTCTCTATAAATACCAAAAAATTGATCCCTTAGAAGGAAAGAATAGTAGAAGCTTAAAGACTGAGGTGTTAGAGTTGGAGGGACTGGGGTTTGAAACCTGACTCTTACTTGTCATGAGAGCTTGTGAGAGTGTCTTAACCACCCTGAGCCTGTTTACTTGCCTATAAATGGAAATAATGGTACCTAACTTCCACAGTTGTGAAAGCATTAGATGAGATAATTTCAGGTGCTTAATTGGGAGCTCTGGTAGCATAGTGGCTAAGGCACTTGACTGCTAACCAGAAGGCTGGCGGTTCAAACCCACCAGCCACTCCTCGGAAGGAAGGT
>NW_006921690.1:6696060-6705090 GCF_000298275.1 Orycteropus afer afer
CCGACTCGACGGCAAAACAACAACAACAACAACAACTTCCACAGTTGTGAAAGCATTAGATGAGATAATTTCAGGTGCTTAGCTAGACCTCTGCATGCACACAATGCTTAATAAATGGCAGCTCTCGCTGTTAAGTAATAGCCTACACATGCTAGATAAAAATTGAACCCAAGTACTTTTCTGTCCATTAAATGAGACAGTCACAGTGGGTTGGAGAGGTTGAGAGGCATGTGCTTCAGCAGGTGGGGGCCACATGAGGCGTCAGTCTCTACTTCCTGATACCCAGTTCTGTGCCTTGTGGGCAGCAGGGTCGCACAAACAAGAGCTGGACATGAGAGACAGCAGTGTACCTGTTCCTCATCTTTGACACAGGGTGCGGTGAGCCTTTAAAATAGCTTTTTTGGGTATTTTTTCTTATTTCAAAAGTAATGCATGTCTAATATAGAAACTATATAAAATACAGATAGGCCAAAATCACCAGTAATTTCACCTTCATCGATGATCACATAGCCTCTATGAACACTTTGATGTTTTCTGCATATACTATTTTTCTTTTATAAGAATTGAATAACATTATAACACTATTCTATAATTTTTTACTTGACAATATATTTTAAAACACTTTATTTTTCAGAGAAGTTTTAGTTGTACAGAAAAATTGCACAAAAAGTACAGAGAGTTATACTTCTCTCCCCACCCCACAACACACTCACACAGTTTCTACTATCTCACTTCTGTGGCACATTGGTTACAATTGATGAACTAATATTCCACTGCTAAAAACAAATTTGAAAACATCTTTATTAACTAAAGTCCATAGTTTGCATTAGGAAACTCTGTTGTATTTAGTTGGGTTTTGACAAATGCATAACGTCATGTATCTACAGTTAGAGTATTGTGCAGAATAGTTTCACAGCTCTTAAGATGTCCTGTGCTTCATCTATTCATCCCTCTTCCCTCCCCTTATGACGTTAATTTTACAGTATATGATTATAGCACCAAAAACCAAACTCACTGGCATTGAGTCAATTCTGACTCATAGCAACCCCCATTGGGTTTCCAAGGCGGTAAATCTTTATGGAAGTAGATTGCCCCATCTCTCTTCTGTGGAGTGGCTGGTGGGTTTGAACTGCCAGCCTTCTGGTTAGCAGTCAGATGCCTTAGTACCTTAATATAGTTACCAAGTACCCTACTCATTTACATTATTAGAATATTTTCTGTAATCAGTTTCGGAAGGAAGGTTGGGCAATCTACTTCAGTAGTTATACTGCCTTGGAAACCCAAGGAGGGGTCGCTATGAGTTTGGGCCAACTTGATGGCACATAAAAACAACAATACTGTAATCAGTTATCTCTTCTTCAGAAGTAGAATAATCTGCACCAAAAAGAATGCATATTTTAAATTTTATATAAAAAATTCATCCCAGTTCATGTTGAGGGTCCCTCTGGCCTCTTCTGCAAAGAAGATGATGTATACATCTGGCTTATGCAGAGGACTTTCAGAGTCTGTGAGGCTGGAAAGTGCAAGTTCTTGACCTAGTTTCCATTCTTCTTTTCAGGACTGTAGCCTAAAGTGTATGATAAAAGAAGACAAGGGTGCTGATTGTCGGTCTTTAGGAATGTGGGGGTTCCTCTCCCCTGAAATGCCTCCTCTGTGGGCAAGTGTTCATCCCTAAGCTGGTGACAGTATGGATGACTTTGTATGCTCCTAACACATCTTGTCCTTTACAAGTTTTTTGCCTTTGTTAATGACATTCCTTCCCTGTTTCCTCTTCTCCTGGTGAAAAATAAGTTCTAGGCCCCCTCTCAAATAGCATCTCCAACGAAACCTTCCCTATTTTCACGCATTTGGATCCTACTTACCTACTTTACACTCCCACTTGGCACATTCACCTTTTACTGTTCATGGCAGTACCTCTCTTCCCTACTGCAGAGTATCAAATGTGAGATCAGGGCCAGCGTCTTAGTGTCTGGTGTCTTCATAATGGCCATGCTGGCACAGGATGCCTTGCACACAGTAAGTGACTAGTGCAGGATAACTTAGTGGTATTGGTTGATGGTTGGTGGTAGGTATGAACCAAATATGCTATTGTTGTTGTTGTTGTTGTTATGTGCCGTCGAGTCGGCCCCGACTCATAGCGACCCCTCCTTGGGTTTCCGAGGCAGTATCACTACGGAAGTAGGATTGCCCATATGCTATGGTGCTATGTTTTCAAATTTGTTGTTTATAGCAATGGAATCCTTTAATTCTGATGAACCCTCACACGGAGCTGCATATTATAAAACAGACAAAAATGGAGCACTAGCTGACATGAAGTTGGAAGCCTGGAGCCTCTCCGCATCCATGTGCTCTTCACCACCCAGGCACCTTTTATAAAACCCCAGGGATCCTTCCTAGACTTGAAATGGAAGGCCAGACTTCGAATCCTTGCTCAGCTGCCCTTGACCTCAGACAAGTGTCATCTGTAAATCGGGTATGTTAACTCTTACCTTATAGGGTAGTTGTAAGGATTAAAGAATATGACTTACTAAAGCACACAGTATAGTGCCTGGTACATAGTAAGCACTCAGAAAATGTCACCATTTGTGTTTCCCTCTCTCCTCTCACTTATTCTCACTCCCTCCTTCCTTAGTTTGCTCTCTCTTCTTTGTTTGCCTCACAAAGGCTCTCAGTCTAGATTTCTAGATGGAATGTGCCCACCCCATTCAGGTGCTGGTCCCACCCAACTCTTCCCCCTGCCTCTGCTCTGCCAAGAATTCTACCTGCCAGCCCTTTCTGGTTCAAAGACTCTGCCTAGTTGAGGGGTGAAGCTCTAGAGAGAAGCATGAGGGCTTCCACTGACCCTTGAGACGCATCTCTGAGTCTTACCATTTTTATCTTAAAGGCTTAAGTGCCCCTTCTGATGCTCAGAAATCAAGGCTGCTTTAAAGGACTTTGTGTACCAACTCCTACTTCTGTTGGGTCCACTACAGTGCCTCCTGTTATTAGCAGTTTGGTATAGTGGTTAAGGACATAAGCTTTGGGATCAGAAAAACTTGGGCTCAAATCATGACCGCTACTCTTGGACCTAAGTCTTTGGACAAGTCACCTAGCTACTCCATGCCTCAGTTTCTTCATCTGTAAAGTTAGAGTTATAATAATAATTGTACCAACCTCACAAGACTGTTGTGAGAATAAAGTGAGAAAAAGTATGTGTAGCGTTTGACAAATATTAACATTATTTCCAAGTTTAACGTATTTTTAACATACTCATAAAAAAAAACTCACTGCCATAGAAAATAAGAGCCTTAACCCCTTCAAAGAACTCAGGAAAACAAATGTCACTAACAGTAACAAATGTCACTAACAATCAAATTAAGTGCTTACTTTGTGTCAGACATTGTGCTAAGTGCTTTAATTTAATTCAATCTCTGCAGCAACTTGAAAGGTAGGTGTTATTATCACAATTTTATATGTAAGGAAACTGAGGCACATGGAAATGAGGTAATTTACCCCAGGTCACCCAGGTGGTGGGTAGCAAAGATGGGCTTTGGAATGGCCTCCAAGGTCTGTGCCCTTTACTGCTCTGCAATGCTTCCTCCTTCCAATGAACACCAGTCAGTTTTGACAAGTTAAGATAAAATAGAATTGGGAATTGGAGAAGAAAACCACCAGTGGTACAGAGGGATGGAGCAGATGTACCTGATGGTCGAGAGGAGGTGAGGTCCAGGTAGAGGTGTGCTTGAAACAGTGCTTTGCATATTTATTATTCAGTAAATATTTATTAAGAACTTGACAGATAATCATTTTGTGCAGTATAATACAATGACTAATTACATAGTACAATAAATAATTGTACAGTTATTCAAATATGGGAGCTCTGGTAGCGTAGAGCCTAAGGCACTTGACTGCTAACCAGAAGGCTGGCGGTTCAAACCCACCAGCCACTCTTTGGAAGGAAGGTTGGGCAATCTACTTCCATAGTGATACTGCCTCGGCAATCCAAGGAGAAATGGTTATGAGTCGGGTCCGACTCGATGGCATATAACAATAACAACAACAACAACATTCAAATATATTGAAAAAAACAAAAACAAAAACAAAAACAAAACTCACTGCTGTTGAGTGGAACCTGACTCATAGTGACACCTCCTTGGGTTTCTGAGGTGATATCACTATGGAAGTAGATTGCCCAACCTTCCTTCTTCAGAGTGCCTGGTGGGTTTGAACCTCCAGCCTTCTGGTTAACAGTGAAGTGCCTTAGGCACTATGCTACCAGAGCTCAAATATATTTAATACAAAAAAAATTATATATATATTTTATTTTTATTTTGCTGTATTATATAAATAATTATATAATTGGATTAATCAAAAAGATTCACAAACTCACTAGTAATATACCTAGAAATTGAAACAATGATGTGTTTGGCCTTTGATTTTGGTCAAGATTAAAAATGTTGATAGTACATTTTATGTTGGTGAGGATCAGGGATAACAGGCACTCTTTCTCATGGTGACTGGGAGTAACCACTGCCATTAGTATACACCGGCATACTGTTTTTCAGAATTTACCCTAAAGAAATAATCATTTTCCTAAGCTGTAATTTCAAGGCTGTTTCTTCTAGTATTGTTTGTGGTTATAAGGACTGTGAAACAACTTAAAGGTCCATAAGCAGGCAACTGATTAAATAAATTTTGATACACTAATACTATGCTGCCATTAAAAATTATAATATGTTCACCTCGTAGAACAAAACAAAACAAAACAAAATAAAAAACAATTGTACCAGGGAGGTGCAAAGTCCCTAGAACAACCAACCATAAGAGATCAAAAGAGGATCATTTGCCCAGGAATAAAGCTTAGAAGGCAGGAAGGGACGGGAAAGAAAGAAGGGAAATGGAAATCCCAGGCAGGAAGTGGGAAGAGAGCTGTTACCTTGTGGGGACTGCAGTCAAGGTCATGAAACAAAATGTGTATAAACTGTTGAATGGAAAACCAATTTACTCTGTATATGTTCACCCAAATGACAATAAAAAGTTACATGTTTGCATTTCTGTACATAAGGTTCCATGTGTGTTCAGTGAAGAGAACAGGTTGCGAAACAACATATTACGGCCAGATTCCTCCTATGTTAAAAAGAAAAAAATGTGTCTGGGTGTTTGTCTATGTGTAGATATGTGCAGCTGTGAGCATGCATGCGCACATATAGTAAAAATTCTGGCAGTATATACCCAGACTTTCACAGTGGGGGAGTTTTAGAAAATGTGGTTTATTCAGGAAACATTTCCATACAATTTGAATTTTTTACATAAGATGTGTTATTTTTATAAACAGAAAAAAGAATAAAGTTATTTTTCATTCATTCATTGAAATAAAAGGAACTTACTGTTTGCAAGGCAAGATGGCTGTATGTATGTGAGTGATTAAGAGAAGAGCCCATCCTCAAGGCTAGAGAAAAGTTATGAAAGCTCAACAACGGTCTGCAAAGGGGAACTAAGTGATGGCAGCTGGGGCTTCATAAAGGAAGTCACATTTGAACTTGGCCTTGAGGGCTGAGAATTAGTGGGACACAGGAAAACGCATCTGGGTTGGTAGAGTGAACTGTGCATAAGCTGCCTCTGCTCTAAACTTAAGTAAGGGGTTTGACCCCAAGAGTGGCTGCTGGGTTTGAACCACCAGTCTCCTGGTTAGCAGTCACATGCTTTAGGCATTATGCCACCAGAGCGCCCCAGAAAAGAGGTAGTTGCCTGGTATTCCAGTCTTTCAAATTCCCTTATGTTATAGGATACTCTTTCAATTGTTTTATTTTGAAAAATTGCAATAGCTTGAAGTGACTTAAATCAACGTTGGTTTTGGATGCTAATAGAGATTTCCAGCACTGATGCAGGAATGCTCCTTAGGGCATGAACTCATAATTGCAAGTGTTAGACTTTGTTGCAAATGTTGTAAACATGCCTCATGTTAAAAAGCAGTATACAGGGAAGATCACAAATATAGAAATAAGTATGAATGAAAACAACTACAGTTATAATGGTATGAAAATAGTACTTGTGACTTGGAGTAAAAGTTGAGTGTTAGCATCACACACAGATTACCAAGTGCTACATATCACATAAATTAGATGGCAATGAAGTTCTCTGGAAATAATTCTATTCTAGTATCAGTCTTCATCATCACTAAAGACTTCCAGAAAGAGGCTCTAGTGATGACTAAAATTAATACATTAGAATAAAATTATTTCACAGAATATGAAAATGGAAAAAGCATTCTTTCTGAATCAATGTATTGTTTTGTATACCAGGCGATTTTTCATGTGTGTGTGAAAGTAAATTAAAGGAAATATTATAAAGAGACATTAGGCTAATTTTTTTTGTCTACAACACTAAAAGATTTTTCCTGATTTTCTCATTGGAAAAATGGAGGATTGTCTTTTGTCGGGGGTGGGGGAAGGTAGTGTGTATTTAGATATGGTATTTCCTCTTGTTACCATACATGTTGTGGTGGTTAAATTTGTGTGTCAACTTGGCTGGGCCTGGTTGAGTGGCTGGGCCTCTGAATGTAGTTATTCCCCATGGTGAGACTGGTAATTAACTCCATGGTGAAATCTATTGGAGCAGCTGAGTAGCTGCTTTAGGGATGTGGTCTGCTTCTCGTATATAAAAAACAGCTTTGGGAACAGTCTCCAGCTTATGGCATGCTTGAACCCTGCATGTAGCTGAGTCGTTGTTCAGCGGCCTACCGTGCTCTGCCAACCTTGGGACTTAAAATGGACTTGAATTAATGGCCTGCCGTGTGGTTTGGTGACATGGGGACTGTGCCATTTTATTTGTCGACCTTGGGCTTGTTAGCCTCAGCAGCCAGTAGCTGCCTGAGTGAAAAGATGCCTCTAGCTTCAGTGGGCCGGGAGAAGGACGCAGAGCTGAAGCCCAGGGTCGAGGGGCTTTGACATAGCCCGTGGAGCCTGGCACTTTGAACTTGGACGTAAAGCCTGCAAATTGTAAGAATAAACTCCAGTTTGTTAAAGCCATTCCATTTGTGGTATATTCTTGTCAGAGCAGTACTAGGTAACCAGAACACATGTGTTCTGATATCTATAGGTTATGTTCAACTTATAATACTTTAATAAATAATAATAACAGCTACCAACGTGGCCCACCTACAATGAACTGTTTATTCCTCATGATAACCTTGCAAGGCAGGTATGTCCTCAGATGAGAAAGTTGAGGCTCAAAGTTGCACATCTGCTAAGTGTGGTGGAGGCAGGACTGGAACCCAGCTGGGTCTGGAACCGACCTGCTTTGTTCCTCCATGCCATGCTGCCTTCCTGTGTAGTGTGGAGCGATGGGTATTGCCTTTGAAAGATGTCTCAGAAGTCATGGGGTCTGCTGGGATTTATCTGAAGAGTTGGCACTACAATTAAACTCTTTCATCCTGATAGCTTTATGTCCAGTTGTGAGCCAGAGTACAGATGGATCAGTTTTTATGTTTGTACAGCTAGTCTCCACCCATTGGAAATCTAGTAGGTAAAACCTGAAACTGTGGTTCTTTCTTTGTTCATTTAATATTTATTAGACACCTGCAGTAGGTAGGTACTGCTGAGAAAATAGGAAAAGACAGGACCCTGGCCCTCATCCATTCCTGTTGCTTGTCTGAGCTGTGCATAATCAAATTAAAATTTAAAATGGGAAGCCTATATATGTGAATAAATTTGGCTTAGGAGATCAGGGAAGAACTTCAGATTTGTAATTAGTTTCAGAAAAACAAACCTACCCCCTTCTCAGTGCTTTATGATTTCCTCTGCCTTGATAGTACTTCTTTGAAGAACAGAGATTTGGGGAGGAAGTGATGGTCTCAGAATTCTGAAAGACCCACAGACTTGTTAGTTGTGGAAATGGAGAGAGTAGCTGTTTGTTAAGCCTTGTGCTGGGAGCTTTATATGCATTATCTCCTTTCATTTCCTTTTTGAAACAACTTGATGTCCTAGGTGCAATCATTTCCATCTTATAGATCAAGAAACTGAGGTGAATGAGGTGAAACAGAGAGTTTCATTCATTCATTCAACAAATGTCTCCTGAGCGGCCTCTCTTTTCTGGCACTGAGTGTGCAGTGAATGGTGGATGGGGCAGACCTGGTTCCTGCCCTTATGGACTGCACAGGCACGGATGGACTTCAGGCAGAACTGAGAGTGGGATTTGATTCTGCCCCAGTCCAAAGTCTATGCTCTTAAGCCACACAAAGGGAGAAGTGCCATTTAGGTTAAAAAAAAGGTAACTAGTATAATCCTAATGAAGCCCCAAAGACTGGTTTAAAAAAATTACCAAACTGGCAAGAAACAGTATTAGTTTGCTCATGATCATGCCAACACCATGAAGCCACAATCAAACAGCACCATAATACTATCAGCAGAGGCCACACAACTCAACCCTTAAAATGTGTGGAGACAGTATTGCTTATTGAGGGTAGTGGAAAGGCTGGCGTGAGTTGGCTGCAGGGCACAGAGCCAATGCTTGATTGCATTATATCCAAATTGGTATTATCACGGGGTTTGGGCCCATGGGATTTTAATCTGATATATCTAAAATCATGAACATCAACGAAATCAAATCAAATCAAAGGATACAGTCTAGTTAAACATTCTAACAATGTGCTATTATTGCTGTTATATTTCCCATCTCTTATTTCTTTCTTAATTTTCTTATAATTCTAGCCTAGGGTCTCTCAACCTCAGCACTTGACGTTTTGGTGTAGATAACCCCTTGTTCACCATCCATCTATCATTTTGTCATGCAATGGTGGCCTGCATGTTGCTATGATACTAGAAGCTATGCCAATCGTATCTCAGATACCTGAAGGGTTACCCATGTGGTCAGGTTTCAGTGTTGTTGTTGTTGTTAGGTGCCGTTGAGTTGTTTCTGACTCATGGCGACCCCATGCACAGCAGAACAAAACACCGCCTGATCCCGCGCCAGCTCCAGGATCCCTGCTATACTTGAGCCCATTGTTGCAGCCACCATGTCAATCCATCTCATCGAAGGCCTTCCCCTTTTTCG
>NW_006921690.1:6706235-6737879 GCF_000298275.1 Orycteropus afer afer
TAAAGAAAGTCACATGATTTTTTTGATTTCTCACGGTGCATGTAAAAGTTATGTTTACATTATACTGTAGTCTTTTAAGAAGCTCTGGTGGCATAGTGCCTGAGGCATTTGACTGCTAACCAGAAGGCTGGCAGTTCAAACCCACCAGCCACTCCTCGGAAGGAAGGTTGGGCAATCTACTTCCATAGTGATATCACCTCAGAAACCCAAGGAGGGATTGCTATGAGTCGGGTCTGACTCGACAGCAGTGACTTTGATTTTTTATATAAAGTCACCATGAGCCAGAGTCGACAGCACCTAACAACAACAACAAGCACTTTACATATATATTAACTGACTTACCTTACAGTGATTCAGTGAGGCAGAAATTTATTATCCTCTCCATTTATAGGAGAAAAAATAGTCACATAGAGGTTAAATAAAAAATCATACAACTAGTAAGTGGTGGAGCTGGCGTTGGAACATAGGTGGTCTGACTCTTTTTCCAACACTTTTCCTCCAGTGGAGCAGCTGGTGAGGTTGAACCGCCTGCTTTTTGTTTAGCAGCCCAATGCCTTACCCACAGTGGCACCAGAGTTCCTTTTGATGCGACTTTTAACCCCTAGGCTATACTGCCTAAGGCTGATCATTATAATAGCTCTAAAAGTCACATACAACAATATTAATACTTGTTGTGTCCTCCCCCCCCCCGGAAAAGCCAAAAGTATTGTATGACTCAGAGTTATATGATTCAGAGTTACAGCATGAAAATACCTCTGTAGGCTGCAGAAATTTTGCGCATTCTCTGCATCATTTTGTATGCATGCTTGAAGAACAGTATTTTTCTTTACCTTGCTTTGTGGCTTTTCAATGTTTGAGCATTCAGCTATATTATCTCAAATATACTGTGAGCTTCTTAAAGCCATTTTGTCATCCAGAGCTGCCTCATACCATGATCCTGACTACTGTGGCTTTCAAACCCATATGAACCTGTTTAAACACCATT
Source organism: Orycteropus afer afer (assembly GCF_000298275.1). Lineage (NCBI taxonomy): Eukaryota > Metazoa > Chordata > Mammalia > Tubulidentata > Orycteropodidae > Orycteropus > Orycteropus afer. Next base: position 6,707,221 of record NW_006921690.1, read on the forward strand.
CATAACATCATTGATTCATTTGCAGTTCACGGAAATAGCGTGAGCATTTGCTGTGCTCAAAGGTGGAGGATTACAGAGGCATGGTTTTTGCCCTTCAGATTAGCCCTTGCAGTGTAGCTGGGCCAAATATAATAATTGTTGTTGTTGCTGTTATGTGCCGTCGAGTCGGCCCTGACTCATAGCGACCCCTCCTTGGGTTTCCGAGGCAGTATCACTGCGGAAGTAGGATTGCCCAACCTTCCTTCCGAGGAGTGGCTGGTAGGTTTGAACCGCCAGCCGTCTAATAGGCAGAATCAAAGAAGCATACAGTGTGTATTGTGAAATGCTGCAAGTGGAAGGGTTACTTTTTCCTGGAGCAAAGAGGATTGTTATAAAATGAATTGTGTCCACAAAAAAAGTTATGTTGAGGTCCTAACCCTGTACCTGTAACTAGAGCCCTGTCTGGAAAGAGAGGTTTTCTTTTGTTATGTTAATAAAATCATACTAGAGTAGGATGGGTCCTGAACTTATTAACTTCTGAGGGGTGTCTCATAAAAAGAGCACAATGGACAGACACACAGGGGGAAGACAGACAGCATGTCACAGTGGAAACAGATGCATCTATAAGTCTAGGAACACCAAGAATTGTCAGCAGTTACTAAAAGTGAAAGACAAGGACCTTCCCGTAAGAACCTTCCTCTGGAGCCAGTGCCCCAAATTCAGACTTCTAGTCCCCTAAACTGTGAGAAAATAAGTTTCTTTTCCTCCAGGTCACCCATTTGGCATAGTTTCATTACAACACTAGGAAACTAAAACGGATATTTTAGCTGGATCTAAAGGAGCACTGATAATTCTTCTGGGTGCTTGTAGGCAAGCTCAGATATAAGCTGCAAAAGTAAGTTGGGACTGAATCATTAGAGGATCCTCAGTGGCAAGTGAAGGAGTTTGAACTTTATTCTGTAGGCAGTGGGGATTTTGAGCAGGAGATTGACATAACCAGTTTGTATTTTAGGAAGCTGTCTGTCTCCAACATGAAGGTTAGACTGGAGAGGGAGAGACTGGGTGCTGGGAGATGGAGTCATAGGTGGTGACTTCAATGGCCCAGGGAAAGGAAATAGGAAAGGGAAGGTAGAGATGGCTCTATGTGACCGTGGAAGTGAGCCTGACATGATGCAGTTACTCATCAGCTGTCACAGATAATGGCTATAGAGGAACTAAGATAATGAGCTTTTCTCCTCAAGATGAGTTTGCAGGGACAGAGGACCCACAGCCAGTCGCCCCTGAGTTGATTCTCATGTGTATCATGTGTATCATTCCCGTGTGTATCAGAGTAGAAATCTGCTCCCCAGGATTTTCAGTTGCTGATTTTTCAGAAGTAGATCATCAGGCCTTTCTCCTTAGGTCCCTCGGGTGAACTTGAACCATCAACCTTTCAGTTAGCAGTCAAGCTTGTTTTTATTTGCACTATTGAGTGGGCCAAATCCCCTTCTCCTTATTCCTAGCCCAGTGGCACTACGTACCAAAAGCATGGTACCATATGACCTACAAATGAGATACCTGTCCTCTCTTTGAAGAGTCCCGGAAAGAGAAAGGTGTCCAGGCTTTTTCTTCTGGAGCTGAGTTCATCAGAGGCAGGGTGTAGGCCAAGGTCAGTTCTACCAATGCCAAAACACAAACCAGGAAGCAATTGGTGATGAGGGTCATGTGAACAGGTCAGGGTGAAGAAGGTGTTTGAAGAAGTAAGTTCAGGAATGAAATAAGCATGACTCAAAAATCTGAAAGATCTGTCACTGAAAAGTGGAAGTTTCCAAAGTCCAAGTTCACTGGAACTTGAGTAATCACCTAAGACTTGTCTCTGGTAGCAGAAACATGCTTGAGAAGTGTGAGGGTCTTTCTGGGTTTCTCAGGTAAGATTTCTTCTACCTGAGCCTGACTCAGATTTGTGCACACAGCCCCCTCCTTCCTTTTCCTATTTATTCATTCCTCAGCTAACTGCTGCACCTTATCATAAAACAAACAAAAACCAAACTTGTTGCTGTTGAGTTGATTCCGACTCATAGTGATCCTATAAGACAGAGTGGAACTGCCTAATAGGGTTTCCAAGGCTGTGATTTTATGGAAGTGGATTACCGCATCTTTCTCCCCCAGAGTAGCTTGTGGGTTTGAACTGCTGAGAGCTTAACCATGGTGCCACCAGGACTCCCTCTCGTAGGAGGTGCTATATTCAGTGCTAGGAACAAAGATGAATTTACACCCAGGCTCCAGACTCAAAGAGTTCACAGCCCCATGAAGGATACAGAAAAGCAGCTTAGTTACAGAACTCGGGGGACGTGATTTATTTAGTCTAGAGTGGGCAGAGGGTATTGTTTGCTGGTCGTCTTCTCAGAGGAGGTGACAATTGAACTGAATTTTGAAGAATAAGGAGTAAACCAAGTGAGTAGCAAGAGACGTTAGGTAATAGCAACAACACAAAGAGAGGTATGAACATGATAGTGGATGTGGCTCTCAAAGGGATAAAACTAGGTGCAGGGCAGGGAAGGAATTGTCGGAGGTAACGATTTAAAATGGGAAAGTAGGTTTAGGCCAGATTGTGGTGCTGAGGAGTTAGGCAACGGGAGACCATTGGAGTTGGGGGAAACATAATCACACTGTGCTTTAGGGCTTCAGGGTGAAGGAGAGGGGAGAGAGAGACCAAAGCTGTTATGATAGTCTAGATGAAAGATATCACAGGCTGGCATTCCAGTGCTACAATGACGAGGACATGAAGTTGACAGCTTGGTGACATGGAAGAGGACATGGAATTTACTGATGCAGTGAGTGAGGAAGAGAGACCACTGGGGAGATGGCAGTTCCACGGGGCCATGGTGGGTCTCTGACTCATCCAGTACCTGGCTGGCAGATCAGTATCTGTGTCCCCAGCCTGCTTCCTTCCTCATAGAAGCTGAAGTCTCACAATCATCACTGATAAGGCGACTGTCCTGTCCTCTGGCCATTGCAGAGCTGAATATCTGTCCACAATTGCAGCAGTCTTAACAAAAGCAGCTTTGTTAGACTGTCAGCAGAAATGCGTTTTGTTTTTATTTCACAAAGCAAACGTATCATTTCAAGAAGTCTAGATTTTAATCTGTGGCTGACTCAGGAGTCAGGGATGGCTTCTGTGGCAAAATGGGGGCAGCCATTCAGGATTTGCCCCATTGGGGCCATCACATGGCCACAGGGAGGCTTTCAAGGAGATGATTTTTTTTTTTTTTTTGAAAAAGAAAAGTAGGGGGTGGAGTGGGGGAGATGTCAAAAATCAGGAACAAAAAACTCCGGCAGAAACCCAGGCCAGGCTGCGGAGTTGCCAGGAGGCCAGGTGCTGCTGCTGGAAGCCGTGTTCTCCACTTGGCATCTCTGTCCGTCATGGTGGCTGTTTCCTGTGCATGGGCTGGGAGGGCCTAGTCTCCCCTGGTGGGAAATACTGCCAGGAGCACAGAGGGGCTCACTGAGGTGGTTTCATTGAGAGAAAGCCATCAGAAGGCCCTGTGGGGAAGCTTTCTGTGAGGGGGTAGGCAACAGGGCCCACCTCTCCATGTCTCCTGGTATTTCACTTCCTGGTGTCTTCAGAGTGTTCTGAGGAAGAATAAAGGCCAGATTCTGCCTCTCCTTACCTGGCCTAAAACAAACAAACAAGCAAACAAACAAAACAAGAAAAAAACAACCCTTGGCTGTCTTTGAGTTACTTCTCACAGTGACCTTATAGAACAGAGTAGAATTGCTCCACAGAGTTTCCAAGGCTGTGAATCTTTACGAAAGCTGATTGCCACATCTTTCTTCTGCAGAGAGACTGGTGGGTTCAAAACACTGACCTCTTGGTTAGCAGCCTAGTGCTCTACCACTGTGCCATTAGGGCTCCTTCCCTGAGCAGAAATGCTAAAATGTGAGGCTGAGGGAAATCCTTATTGATTAGGCCCTTTTTGGCCCCAGCCCTCTGTGAGTCTCTAGAGCCTTTTCAAGGATGCCTCTAAATCCTGTTCTGAATTTAAAGCCGTTGCCTCCTGGAGTCAGACTACAGGGCTGGGCTTGCCTCCAGGTGGCTGTTGTTTCTACTTTGTTTCTGTGAAGAATCCTGAATCTCTTTCCAACCACCCGCCTTTCATCAGTAGGCCCACCTCTCATCAGTAGGCATGCACCTTGACATGGCCATCCTTCTTCAATGGGGGTTGCATTCCTGGTACACAGACTTCACTTCAGCCATCTCTCTCTTCCAGGCTAGTGGAGACTAAGTCTCACTTTTGTATGGTGATTTTTTTTAACCCATGTCTCTGTAATAGCATAGGAAAAATTGATGCTGAACCAGTTCAGTTATTCAGCAGACATTTACTGAGTCCCTACTGTATACTGGAGTTCTGGTGGCATAGTGCCTAAGGCATTTGACTGCTAACCGGAAGGCTGGTGGTTCATACACACCAGCCACTCCTCAGAAGGAAGATTGGGCAATCTACTTCCATAGAGATACTGCCTTGGAAACCCAACGAGGGGTAACTATGACTGGGATCCAACTCGACAGCAGTGAGTTTGGCTTTTTTTTTTGGTTTACTGTATACTAGGCTCTGCTGGAAAGTACAGTGTAATAACCGACTGCCACTTAAACAGTTTGCAAAATGGTATGGCTTGGCTTCTAGAGCCAGGCGGTTCAGGTTTAAATCATTACTTCTCTTTTAGTAGCTGCAAGGCCGTAGACAAGTTGTTAGCTTCTCCAAGCCTTGCTATTCTCATTTATAAAATAAGGGATACGTATACCTACCTCATAAGCCAAACCAAAACCAAACCCACTGCTATCACGTTGATTCCAACTCATAGTGACCTGATAGAACAGAGTAGGACACCTCATTGGGTTTCCAAGGCTATAAATCTTTATGGAAGCAGACTGCTTCATCTTTCTCCCATGGAATGGCTGGTGGGTTCAAACCACTGACCTTTTGATTAACAGCCAAATGCCTTAACCGCTGTACCACCAGAGCTCCTTACCTACCTCATAGGGTGTTATAAAGGTTAAATGAGATAGTTCATATAAAGCACTTAGCACAGTGCCTAGACCATAATAAGAACTCAGTAAGTAGCAACTTTCAATCGTTATGACTAAGCTACATCTGATCCATGTTACAGTCTTTTCATTCACCTCATATGCATGGGAAAATTGGATAATGAAAAAAAGACAGACCATTATGCATTTGAACTGTGGCATTGATGCAGAATATTGAATATACATTGGGCTGCAAAGGAATGAACAAATCAGTCTTCAGAGAAATACAACCAGAATGTACCTTAGAAGTGCTGATAGCAAGACTTGAACATACTTTGGACACGTCATCAGAAAAGACCAAAGACGTCATCAGGAAAGAAAAGGACATCACAGATGGCCAATGAAAATGACGGAAGCACTCAGCGAGTCGGACAGACACAGTAGTTGCAAGAGTGGACTCAAGCACCCTGGTGGTCGCGAGGATGGTACGGGACTGGGCAGTGTTTCATCCTGTTCTGCATCAAGACACCATGAGTCAGGGACCACTCACAGCAGTTGACGACAACAATAGCATTATAAAAGAGGTTAGCACTAGGTACTATGGGAACACCAGAGACAGGCCCCTAATTGAGCTTGCCTAGAGGAGGGAACACCAGACCTGAATCTTAAAAGATGAATAGAGTCAGGTAACAAGGAGGTACCTGAAAGTTTCCATTTGGGAAATGCTGTTGTTAAAAAGCCACCTTAGAAGCTCTGTCCAACATCAGTGTTACACTGACTGACCGGTCTTGAGAGCAGCAAGATTGAACATTGTCCAAAGGGGAGAATTAGGAGTTAAGTTTGTTTCAGGGGTGGGGCTTCAGGCGTATAAAATAATGAAAGGACTAGATCATTATAAAAGCAATAAGCTTTGTGGTAGAATTCTCTATTGTAATGTGCATTAGACATAATTACATTTCCTAAACATAAAAGGAAATATTTGTGATCTGCAGAGAAGGCCCTAGCACATAAGACAGGTCTCTCTTGATTCCCTGACCCATTAAGTGACAATTACGGTACCTGTGTTAAACGTTTTCCAACTGAAATAACTTTCCATAGCTGTGTGCCGGTAATGCTTGAAATGATGGCATTTCTTCACTCAGTTGCATAAATGTCAGCATTTATGATTTTGAATAATAGCACATAAAAGCCCAGAAGGAGTCTCTGAAGTATTTTCTGGCTTTCTTTGCCAGCCCAATTTAGAATTTCAACTCTTTTCATCCTTTATTTTTCTTTCCTAAGTAATGTCAAGGGAGCCCTGGTGGTGCAGTGGTTAAAACTTGCCTACTAAATGAAAGGCCAGTGGTTTGAACCCACTAGGTGCTCCACAGAAAACCTGGCAATCTGCTCCTATAAAGATTACAGCCTGGGAAGCCCTATGGGGGCAGTTCTACTCTGTCGTTTGTAGTTGCTATGAGTCAGAACTGACTTGATGGCACCTAATAAGAAGTAATGTTAGAACTGAAGAAAAAAATTTAAGCCTCGATTTGCAATATTGAAAGATTCTATGGGCAATATATTGAATGATGCAGGAAACATCAAAAGAAGATGGAAGGAATACACAGAGTCACTGTACCAAAAAGAATTGGTCGATGTTCATCCATTTCAGGAGGTGGGATATGATCAAGAACCAGTGGTGCTGAAGGAAGAAGTCAAAGCTGCACTGAAAGAAGTGTTGAAAAAGAAAGCTCCAGGAATTAGCGGAATACCATTGAGATCATGTTTCAACAAATGGATGCCACACTGGAGGCACTTACTAGGCTATGCTAGGAGATTTTGGAAGACAGCTACCTGGCCAACTGACTGGTAGAGATCCACATTTGTACCCATTCCAAAGAAAGATGATCCCACAGAATGTGGAAATTATTGAAGAGTATCATTAATATTGCATGCAAGTAAAATCTTGCTGAAGATAATTCAAAAATGGTTGCAGCAGCATATTGACAGGGAACTTCCAGAGATATAAGCTGGATTCAGAAGAGGATATGGAATGAGGAATATCATTACTGATGTCAGATGGATCTTGGATGAAAGCAAAGAATTCCAGAAAGATATTTCCTTGTGTTTTATGGACTATACAAAAGCATCTGATTGTGTAGATCACTACAAATTATGGATAACATTGAGAAGAATGGGAATTCTAGAACACTTAATTGTACTCATGAGGAACCTGTACATAGACCAGGAGAAGTCATTCAAACAGAGTAGGGAGACACTGCATGGTTTAAAATCAAGAAGGGTGTGTATCAGGGTTGTATCCTTTCATCATACTTATTCAATCTGTATGCTGGGCAAATAATCCAAGAAGCTGGACTGTGTGAAGAAGAATGTGGCATCAGGATTGGAAGAAGAATCATTAACAACCTGCGGTACACTGACAACACAGCTTTGCTTGCTGAAAGTGAGGATGACTTGAAATACTTACTGATGAAGATTGAATACTACAGTCTGCAGTATGGATTGCACCTCAATATAAAGAAAACAAAAATCCTCAAAACTGGACTAATAAGCAGCGTCACGATAAATGGAGAGAAGATTGAAGTTGTCAAAGACGTCATGTTGCTTGGTTCTATAATCAGCACCAGTGGCAGCAGCAGTCAAGATATCAGACGACATATTGCATTGGGCAAATCTGCTGCAAAAGATCTCTTTCAAGTGCTGAAGAGCAAACACATCTCCTTGAAGACTCAGGTGCGTGTGACACAAGCCATGATATTTTCAATTACCTCATATACATGTGAGAGCTGGGCAATGAATAAGGAAGACCAAAGAAGAGTTAATGCTTTTGAGTTATGGTCTTGGGGAAGAATGCTGAAAGCACTATGGACTGCTAGAAGAACTAACAAATCTGTCCTGGAAGAAGTGCAGCCAGAATGTTCCTTGGAGGCGAGAATGGCCAGACTTCGTCCCACCTACTTTGGTCATATTGTAAGAAAGGAGCATTCCCTGGAGAAGGATATCATGCTTGGTAAAGTGGAGGGTCAGTGAAAAAGGGGAAGGAAGGCCCTCAACGAGATAAATTGATACAGTGGCTACAATGATGGGCTCAGGTATATCTGGGATTGTGGGGCTGGCACAGGACTGGGCAGTGTTTTGTTCTGTTGTACATAGGTTCGCTATGAGTCAAGACCTCGATGGCACCTAAGAACAACAACAATGTTGACCTATTGTAGCAGTTAGGAGTAGGAATGGCCGCATGTAACAGAAAAACCCAACTACGGCTCTCAATGAGATGGATTGACACAGTGGCTGCAACAGTGGGCTCAAACAGAGCAAAGGTTGTGAGGAGGATGCAGGACCCGGCAGAGTTTTGTTCTGTTCCACGTGGGGTCACTGTGAGTTAGAACTGACTTGATGCATCTAACAACAACAACAAAACAAGATTGCAGTTTATTCATATACAAGTTGTTCAGAGATAGGTGGTCGTCGCTGGGATGACAGGAGACTCGGGCTTCTATCTTTCTATCACTTTGCCTCTGTCTGAAAGTCACCCATGACTTAAGAGACATACTGGAGCTGCATCCACGCTGGCAGTGTGAAGGAAGAAGTGGGGTGGGACAAATGGGCAACACTTCCCGCTGAGTCAGCTTCCCTTAAGCGCCTTCCTGGAAACTTCATGCAATTCTTTTGCATACATCATCTTGGGCAGCACGTGATCTCAAGGCCACATTATCTACAAAGGAAGCTGAAGAATGGTGTCTTTTAATTGAGGAGTATGTTGACTCCCAGAATACAATTGTGGACCAGTTACCAAAGAAGGAAAGAATAAATACTGGGTGGGGATTAGAGTTGTGATGAGTCTTTGGAGCATTTTTATTTGAACCAATTTCCTGTATTTTTACATGTTCCTTGCTCGAGAGAATGGCTTTGGTCTTTGTAGTGAAGTGACACTTTTGTCTCCATCTCTGGTCTGGTCTTCTTAGGCATTTCGAAGGCTGCCCACAGTCAGAGGAAAATGCCAGAGTTGCTTAATAGGGATGTGAGGGAGATGCCCAGCACTTCCTGTCTTGCATCTTAACTCTCTGAGATTTGGTTATTTGACCCCATTCCTTCAACTGCCTTTGTTTCAGCCCTTTACTTGTTTTGAGTTAAGCAATCACCTTGATTCTCCTGTTTGATGAGCCCACTGGCTACTACCGCCCCCCCCCCCCCCCCCCCCCCCCCCCCCCGCAACACCCATTGCCCCAGCTCTGTTCTCTTAGCTGCTATTTCTGAAGCACAGAAATTCCACAGATGGTCCTTTGGGTAATGTCTCCGGTACCCTCCTGACCTGTGCACTGTTTTCAAGGTTGGATTGTTTTGGAAGAAGACCTGGATATTCCGATTGATGGGGAACAGTCAGAGTCAGTGTAGCAGCTGATTGTGACGGGATGCAGGTGGAGGAGAAGGCACATATGTGGGTTAAACATCTTAGAGAAGCAAGCCAAGTAAAATAACAGTTGCCTAAAATCTGGAGATTACACTTGTAATAAAGAGTCGGAATAGCTCACAACTTCATGGCTCAGGGGTTTTTTTTTAATTAAAAAATTTTTTAAATAACTCATTATCTTTTTCCTTTTAAAAAAAGCAACACAATTTTATTCTTAGCAACGTTAAACTTTAGATTTAGCATAAACATTATAAGGAGAAACTCCCGTGATTCCACTATGCAGGGGTAACCACGGCGAACATCTTGTTGACCACCCTTCTAGACCTTTCTTTGTACATTCACATACGTATATTTTAAAATAAAATGGGCTTATACTATAGATATGGTTTTATACTACGTACTTTTTGATTTAATAATATAGCACGAACATTTTTCTTTGTCAACAAACGTTACTCTAGTTTGCTGTTGTGAGGTGCTGCTGATTCAATTCTGACTCATAATGACCCTACGTACAACAGAAGGGAATATGCCCAGTCCTGTGCCATCCTCATAATCATTGCTGTATTTGAGCCCATTGGTGCAGCCACTGCTTGTAAAAATGCCCTTTAAATAAAAGTGTCCCCAAGAAGACAGCAAGGAGGCAGTAAACAAAGATGAATATATTAAGGTAACTGTTTTAGGAAGATTCATTTCTTGGCCTTGTACAGATGGTTTGGAGAGGGGAGAGACTGCAGGCGATTGGGTCAGTTATAAGATTCCTAAGTTATAAGATTTCTAAGGAGCTCTGGTAGCACAGTGCCTAAGGCATCTGACTGTTAACCAGAATGTTGGTAGTTCAAACCCACCAGCCACTCTGCAGAAGCAAGACTGGGCAATCTACTTCTGTAAAGATTTACTGCCTTGGAAACCCAATGGGGGTCGCTATGAGTTGGAATTGACTTGATGGCAGGGGTTTGTTTTTTTTTTGAGTGGATAGAAATCCTTGAACTTCCATGTGAGAGAATATCCTTTTTGTGCCTATGTGCCTGGATCCTGAAGCGACAGTCCTCACAGAGTTTAGAGAAAACACATAAATTGTATTAGCCTCCTACAGAAATGGCTTCACCAGTTTCAATTTAAAGCTTTGCACTTGCCTTTTATGGAACACTAAAGAAGGACTTTCTGGGGGAACTTTAGTAATTAAACACATTGACAATCTTCTTATACAGTGGCCTTTCTTAAGTAACCACACATGCAATTGCTCTAAAATTCAGCATGAGGAGGAAAACATGTCTATTCAGACAAACGTATATGTTACCTATGGACATCAGATAATGAAACTGTACTCCCAGTGCATTTAGCATTTTTGCGTTGGCTGCCAGGAAGCTCAGAACTAAATTTGCTGTTTGAATGTGGTTAATTATTTTTTTGCTCTCTCTTTCTCATTAATTCCTGGTCGTTTTTCTTTTTTTTTTTTTCTAGATAAAATCTTCTTCTTTTCATATGTATTTGAATAATGTATGCTCCAGAGCCTTCTGGGAAATAGTCTGGGTGTGTAATGTGATTAAATTTTAAATGAAATGATTTCCTCCTCCCTGGAAGGCAGCTCTTACTGTGCTTTTCCATGCAGCCAGAAGCCTCCCCCACTCATGCTGTTGGCCCAGGCTCATGTCTGATCGTGGCGCCCAGCCTGCCTCAGGCTCAGTGTGTCCTGGCCAAGCTCCTTAGTGAGATAGACTCTCTGAGTCCATCCACCTCTGTTCACTGGCCCTTTTGGCTTGAGATGTTTTCTATCTTTTCTATATTTCAAAGCTTTGTGGTAAATAATCAATTCACACCAGCACCCAGTCTCTTTTTCTGTAATTCTAAAAACCCATTAAATTATATTGTTGGGAGAAAACAATAGCTGTGCTAATCATGCCCCGTGCATGTGCATCTTAATTTCCCCTGAGGCCTGAATATGAATTTTTACTAACATGTTAATTTTGTGTGTTAATCAGTAGCTGTAGGCCGAATGAATGGATTGACTATGTAAAACTGTTTGATATTGAAACAACTCCTTTTGACCCCCTCAAATTGGCTTCATTCCCCTAAAGACGGTTAAAGTTAATTAAGCACTCAATAGGTTTATGGTGTTTAAATTAAAATATATTACTCCTCATTGTGTAGTCATCAAGTGAGAAAGACATCCTCCTCCTGGCTGCCTAGCTGGCTAATGGGCTTATCAAAATTCATGATGTAATAAGAAGGCAGACAAGTGCATAAGAGACTCTGGCTGTCACTCAAGGAAAAACACTACCAACTGTGGCCACTAGAGGGCAGAAGAAAGCCATGAATGCCTGTGGCTCCCTCGGTGTTTAAGGATGGAAGGAGGGACAGGGTATAGGCCTGTTTCTCTCATTTTTAAATAAAGCAGTGTTTTATCTTTTTTCCCCTGTAAATTGGAGCTCGCACTTGATTTCTCTAATTCCATTCTTTTTCTTTTCCTCCCTATCCATATTTTTATACCCTTCTGTCTTCCTGTGTTTATTTGTGACCACGTATCTTTTTCTGCATATGGCAGAGAGCAGCACCTATGGCTCTCAGACCAAAAAAAAAAAAAAATACTATATATGTATGTAGCCTTCCTCAGGCTGAATAACTTTTCCAAAAGATTTTCATTGTGGGGGAGAAAGCCTAAGGCTTGTGCTTTCCGGGAAAATCACTGACATGGTACAGAGAAAATATATAAAATAACACTTAACTCCTCTCCTCAGAAAGACACATGAAAGCTATAATTGTGCAAGCTGACTTTCCCTCTGGGCCTTTCAGAGGCTGGGGGTAGGGAACGTGGCTTTCCAGCCTGCCACGACAGTTAGCGTTTAGATCTGGGAGAACTGCTTAATGAAATCGGCAGAGTGCAAAAAAGGGGAGGTAATGGTGAATCCTGCAGAAATACTTACTTTGAATGCCAGCAGCCCAGGTGACGCTCATTAGAGCTCCTCTCACGCTTGGCGGGCACAAAGCTGCCAGCCCTTCCTCGGTCCTGCAAACTCCGTCCTTGACCACAGGGATGGTAGGACACCTGGGACAGTGATCTGTGGTCACTTTTGGAAACATCGTTGCTGTTAGGGATTGTTGGGGGATTCGAAAGGGTCCTTAGGAATAAATATGCGTCTCATTTTTCTTAGGCTGGTTTTAAGAAATTCTTACTGTTATCTAGCTATTTTGTGTGGGTGGAGGGGTGAGTCATAAAATGGACATAAGACAACTCCTTTAAAGGATAGATAGCCATGAGACAAGGTGAGAGTAGGGTGATACCGTGAATGAGTCATGATAGGAAGCCACATATTCATTCCTAAGGACCCTTTCGAATCCCCCAACAATCCCTAAGTGATGTCAGGTTGTTCTAATAAGTTTGTGTTTAGAGTGGGGGTTGTTGTTGTTGTTATGTGCCATATAGAGACTCCGCATTGGGTTTCCAAGGCAGTATCATGGAAGTATATTGCCCAACCTTCTTTCTGAGGAGTGGCTGGTGGATTTGAAATGCCAGCCTTCTGGTTAGCAGTCAAGTGCCTTAGGCACTACGCTACCAGAGCTCCCAAAGAGGGGGAGGCACTGCTTAAGGAACAAAAAATATCAATGTGGGTAATAAGCATGTAAAGGGCAGTGTTTATCCATCTTTTATACAGGCATCTGTAAGAGCATGAATTTTGTTTTTAAAATACGTTGGATTAACCCACTGCCATCAAGTTGATTCCAACTCATAGTGATCCTATAGGACAGAGTAAAACTGCCCCATGGGGTTTCCAAGGCTGTGAATCTTTATGACAGCAAATTGCCTCATGTTTCTCCCAGGGAGCAGTTGGTGGATTCAAACCTTTGACCTTGTGATTCTCAGCCAAATGTTATAACCACTGCACCACTAGACTATTAATAATGAATATTACTTGAGGGCAGTGGTTTTCACACTGTGAGGCGGGGGCAGACCTGTGTGGTATGACCAAACAGATGGAGGCTCTGCCCCTACTCCAATCAGAACACTCTGATTTCCTGTTTTATATTTTGAGGCATAGTGCCTAAGGCACTTGACTGCTAACCAGAGGGCTGGAGGTTCAAACCCAGCAGCCACTCCTCGGAAGGAAGGTGGGGCAATCTACTTCCGTAGTGATACCGCCTCAGAAACCCAAGGAGGGGTCGCTATGAGTCGGATCCGACTCGACAGCAGTGAGTTTGGTTTTGGTTTTTAGTTAAGATTGTATTTGGGGAAAGAAAAAGTGTTCCATTGCTAAAAGAGAATTTAAAAAGAGAGGGAAGAGAATTTATAAACCTCTGTTTACTGCCTTCTAGTTTCAAACGTTTGCCGGTTATCCCCTTGGAGCCTCTCAGCAGGGATTTTTCTACCATGGTCTCTGTTTTTAGAAAAGGACGGTAGTGCACCGAGATGAAGACATGTATTCATTAGCACACAGTGAGTGCCAGAGTTAGGGCTGAGCCTGGGTCTCCAGATTCCAAATTCTGGACTCCTGCCCTACATTCAGGTTCTTCGTAATTCCCTGAGACTTGGATAGGGTCATGGTGACAAACCACCAGGCACTGGGTGATGACACAAAGAGGAGAAATCTTAAAGCGGAGGGGAAACCCTGAGATTTCATGGCCAGGACAGCAAGAGGCAGCAGTGGGTCAGGAAGGGGAGAGGACACCGGGAGCTGAGGAGCATCGTCCAGGGCACAGCCCTCTTCCCAGCTGACCTCTCTACTCCTGGTTGTCGTTATTGTTGTTATGTGCCGTCGAGTCGGCCGCGACTCATGGCGACCCCTCCTTGGGTTTCCGAGACAGTATCAGTACGGAAGTAGGATTGCCCAACCTTCCTTCCGAGGAGTGGCTGGTGGGTTTGAACCGCCAGCCTTCTGGTTAGCAGTCAAGTGTTTTAGGCACTGTGCTACCAGGGCTCCCTGGAGGGACAAAGAACTTTGCCCTGGGCATTGCCTTTCATTTTGGGGTTGCCACCATCATCCCAATCTTTCAGCAGGAGAGGATACTGAGTCACGGAGTACTTGAGTTGGCTAGGACCCTGTAGATCTTAGGGGCCTAGCCCACAGCACTGCCCATGTCTTTCTGGGAAAATGACTTTGGGGTATGGAATGGGAGCCATAGTTTCCCATCAGCTCCATGTGTTTAGAATGACTCCCAATGACCACAAACCATTTGTCAACAGGGGCCATTTCGTTCACTACATTAAAAAGCCCCTTCTCCCCGCCCCAGTGTGTGCAGCTCTTTCTTAAAGTTAACCAGTAACTGGCCTTTTGTCTTCCCACTTCTGTGCCGGGAACCCTTCCAACAATTCTTGCTGATGGAGCACTTCTGATTTTTGTCTCCTTTCTCTCTAGGCTCTGCAGCAAACCTTTCATGTCCCTTTGTGTCACTGCCCCTCGGAATGTACTAACCTGCCTTCACTTTTCTCGGCACTGCTGACAGTCCTCTCAGCCATCACCCTTAACATCTCGGCCCGATGATCAAATGGGGCAGGGAGATTCAGGGCTCACTGTGCTTTTCGGAGACTCTCTTGTGAAGAAGTGGCAGGCACAGGAAGGATGATTAGATCTCAACTTTTTACTCGTTCATGCGGTTTTCTTCCTTTGTGTGGAGTTCTTTCCCCAAAGAGAGGCTGGAGAAACAGCAGAAAGCCTACGGAACCAATTGGTTGGAAAAGAAATGACAATAAAATTCCTACAGAATAAAGTCTTCTGTCAGCACCCATTGAGGTAAAACAAGTTTACAGGTTACAGCAGAGAATTAACTGTTTGATTGGTGATAAGCCTAGAAGATTTCCAGCACTCAGAGTGGGAAAAAGATGATTTCACTGTTTTATTTATGTCTTAACTTCCCAAAGCAGGACCTAACTGCAACATTTTCCCAGTGCAAGTCAAAGGTATTCTTCAGAAAGTCCAAATGTGAAGGCCCCCAGTCTCTGGAGCGGCCCATAGTTGGCAGCTTGGAATACATGCTTACAGAAGCCTTTCTATGTCATCTCTCCTAATTTGTGCACTTAATTGACAGCTTGTTAACAGTTCATTAGGAACACTGAAAACCATGTGGTACAAACAGATCTATCTAGCAGAGGGCATGTGGTCCCTACTACTGAACCACTGTTTATTAAAAATATAATCAGAAACAAAATAGCATGGGAGGAAACAAGCCACTACTTCCTCCCAGAACAAGGTCGTTCAGTCCCTCCCTGTGCAACTCCTTATTTCCTGGGGCACTGGGTTGTCTCCTGGCTGGGGCTTTGTTCTAGCAAACCTGGAACCCACTGGCTTGTGATGGAGATATACAGAAACCCCGGGGGCAGTAAAGGGAAGACTCACCCATTTGTGAAGATGAATCAGCCACTTGTAAAGACTCTAGGGAGTAGGACTTAAGAGTGTTCCTTTGATATTCCCTCCTACTCACCACTGCTCTGGGGCTCTGGACACCTTAAATGCCTTTGTGGAAGCTTCTGGTAGGGCCAGTTACAATCCAAAATTATTTTCAGTAATCCTCCCTGATGCTTCTAAAACCAAACCAAACCAGTCATCATCAAGTCTATCTGACTTATAGCAACCGTTTCTGTAGGACAGCATGCATCTGGCCCATAGGGTTTCCAAGGCTGTAATCTTTACGGAAGCAGATGGCCACTTCTTTCTCCCATGGAGCGGCTGGTGGGTTCAAACTACCAACCTTTTGGTTACCAGCTGAGTGCCTAACCACTGCACCACCAGGGCTGTTGTTTGTTATTGTTAGGTGTCATTGAGTCTGCTCCAACTCATAGCAACTCTATGTACAACAGAACGAAACACTGCCCACTACAGAGAAAAACAACAACAACAACAACAAAAACCCCAAACTCACTGCCATCAAGTTGATTCTGACTCATAGTGACCCACTTTGGGTTTCCCAGGTGGTATATCCTTATGGAAGTAGATTGTGCAGTCTTCCTTCTGCGGAGTGGGTGGTGGGTTTGAACCGCCAACCTTCTGGTTAGCAGTCTAATGTGTAGGCACTACGCCACCAGAGCTCCCTCTTAGCAGAACTGTTGTTGTTGTTATGTGCCGTCGAGTTGGACCCAACTGATAACAACCCCTTCTTGGTTTCCGAGGCAGTATCACTATGGAAGTAGATGAAGTAGATTGCCCCATCTTCCTTCCGAGGAGTGGCTGGTGGGTTTGAACTGCCAGCCTTCTGGTTAGCAGTCAAGTGCCTTAGCCACTATGCTACCAGAGCTCCTCCACCAGGACTAGGGGACACTTATTTGCTCCCTCATCTTTGTTCTCTTACTTCTGTTATGTATGATCGCACTGTGCTTTCACTACATACCTGTCCTGAGTAGGTAAGAGCACTTGTGTCCTCTCCATTTCTGGGTGTCCAGTGCCAGACAACTCAGGATTGAATTATTATCATATTTGAGTCATCTGTAAGGAATTGACTCAATGGCAGTGAGTTTGGTTTTGGTTTTTGGTAAGCATTCCATCCTCAACCATTTCCCCTACCCTTACCATCAGTCCCACTCACCTGGAAGTATTTACACTAGAGCACATGTAAACTCCTTCAGCTGAGAGTCCATGCTCAAATAGCTTGGCTTCTACAAGATAAATTCAACAGAAGTTCATTGCATCAGATATTTACTGAGTACCATGTGTTCCAGGGCTTGGGTACCTGGTGGTGAACAGAACAGAGACCTTTCCTGTTCTCCTCGATGTCACTAATGATTAATTACTGTAATTGCTACAGATTATAAATGAGAAGAGCATTCCATCTTTCAGATAAATGTGATTTTTTTTTTTTTAAATTTCAAAGCCCTCTGGAGCTAAGGAATACCCTTCTATCAAGAAGTATTGTCTTCCAAAGTACACGCCTTGTCGTCCGACCCCTACAGTCCCTCCCTTACACACATGTTTCAGTTTTGTCACCAGAAAGAGCTAGGATAGCAAGTTATGAGCTTAAAAAAAAATTATTGGAGGAACACTTCACAAAAACTTGACATCACAAGCTTTCTTAAATCTTTTTACTAGATGTTGAAAGATGTACCAGCCTCATGCTTGATCAGGCTTTCTTGTGTAATCCTAGGATACTAGCTGATAACACTTGTGCTTTGTTCATAAAATCTTTCTATAATTTTTAACTGTTATGAGGCATTTCTGTCTTAATAGCCCTGGGTTACCTTCAGGCTTTCAGTTGAGCGGTCTAGGGAAATCCCACCCTGGGCTGCAGGCTTACTTTCTAAAGAGCATTGTGCTGGGGGGGTTTTCTCCAGCCAAAGGGATCCAGTGATTATGACAGTTCTCTGGAGGGATTGACATTAATTTTGAGTGACATAGTTGAAGCCACCAGAGGAATCAGCAATTCCCCAGATGAATACCCACACATCAGGCTAGATAAAACAAGAAGCTTGGGCATATCATGTTGACTGTGGTGGACATTTGTTGGGGCCTCTTCAATATCTAACTCCAGCTTCTTACATTAAGGGACTTTGATTTTCCCTTTGGGGAATTCAGCCCTCATGTTCTTAGCCATGCAGTTTGGGTGGAATTAACCCTTCCTCCAGATCCAAGGGTGGTCCTGATTGGCTTATATCAGTCAGAGAATCCAGCCTTTCTCACAGTGATTGGTTCAGAGATAGACATGTGACCCAGTTCCAGCCAATGGCAGAGGATGAATCCCAGGATTTGTGGGGTGCTTACAGAAGAGGCTCTTTTTCTTCTCCTGGATGTGAGACCACAAGGTGATTGCCTGAAGCTGCCAGAGGACACTGTGTAAAGACAAAATTATATTGACATCGAGGAATGCAGAGACAAAGCAGGAAATGAGGTCCTTAGTGGAATTGGTGAAATTCCTGAAGCTTACCCTCTATGGCCTTTATGATTATGTAGACTGATAATACGTGTACATCCTTTGCCTGTTGTTAGCTTGTGTCAGTTTGAATAGTATTTTTGTCACTTTCAACCAAAGAATTTCTAACTTATAACTTCACTGATGTCCAAAGTGCTTTCTATGTAAGAATCAGCTTGGTCAAGGATCAGTAATGGAATGGAATTCAGCAAAAGATAATTGTGAAAACCTTTGAGCTGGAGAAGTATCATGAGTCTCTTTTTCCCCATATAAGAAATTACTGTAGCAGGAATTTGAAGGAAGGTGATACCAGGCAGTTTGGAGTGCTCACAGAGCCATTCTTCACTCTGCTCCATGGCCCAAAACACAGCCTGGCACAGAGTGATTACTCAAGATGTGTTACAGAGTAACCTAAGGAAATTGACCCTGCAAAGTTCCAGGCTACTGTCCTCTGAGTAAGTGAGGAGACACATTCTGAGTCTGAACATCGCTTGCCATAGAGAAATGATTGAAGATACAGAAATGTCTTCCAGCTTCACTGAACTGTAATCCTTTAGAGCTGTGCTGTCCAATATGGTAGCCAGTAGCCACCAGTGACTACTGAGCACTAGAAATGTGGCTAGTCAGAATGGAGATGTGCTGTAAGTTAAAATACAGATGGGATTTTGAAGACTTAATACCAAAAAAAATGTGATGTATCTTACTCCTAATTGTTTATATCAATTACATGTCAAAATGATAATATTTTTGATATATTGAGTCAAGTACATTATTCACATTAATTTCACCTATTTCTTTTTCCTGTCATTCATGTGGTTGCTAGAAGACTTACCAGTATATACATGGCTCAATTTATAGTTCTATCAGATGGTGTCTCTCTAGTGGACAGAGACCATATTGTATTTGCTTATATGCCAGTGCCTGGGCCAGAGGCTGTTGTTTCTCCATGTTTATAAGTGATGAATGTATGACTGAATCCTGCCATTGAGGACACCAGTCAGCAAACATCCGAGACCTGCTTTTCTAACATGAGTAGCCTTTCTTGTAGCTGTTGTGTCTTGATGTGGTCCTGGGTAAGGCTACACCCTGGAAATATAAAGTAAAATCTCTTCCTAGATTCTATTTCCTCAGATGGGAAAGAGCCCTTAGAAGGAAGGAGAAGGGAGTCCTGTCTGTCCCTGGGCCTCTTGTATCTGGACAGAGTGGATTCTAGACATGGTTGGAGTGGAGATCAGGGAGGTGGCATCTGCCATGCAGAGGCAGACTGGAAGCAGGTGAAGAAATGGTTTTAGGGGCCCACGTGGGCATTGAGAAAGAGCTAAACCTTGTAATCCAGATTACTCAGGTATATGTTAATCTATGTTAATATTCTTGATTAAAGCCTGATCCATATGCCATCCATTATCTGGCCTCTGTAGAGTGGGGACGGCTGGTCTGCTGTGGCACCAGAGTTCAAGGGCGAGCTGAGGTGCTTGTGTCAGTAGAGTTTAGTGAGGTGTCCCAAGGTGAGAGAGAAGCCTGAGAGCCGGCTGCCCTCTGTTGTGGCGATCCTTGCTCTGTGGACCTCAGAGATAGAGTCTGATGCTTATTGGTGCTATCTTTCAAGAGACACATCTCTGAGTTGTGCCTGACAGAACTACCCCAAACCAATGAAAGTGATCAGAAGGTGAGCAAGGATGTCATTCATGACCTACAGGACTTGCCCAGATCCAGACTTTCATTGGCCTAACACCAGGAGTCACTTCTAGAATGTTCACTGACTCCATCCCATGGCACAGAAGAATGACTTATATACCCTGTATCTACTTCAATTGTTGAGCATTTGTTGTATGCTAATTTATTTAATGGCCCTAGCTTCTCTTCCATTTTATGTACTCCTCAAGGACAAGGTTCATTGTGATACCTCCTGCCCATGGCATAATATCTAACACACAATAGATGTTCAAGTAAAATTTTTAAAAGAAGGCAGGCAGGTGGTTAAGGATTATATGGACAGCCATTCCTGGATTTGAATTCTGGCTTCACTCCTGCCAGCTGGTTGACTTCTCTTAACCTCACACAGCCTTAGTATAAAATGGACACAATAGTAGCCTAAGACCTTAGTTCATTCATTCATTCATTCAGTGAATCTTTATGAGCACCTACTATGTGCTGGACACAATGCTAAGCATTTTGATCAAAGAGAATGTAGGTAAATTGCTTAGATTAGTGTCCGGCTCATAGCAAAGTCATATATATTATATTTACATTTATGATGATATTGTCTTTAATATTCTTGATCCTCTGTTCAGTTTTTGTTGGAGAGATACTCCCTTACTGCCTTGCTGGGATATGTGTGTGTAAAGTGGTGGTGTCAGACCTCATCTAACATCTGGGGAGAGATGAGAATTACCATCAATATCAGTCCAAAGCTGATTCCTACAAGGTAGAGATGAGACATATCTTCACTCCTCAACCTTTTTACCAATACTGACACTAGCTGTCCTTCTCATCGCGCTTTCTCCTTCTCTGCTGGTTTTAATGATTCTTTGCAATGGCCACACACAACTCACAGACCATATTCACCATTAGGAGGTTTATTAGGGATGTAACAAGTTACAGTTCAGGGTCCAAGTTGGAAGTTAACAGGAACAACTCAGGATACAGTTTTTTGATCAGTTTAGCTTCCAGCCTCTCAGCTCCTTCTGTGCCATGCCTGCGGGCAGGCAGACCTCACTCTTGGCCTCTCCCCTGCTTGGGCAAGTGTTACAGCTCTTTAGCTCCATGACATGTGCCCAGAGGTGCTTAGTCTTCTGCCCCAAAGCACTCAGCTCTCTCACCCATGGGTCAGTGAACCCACTGTAGCCAACTTGTTCCATGGAACAGAAAGTCCAGCACAGCTGTCTCTCACGGGTCTCCTGGTTCTTGCTGCTCACACCATTGCCACTCCTGCTGTGTCTTTCATGGTCTCTCATGGTGTGGATTTTTAAGCTCACTCTCTCTGTCTCCTGGGTCTGGAAGGTTCTTAGTGCAGGGACACTTGGTCCAAAGGATGTGGTCTGCTCTTGGCTCTTCGTTTTGATGGTAGTGAGATTCCCCCTCAACCTACAGGATTGGCTCTTTTTAAACCTAGTGGGATGACAAAACTGACCAATCCCCTTGGTGGACCACAGGCACCTTGTTTGCATAGTTCTGTGTGAGTTCTGTGTGGCCATTGCAAAGAATTATTAAACCCAGCAGAGAAGGAGAAAGTGCAAACAAAAATAGTCTCAGCCAATCCTGGCAAGAATTTTACCCACTTTATTTGCATAATCTCATCCAATCATGTTGTGGGAATTAAGACTATGGCCAGAAAGGCCATATGAAAAGAGAATCCCATTGCCCTGCAAAGTGTGAGACCTTTTAGGTAAAGATATTTCCCTTGCAGGTAAAGATATTTCCCTTGCCCAAACCTGAAATAAGGGATCGTGAAGGGAGGAATTCAGGATTCTGTGACCTGATGCAGACTGCTGGTTGAGGTTTGCATTGCAATTGATCACAGCAGATAAACTACTCCCTGTATTATCTGTATCTCCCTACCTTTTAAATGAATGGCCCAAGTTATTGCATGCTCCTGAATGCTGGAATCCAAGAATTGCACATAGCCTATTCACAAAAGGAATCGCCCATCAGGAATTAGTTTCAGCTCCAGTGATTTGAATGGTTTTTCTGGCTTAACCAGAGCCCCAGAGCAATTCAAATGGCATGATGATCCAGGAATTGTCTTTCAGGGAGCAATGATTAAGATAGAGTGATTAATTTTAATCAGGGTCTTGTACATTTCCACTTTGAAGGTCAGCTGGCAAGGGTGGCTGTTCCCCCACTCATTCATGTGTTCTCCTGTGAGAGCTCCATCTAGGGCTGGGCAGTGATAGGCTTTATAGTTGTTTGAGGTGGCTCTGAAGAATTTAATACCAGCTATTTTAATTCTGAACATTCATTTTCAAGATTAGACACTGAATGCAAATTATTCACAAAGAAACAATTCAATGTAACTTGCTGGGAAAATCTGCAGTGTTACTGATGTCTTAGTCAGTATGGTGGTAGCACTGAATGTCCCCAGAAACTCCAAGTGGGAACCTGGTGTTTACTTTTCCAGGAGGGCTGTTGAAACTTGCAGCTTTCTGGTTCACTGGTACGATCTCTGAGTCAAGAGCTTTAAGAATGATACTAAGAAAGATTGACAGTTTAATAAGGAATTGGCATTGATCCCCAAGATCTAATCGAGCACTGTTGTCATTTTTTACTGATGCCAAAAGACCTAAAATCAACCTTATGCCCCAAATTCATCTTAGAGGCCTATTCGTCTCTTACCAAAGACTATCCATCCTCTTTGATTTGGTGTTTTGGCCACTGTCCACTTCTCATTCAATCTGTCAGTTTCTGGCTTTATAACTGGTGGGCACCGCCAACTCCACTGAATCCCATTGAGAAATCTCTACATCACTTTCTAGAATAAATGACCTTGTTTCAGATCTCTGACTGATAGATGAAGAATCCTTTCTCACTTCCCAGCTCATGCTGTCTTGATCCCATCCTGAAGTTTTCCCCTCTTCTTGGTATACATGGTCTGGAGCTAATTGTGGAACAAAACTAGAAGGTGATTAATCATGGTTACTGTTTAGTGTCCTGGTGTCTTTTTCTTAAACATACTTTCCAAGATGCACAGCTTGGTAATCTTGGTCAGAGTTTTTAGTTGCAGCCCAAGAACTTGAGCTTTTTTTTTTTTTTTTTTTTTTTACAATTAATATATTATCTCCTATCTATGACTCTTTATAGTTTGTCATAATGCATGACCAGAATTGAAAAAAAAAGGTTATTATATATAGTCTTTAACTCTTATTTATTCTCCATATGCTTTTACCTCCCCTCAGTCCTTCTATTCTTTTTATTATTTACTTTCTGAGAACTATAGATTGTGAAAAATTCTGTGCTTTTCTTAGCAGTTCTCTTTATGTAGTATACTGTGAGAATGGCTATGTACATACTGAAATATTTAGTTGTCTAGTCAAATGGAATTAATTGAACACCATGCTTTTTCTGTACTTGTTAGTCACATGGCTTGGGCTGGTTCCTTCACCTGTCTGAGGCTTAGTTTCCACAGCTATAAAATGAGGTTAATGGCATTTACTTCATAGAATTATTCTGAAGTTTAGATTGCACACTATCTGGACACCTGACAAAAGCCAGGTGAGTAATGAAATTAGATCCTTTCATGCCCTATTCACCAGAAGCTCTAAGATGTCATACAGTTATCAAATGATAGATTCTAGACACCCTATAGAGAAATAATTACTTTGTGAACTTTTCAGAGTTTGATTACTGAGATTAAAAAAAAAAGCCATATATTTTAGATATTTTTATGGAAGTTGTATAACATTTGGATTGAGCAGTGCTGCATAAATTAAAATTTTATATAAAAGTAAAATTAGAAATAGAATATCTATAAAAAATTCAAGTGTTTCAGTAAAAAGCCAAGCTATATACCATTTTTGCAAGTTTGTATTTTTTTAAAAAAGACCTACAAGTTATCAAACTGGCTCAGAATGATTGCTTTGAAATGCCAAGACTCAATTCAGAAGTACCTACAAATTTTCATTGCGTATGAAAAGCAAGTCTAGCAAAGTGTTGATAACACACTTCTTTTTTCAAAATGAAAAATCGTATCAGGATATCTTTTACTATAGCATTTGCCTTCATTGTATAAGGAGAGCCACACACCGACACTATCATCGTGGTATCAGTATCTCCATGCAGTGTCTGCGTGCAGTATAATAATGTCAGCTAACCATGCCCTGCTTGAGTGCCTGTTGTGAAGGGACGTAGAAAAGACTGGTGTTTAGCTGTCCAAGATTTGGCTCAGATACTAAACAAGGTTCGTCATTTCTACTTGGGCAGTTTTTGTGGGGCCTGACATTTATGCACGTGGGAGGCCCTATTTTGGAGCGGTGGTGCCCTGCTCCTGTAAAGATTATAGCCAAGACAACCTTACAAGCAGTTCTCCTCCATGACACATGTTCACCATGAGCTGGAATTGAAAAATAATACACTATTATAAATACAAAATTACAGGGGATAATTAAATCCAGGGACTTGGAAGGGGTCCCTACAAGTGAAGGACTGAATCTTCAGTAGCTTCTTGGTACATCTGTTCATTTCAAGGGTGAAAAGCAAGGAGTCTTAGAGACTGATGGGGAAGATGGGTTTAAGGCTGGTAGTGGTGGATTGTCCCTCGTCTCCATGACCGAGCATTTCTCAGAAAACTGAGAAGTGCAGAAGATGAATTGGAGAATGAACACCAAGATTCTTCTAATTATAATTTGGGTTTCATTACACTGTATAAAATGTCAATGCTAAAATCATTTTTAAGCTAATAAAAATGCCAGGAACTCCTACATAATTTGTTTCCTATGTGCAGTTTATCACACGTCTATAGATGCACTTCAGTGCCATATGTGGTCTTTTAAAATAACTACCATCTCTGCGTAGCGTAGAATTCTACTGTAGATCATGATCTTGGGGCTCATTGTGAATTCTAAGCTACTGGAAGGTTTTTGTAAGGGGTGAAGCATAATTGTCCCTGTGAGTTGTTACGTTAGCATAAATATAAGAAAGCTGATTTAAAAAATTTCTGTTCAAAATCAGCTTTGTGAATTTATCATTTAGCTGTTTTGAACTTCATGCTTAAATCAGCGTGCCAACTCTCATTAAAGTCTTTTGGCTGTTTTAAGAGGGTAAAATGGTATACCTCCCTTTTTTAAACATTCCTTGAACTTAGTCATAGATGGATTCTAGAGTCTGACAATCCAGGTTTATTTTGGGCACCCTCACAGGATCTTAGGAATAGCACTCATTTTTCTCTTCTGTACTTGTTCTTGGTGGAAGATTTCTAAATGGCCTGCATCAGTTGATTTGGCCCTCAGGGCAGCACAGGGCTCTGTTTCCAGAGAGCTGCAAAATAAGATTGTCCCCTTTTCCCTTTTCCTTTTGGCATCTCTGCCTTTGGCCCTTGGCTTGCTGGATCCTATGGAAGGTTAGCTTGTTCCAAACCCCACACCCTCCTGTTTTGCTCGGTGGCTGCCTGCTTACAACCATTGTAATGTACAATTAGCGCAGAAGCACAGGCAGATAATAAGAGAATCATCATAAAAGCACTAAACAGAGCAAATAACATTTCAGGCTGGATTTAATCCCAAATACCTGGCGCTTTGAAACAGAAAGGTACAGAAACCAAGAAGCCAAGAAAGACAGCACTCTGGTTAGCTGTGGAGGATTGTTGTTGTTGTTGTTGTTGTGTGCCGTCGAGTCGGCCCCAACTCAGGATTAGAGTGATTTATTTATACATACACACACACATACATAAACACATATACACAACCACAATGTTCATATTCCAACATGCAGTGAATAAATACTGTAAATTCCAAGCTTTTAAAAAGGGCTCAGATAAAAAGGTAAGCCTTTTAGGTTTAATGTAGCATTCAGATGGTTCTGTGGCCTAAGGATGATGATAGAGACATTCAGGTTAGCTGGAAGGAGGGAAGCCTTCATGGAGACGGGACCCTGTGGTCTTAGAGAGGACTTCAGGGCAGGGAGCTGAGCTGTGAGCTTACCCTAGACATGGACATTTACGTCTCTGGGCATCAGTTTCCTTAACAAAAAAGACAGGGATGAAAGTACTGCTTACATTGTTGAAAACTTCTCCTAAGCATTTTAGGATGATTTTTCCTGAAGAATCAGAGACTCCCAGAAGGCGTTTCCTAGAAGGCAGAAGCCATTGCTTATATTGTAACAAATAATTAAATTAATTGTAACCATAGTAATAGCTAAAGGTTAAGTGCTTACTCTGAAGGGGGGTTGAGGTTTAGAGAGGTTAAGCACTTTCCCATGTTCACACAGCCGGCTGGAGTTTAGGTTTGAACTTACCCAATCTGATTCTGACTTAAGGATGTTCTGCTCCCGGAAGGACCTGTCCTGGAGTTGGCTTACATTGTCTTCTCCTCCCCTTGGGCTTTCTTGACGCTGTTACCACAGGAGGATGGCTTTGGGCAGGCCCTGTGGACCCCTTGAGGTATTTCTGCTCCTCAGCCTTAGGAGGACGAGATGTGTGACAAGCCTGGACTTGGAGATCAGACGATTAGAAAAAACAGGGACAGTTCTACATGCTCAGAGGAGATGGCCAAGTTTCTGCGTGTAAGTCCAACAACCTTGTTTCCCTCGGGGTCCGAGGGTACTTAAGAAGGCTTGCTAGGCAGGGTTAGAGGCTGATACATAATAAATGGGTCTTCCTTTTTCCTTCTCTTTCTTGGATGCTCTGTAAAATATTGCTCAGAGTGGGATGATGATGATTTATTAATTACATTTTCCAGATGAATGGCAGCCTCAGGGGTGGTTTTCTATGGAAAATGGACACCAAAAATGCAGAGACACTCAAAATCTAGTAACTGACTCGAATGCTTTCATCTTCGCAGTTAAGCTGGATAAAGCTGCCAAATCAGAGCCAACCGTTGTGTTTACTGAGAGCTCAGCCCTATGCTCCCAATCACATAGCTCTTTATGAACACTCTGCAGACTCAAAAATTGAATTTTTATAGAATTCCATCAAAAGGCTAAACTGTATTATTGTATTGATATCACAAGATCTTTTTAACAGTGATCCAAAAGAGTGAGATGAGGATGGGGTCCTTTGTTTTGATAGAGAAATTGTTCAAAATGCTGCCTGATATTTGGTATCTTGAATGCACAGAGGAGTGTTTGGCCCAGTAAACTTCTTCCTGCCTGTAAGTTGGATAAGACTTCAGCACACTGTGCTTTTATACACAAAGTAAATGGAGCTATTTTGCAAAACTGTAAGTTATTTTTTTTTTTTCCTTCAATGCATTCTTTTTACTCTTCTAAATAAAGCTTCTGAACTTGAGAAAATAAATCACTGGATTCCAAAGGTTGCTGTAAGTTATTATTGTTGTTTGCTCAACGTGAAGAAAGCTAATCCTCCAACACATCACATTAGGTGTGTTTTTCTCCTCCAGGCATTAGGGTATTAGTCCTCAGCACAGTATACTCTTATTAGCTATTTTTCCAGTTTTCGTGGTGTGTGTCTTAATAGCAGAAAGGGATTTGCTGGTGATTAAGAAGGAAAATAGAGGGAGAAAAGTTCTTACTACATAAAATGATTCTTTGCAGATGATTTTCTGGGACTTAATTGGGGGAAAAACAAACAGGAGGTAAAGATCCTACATGTTTACAGGTTAAACATTCCATAAGTGGCTCTGAAATCCACCCTTCCCGACAGTCTCTGCTAATTGCTGGAGCATCGCGACCGAAACCGTTGGAACGACTTCATTTTCCCCGGGCATCGACACTCACAACAGGATAATGCTTACCCTGATAGAAGTGTCACAGTGGGGACTCGGCGTAATTTGCTGATATGATATCAAAAGGAGCATTAAGGTAATTACATTTTGCACTTGTAATATTTCACAGGCAATAATACAGGAGAAAATTGCACTTATTTTTTTCTTTTTGGTAACCTGATCATTTAAAACTTTTTTTTTTCTTTTTTTTAATGGAGCTGCAATGAAGCTGACATATTTGATGGGTTGTTGTTTCTTAAATGTGTGCTCAATTTATAAATGCATAAATGCAGTCATTAGTCTAACCATTTGACCAGGGTTAAAAGACTGAGAGTGGTAAATGGCAGCTGTTTCAACGGGTGTCATAAGAGTTGTTTTTTAATTGTAATAGCAGCTAAATGAGAAAGGATGAGAACCTCCTTTGCCAGGGGCAGCTTGTAATAGTAGAAACAAAGCATTAAAAGGCACCCTGACCTCATGCGAGTTCTAAACTTCTCTGAGGAATAGTGCTGTACAGACGAATCTCTTTCAGATCATCCCAGTTGTAATATCTGTGGTTGCAGAAAGAAATCACAATTTTCCTATATATTTTTACTTTGCAAAACGTTTTCTAGCTTTTTTTTTTTTTTTAATCCTGGGTTTTATTTCATCACATAGATATGTTTTGTTTGCCAAGGGAATATCATAGCCCTATGAATATCATGGCTCATGCTGAAGACCACGCTGTATTTCTTTGCCCTGTTGACATTTTGGCAGTAGTTTCTGGTGATAAACTTTCTGATTTAACTTCATCAAATAAACGCTTATCTTAATTTTTTTTCTAAGTGGACTTGGTGAGGAATCTAAAATGCTATTGCTCTCTTGTACTACTCATGGCACAAGTTTCTCATGCATGCATTCATTTGGCAAATTTTTGTTGAGCAGCTACTATGTGCTGACACTGTGTTAGGCTCTGAACATGCCATAGTGAATAAGACACAGTCCCTGCCCTTGTGAAGTTTAATCACAACAGGATATTTTCATTGCAAGAAGAGGAAACCCACTCATTGCCACTAATTTAAGCAAAAGAGAATCTATTATCAGGATATGAGGACATCTTCCATATGCCAAGGACAAGGAGTTGAGCTGGGTATTGTAGCGGCTGGAACAAGGTTCTCCATGGCTTTCAGGACCCAAGGCAACTTCTCCCTGCGTCTCTCTCTTACTCCCCAAGGCTGCATGTTTCTCATTGCTGCTGCCCATTTGCTTTGTTTTTGTCTCTACAGACCAGCTTTTCTACAGACTCATTTACCTGTGTACAGGGCTGACTATTACTAACCCATGTAACAACTTTGTACAAATTAGGAAAAGGTTGTACTCCAGGTCAGCTGGATTTCAGCTCTCACTTGTCCCTCAGTTGAGTACCTTTGCACATGGTGGCCCTGCTTGGCCTTATCCTGGCTTATCCTCAGTCCCCAGTGACGATGTCCTCAGCCCTTAATTCCACATACATGAATTCTAGCAAGGCTCCCCACAGGTAAATAACTATTTCTCCATGGTCTAGATTCAATTTCCTCAGAGAGAAGAATTGAGCCAAGTGTCCATCCTTCATTCAACTCATTATGTCTAGGGTAGGCAGGGCACAGACATTTCATGTGGTAGTTACGTTTGTGTGTCAGCTAGGCTGGGCCTGGTTGAGTGGCTAGGCAGCTGGATGTAGCATTCCCCATGATGAGACTGGTAATTGACTCCATGGTGGAATCTACTGTGAGCAACTGATTAGCTGGATTAGCTGCTTTAGGGATATGGTCTACTTCCTATATGTAAAAAACAGCTTTGGGAATGGTCTCTAGCTTGTGGCATGCTTGAACCCTACGTGTAGTTGTGTTGTTGTTCAGCAGCCTGCCATGCTCTGCTGACCCTGGGACTTACAATGGATGAATTAATGGCCTGCTGTGTGGTTTGGTAACATCGGGACTGTGCCCTTTGATTTGTAGACCTTGGGCTTGTTAGCCTCAGCATCCAGTAGCTGCCTGAGTGAAGAGATGCTTCTAGTTTCAGTGGGCCAAGAACAAGAGGCAGAGCTAAAGCCCAAGGTTGAAGGGCTTTCATCCAGTCCCTAGAACCTGGCACTTTGAATTCGGACTTCCAGCCTCCCGAACTGTAAGAGAATAAACTCCTGTTTGTTAAGGCCATAGCATTTGTGGTATATTCCTGTCAGAGTGGCACTAGCTAACCAAAAAACTTGATAAATAGGGCCCTGGGAGGAGACACTGTGAGGAGACATGTCTGCCTGGGTTCGGGCACTGCCAAGAAGGGACACACTAAAGTGAATGCATGGCATCTGAATCAGATGGAATTGTGTGGGATGTT
Source organism: Orycteropus afer afer (assembly GCF_000298275.1). NCBI lineage: Eukaryota > Metazoa > Chordata > Mammalia > Tubulidentata > Orycteropodidae > Orycteropus > Orycteropus afer. The sequence goes on from NW_006921690.1 coordinate 6,737,162, forward strand.
TCATGTAACCAAGTTCTGGTCTGGTACTTAAAGCACTCAGACCCAGTGGATTTGGAATAGTGGATATTGGATGTTGCTGACAGCTGTGCTTGCTCCAATGTCAGGGGAATTCAGGGTCTGTAGGAGTCTGAGTCTGACTTTGACTATCCTGCTCTTATAATCTCATTTGAAACTGAGACTCATGCTTTGGGCATTTCATAGCTTTCTTTTTTTCTATATATAGCAGTTCTGACTGCCTCACTAAGACACAAGGAAGCAAGGATACAAGGTGCAGGGGAAGAAATCCACATCTGTTGAAATATAATCCCCAGAAATATGTATGAATACAGAAGCAGCAGCTGTGAAAGGGGCCTCCATCTGAGTGTCCCTTTCCCTATGCCAGCCACAAGGCTTCTACAAGAGGATCTTTTCTAGAATCGGTATTAGTTTTCTAGGGCTGCCATGACAGAAGACCACAAACTGGGTGGCTTAAAACAACAGATGTTTGTGGCCTCACATTTCTGGAGGCTCTAAGTCCAAAATCAAGGTGTTGGGCTGAAGTCTCTAGGGGAAGATCTGTCATTTCCTCTTAGCTTTTGGTGGTTCCAGGAAGTTCTTGGTGTTCTTGGCTTATGGGTTCATTACTCCAATCTCTGTCTGCATCTTCATGTGGATGTATTCCTTCTGTTTGCCTGTCTCAGAGTCCCTTCTCTTCTTTTTATAAGGATCTCAATCATGT
>NW_006921690.1:6748854-6816495 GCF_000298275.1 Orycteropus afer afer
TATCCCTTTTGCTGTGATGAAAGGCATCCTGGTTTCTACTAGTCCAGTAAAAATGAAAGACTCCCGTGGCTCTCATGGAAGACATGCTGAATTATCTGCTTAGCTCCTCTTCTTGAGAACTGCACAATATGTCCATAGAACAGGTATGTTTCTGGCCATAGCTTTTGCACCCAGCATAGACATTTTGTTCAAATTGGGCCACTCACTTCTATCTTCCAGGAAATTGGAAGTGAGACCATGAATGAGTCTCTCTATGACTAGAGCTGTAACCTATAAACTCGGCAGCTGTTGTGGCCATCTTACTGTCCTATGGACTAATTGGTATAGAGTTCTTGTTAGGTGCCATCAAGTCAACTTTGACAATAAAGACTCCATGTGACAAAGATGAACTGCCCTATAGAATTTTTTACTTTGTAATCTTTACAGATGGATTCCTGGTGGCAGAGTGGTTAAGGGTTCTGCTGCTCACCAAATGGTTGTTGGTTCATACCCAACAGCTACTCCATGGAAAAAAAGATGTAGCAGTCTGGTTCCATAAAGATTTTCAGCCTTAGAAATCCTATGGGGCATTCTTACCCTGCGCTATAGGGTCTCTATGAATTGGAATCAACTAGATGGCAGTGAGTTTGGGTAATCTTTATGACAGCACTTGCCAGGTTTTTCTCCCTCAAAGTGGCTCGACGCTTTGAAATGCCAACCTTTACGTTAGCAGCCAAGTGCTTAACCATTGCACCATGTTAACTCTGTGGTATAGAGAAGTGGTTCTCAGAATGTGGTGTCCAGATCAGCATCAGCATCACCTAAGAACTGGTTAAGAATGCAAATTCATTCACTGACCTCACCCCAGACTTGCTCATTTCAGAAACTCTGGGGTGGGGCCCAACAAGCTGCATTTTAACAAGCCCTCCAGATTATTCAGATGTTCACCAAGCTGGACATACAGAGTGAGAGAGATGGCAGGGAATATAATTTGTGGGATGGAGACAGAGAACTTCCTGTGGATGAGACATCTCAGTTTCCCAGTTCTAGTTCTTCCCGATGCCCAGCCATGCTCCTGCCCTTAGGTTTGTGAGATACTTCTGTGTCCTAATAACAGAATCTGTGAACAACTTTTTTTTTTTTTTTGATTGAAGTCACTTTCTCTTGCACGCAACTAAAAAGCCCTTACTCATTCACCTCACAATATGACTATGTACAATTCATGTAGAGAGAAAATTATATGGAGCAGTGTCACCCCAGCTGCTCAGGAAAAGACTGTAATTTTACCAGGGGCTCCAGGAAATATTTAAAAGCTCCAGAGAAAATATCCCACGGCTTTTTCTCATTATCAGGAGCAAGAATTGTGTGTATGTCTATCTATTTAAAGAAACCCATTTACTAAAATAAACTCTCTTTTTTCTTATCTCTCTTTCTTTATTTTATTCTTCAGTGCTAAAAGCTTGGTGTTTTCCTGACTTCCCCTTCACTCATTTCTCCCATGTTACCATACAGTTAAAATAGATCTCAATTGGCCAACAAATATTTATTGAATGCCTACAATGTGTCAGGTGTTTGGAGATTTAGTAAATAATGTGTTCCATAATCTCCTCTTAAAGAACTTATAGTTTTGTGAGGAAGAATGCAATTATCTGATGATTGTTGTTAGGTGCCGTCGAGTCGTCTCTGACTCATAGCAACCCTGTGAATAAGAGAATGAAATACTGCCCAGTCCTGTGCCAGCCCCATGATCCTTGTTATACCTGAGTCCATCGTTGCAGCCACTGTGTCAATCCATCTTGTTGAGGGCCTTCCCCTTACTATTATAAGTTATAATAAATTTCATGTACAAGTTTTCGAGGAATCCCAGAAAAAGAGATGAATTTTCAGGGGGAAGTTCTGGGAAAATGGGAAAGAAGAGTGATAATGGGAGAAGGTTTCTTGGAAGAAGTCCCACCTGAATTTGGAGCTTACTGTTATTCCATATGGAAATATGATTAGGTGTCGTCTACCAGGCCTAAAAGACAGGGGAAGAGATGTGTTCGGTTTGTGGTTTGTAAGCACTGCAAGGGAAGAATTTGATATTTTAGCGCTCAGCCCCCTCTTGATTCTGGCTGATTTGGAGTGTTATGATCATCCAATATGATAGCTGCCACCAAGTAGACTCTGACTCATTACAACTTTATGTACAATAGAATAAAGCACTGCCCAGTCCTGTGTCTTCCTCACACTCACCAGGATGCTGCCGTCCATCACTGTAGCTGTTGTGCCAGTCCATCTCACTGAGGGTCTTCCTTGGCCTTCCTGACCCTCTGTTTCACCAAGCATGTTGTCCTCCTCCAGCAATTGATCCCTCCTGATGACGCGCCCAAAGCAAGGAAGTCAGACAATGTTCTGTTGTGACTTACTAGATTTAAGTGGCCAATTTTTGGACGTAGATCACCAGTCCTTTCTTCTTGACCAGTATGTTTTGGTCTGGGAGGCTCCCCTGACACCTGCCCACCATGAGTGACCCTGCTGGTATTTGACATACCAGTGGCATAGACTCCAGCAGCATAGCAGCACACAGCCACTACATTATGGCAAACTGACAAACGTGTAATGATGGAGGGCTACAGTAACATATAAATGCTGAAAATAAGGTAAAGACTTTTCTAAATGTCTTAAAGCAGTAGCCTCTAGAAGCTGTCCCCATTATATTGCTGGCACTTCCTATTTCTGGACATAATTTATTAACTGGACTTTCAAGATGACATGACTGAACATTACTGGCTTCTTAAAGTCATACTTGTAAGGAGAGTAGACTGTATGTTGGTTTATCTTGACTTGGAGGAAAATAAAGAATATGAAGGGGAAAAAAAAACTCTATTAAGTTTTATAATTACAATATGAAAATGCAGTTAATTTCTTTTATCATAGTGAGTCATTAAAGACTGAAGTAGGTTCCCAGCCTTTTGTTTCCAGAACAATCCCCTAGAGGCTTAGCGCTCTGTCATCCGAATGGGCCTGATTAAAGCAGGGAACCTCTATTTTCAGATTACTCCTCTCTGTCATTAGCATTACGTTATCTTGCTCTTCAGACTGATTTTTAATTTTTATGCTCGCAATTATAAATGATTTACAAGGACATTCATCGCCCGACCTGTCCTGAGTCATTAAATTCACCTAGGTTGAATAGCCCGATGTGCACCTGAAATTAACCAAATCAGTGACATTATCTGGCTGGATTTTTCAGAGGCTTTAGAAGTAGAGAAGAGACTCCTTTTTCCCTCTCAACTCCTAGGCTTAATGGGAAAATATTTTTAATTGATAAAAGAGGTAATTAGCCAAGGCTAAGAGGTGCACACTAATTGTGCTGTATATCTTGCGGAGTTAGTTTGGCCATGATTTCTGGAAAAGAAGGGGAGATGACCAAATACAGACTTGACTATGATCACACAGGGCTGGTTTGAATGAGTTTTACCTCCCTCACCCAGGTCTAGGAGAAGAACTGTGATCACATTTATTGAGCACCTACCATGTGCCTACATTCCCCTCATGATTTGTTCTGTATTGTTTTCAAATAAGGACTGGAAACCTCCTCACACTGGCTCGGATGAAGTAGGGGTGGTGCTCTTGTTCAATCTAAGATAGGAAGTGGAGAGCTGCTGGGTCAGAAGTAGGAAGCAACTCGTGTTGCTCTCTCTCATGTTCTTTCTCTATCACCCAGGATCCATGTTATACTGTACTTACTCTGTTTCTCTCCTTCTCAGAGCTGTTGGCCTCCTAGCTCTCTTTTTCTCTTGGCTGGCTTCCTCTGCTCTTCTCTTTTGTACTGTTGTTGTTGTTGTTATGTGCCGTTGAGTCAGCCCCCACTCATAGCTACTCCTCCTTGGGTTTCCAAGGCAGTATCACTATGGAAGTAGATTGCCCCATCTTCCTTGTACTAGGGTCCACATAATCATTACAACTACATTCACCCAGGGCCTTTTATCTGAAGTACCCACCCCTTCCTAGCAGTAGTCTCTACTCTTCTTTTTAAAATTTTATTGTGGTGAAATATAAATAACAAAACATTTATCATTGCAACCTTTTTACATATATAATTTAGTAACATTAATTACATTCACCATTTGTGCAACAATTCCACTATACATTCCCAACTTTTGTTTTTTTAATCACCCTTTATAGAAACTCACTGGCCCTTCAGCAATATCTCCTTAGCTACCTCTCTTACCTGCCCCTGGTAACCACTAATAAACTTTATCTTCACTCTTCTTGGTTAAAATTTTCTACAGAATATTAGTGGATTCTTACTAACTAGGGCATTGTCCACCCTTGAGAATGTATCTCATCTGCTGTGGCCAGAAGGGACAGGACTTATGCATAGAGAAAGTAGAATTGGGATAATAATATCTGTTTGGTGTATCTTTAAAACAAGTTAGATCCTCGCCATTTGACAGATGAAGAAACCGAGGCTAATGGAGATCAAATCATTACTTAGAGACAGGTGGTAAGTGTTAGAGGCAGGAATTAGGGCCAAGGTCCCTTGGACTCTTTTGCCTTGCTTTCCATTTGATGTGCTGACTTTCCCACATCCCTGCTATCTGTTACACAGATGTAGGCAGGATAGACTCAACACACAGCATGTTTTCTGGTCAGGGCTGTAACATCAGCATAAATGCAGTGTCCCTTACAATTGACTAGTGCCATTCCCAGCCATGGTCCTACATCTCCTATTAATCTATGACTGGATACCACTTTAAAAGTATGCTCCATTTCATATCACAAAGCCATTTAATTGGATTATAGATGCTTGTGCTCACAATTTTTCTTATTAGAAGTCATCACTGATGAGTTGAAATGTGCTTACCATTGCAACCCTGATACAGGAAGTCCTCTGCCACTCCAGTGTCTAAATGTTTGCTCTCAGCCACATCTGTAGTGCTATGTGACGCCATCACAGCCTCCTTCCATATAGGCCTATTTGCCCTTAACTTGAATATTGACACATCTGCAATTTCTCTAAACCTCATCTAACCCCTTTTCAAACTGAGCCTCACTTGTACTTCTCAAAGGAGCCCTAGTGATGGAGTAGTTAATGCATTTGGCTGCTAACAAAAAGGTCAGTGGTTTGAATCCACTAGCCCCTAAATGGAAGAAAGATGAGGCAATATACTTGCATAAAGATTTACAGTCTTGGAAACCATATGGGGCAGTTCTACTCAGTCCTAAAGGGTCACTATGAGTCATAATTGGCTCAATGGTAGTGCGTTTGGTTTTTCTGGTACGTACTTCTCAAGAAGTCCAAGCTACACTGAGGACATTGGTGAAAAACAATCGACAGAATACAAATTGAGATGTTTAAACAAATGGATGCAATGCTGGAAGTGCTTACTCATCTTTGCCAAGAAATTGACCAATTGACTGGAAGAGATCCATATATGTGGCCATTCCAAAGAAAAGTGATCCAACAGAATGCAGAAATTATCAAACAATGTCATTAATATCACCTGCAAATAAAATTTTGCTGAAGATAATTCAAAAACGGTTGCAGCAGCATAATGAAGGGAACTGCCAGAAATTCAAACCAGATTCAGAAGAGGACGTGGAATGAGGGATATAATTGGTGAAGTCTTGGTTGAAAGCAGAGAATAATAGAAAGATGTTTGCATGTGTTTTATTGACTATACAAATGTATTTGACTGTGTGGATCGTAAAAAATTATGAATAACAATGTGCTCATAAGGAACCTGAACATAGACCCAGAGACAGTCATTTCAAACAGGGATACTGCATGATTTAAAATCAGGAAAGATACATGTCAGGGTTGTATCCTTTCACCATACTAACTCAGTTTGTAAACTGAGAAAATAATCTCAGTTTTGAGCATCTGGACTATATGAAGAAAAATGTGGCATCAGGATTTGAAAAAGGCTCGTTAACAACTTGTGATATGCAGATAATAGACTTTGCTTACTGAAAGTAAAGAGGATCTGAAGCACTTACTGTTGAAAATCAAAGATCACAGCCTTGAATATGGATTACACCTCAACATAAAGGAAACAAAAATCCTAACCGTTAGACCAGTAAGGAACATGTGATAAATGGAGAAAAGATTGATGGTATCATGGATTTCATTTTACTTGGATCTGCAATCAATGCTCATGAAATCAGCAGTCAAGAAATTAGATGACGTTTTGCCTTGGGCAGATCTGCTGCAAAAGACCTCTTTAATGTGTTAAAAAGCAAGTATGTCGTTTTGAGGACTAAGTGTACCTGCCATAGTATTTTCCTTTGCCTCATATGCATGCAAAATCTAGACAACGAATAAGGAAAACCAAAAAAGAATGAATGCCTTTGAATTATGGTATTGGTGAAGAATATTGAATATACCATGGACTGCTAAGAAGAAAGAACAAACCTGTCTTAGAAAAAGTAGAGCTGGAATGCTCCTTAGAAGCAAGGACAAGACTTTGTCTCTTGTACTTTGGTCATGTTATCAGGAGAGACCAGTCCCTGGAGAAGGTAACATAGAGGGTCAGCATGAAAGGGGGGAAGACCCTCAGTGAGGTGGACTGACACAGTGGCAGCAACGATGGGCTCAAGCACAGCAACAATTAGGAGGATGGCCCAGGACTGGGCAGTGTCTGGTCTATTGTACATTGGGTCACTGTGAGTCAGAACCGAGTTGACAGCACCTAACACCAACAACAAAATAGCTGTCCTGTATTCTTCAAAACTGTAATGTCTTAAACGGCACAGACAGACTGAGGGGCTGTTCCAGATTAAATACTGAAGAGATATGACAACTAAATGCTATACCTAACCCTGGATTAGATTCTGTACCAGAAAAAAGAAAAAGTTTTTATTTCTTAAATCATTTTATTGGAACAACTGGTAAACTTGGAATGTAAACTGTATATTAGATAAAAGTATTAGATCGATGTTAAATTTCCTGGTTTTAGTGACTGTATTGTGGTTATGGAAGAGACTATCCTTCTTGGGAAATACACAGCGAACAGGAGGAAAGGAAGAGACAGTTCCAGGCAGCAGTGCAAGGGGAATTTTTAACATGACATCATGACCCATGGTTTCTTAAATTCACCCGAGAGTATAAGGATTAAGGAATGATCCAACATAATTAGCAAGTGACCTGTATTGAGTATCCTTGAAAAGAACACATACTGTAAAGTGCAAGTTAGACCATGGACGGATGCTGTTCCACATCTGACCAAATATGGCCAAGTCTCATTAATCTCATTCTTGGAAGTGTTTGCTAAATCTGTCTGTACTGGGCTGAGGATTCCTTTCAAGTTTTTATAGTGAAAGTAATGATTTTTAGAAAGCTTTCAGGGGACATATTTAACTACTTAGATAATAAACTATTTTAAAAGTCCTCAGGGAATTGCTTATTTGGATAGTGAGTATTGAGGCTTATCAAGTAATTTTTTTATGTTCATTTATTCTGTAGTCACTGTTGTTGTTGTTGTTAAGTGCCGTCGAGTCGGACCCGACTCATAGCGACCCCTCCTTGGGTTTCCGAGGCAGTATCACTACGGAAGTAGATTGCCCAACCTTCCTTCCGAGGAGTGGCTGGTGGGTTTGAACCGCCAGCCTTCTGGTTAGCAGTCAAGTGCCTTAGGCACTACGCTATCAGAGCTCCATGTCAGCAATTATGCATGTCTTGGAGCACAAAGAAGCAAATGCAATCCATGCTCTCATGGAACTCAGTTTAATGACTAAGACACTGTGGTAGTTAAGTTTGTGTGTCATCATGGCTGGGCCTGGTTGAGTGGTTGGGCAGCTGATTGTAGTATTCCCCATAATGAGACTGGTAATCAACTCCATGGTGGAATCTACTGGGAGCAGCTGAGTAGCTGCCTTAGGGATGTGGTCTGCTTCCTGTATATAAGGAGAAGCTTTGGAGAATGGTCTCTAGCTTATAGCATGTGTAGCCGTGTTGCTGTTCAGCAGCCTGCCATGTTGCTCTGCCAATCTTGGGACTTTGAGTGGACTTGAATCAATGGCCTGCTGTGTTGTTTGGTAACATCTAAACTGTGTCTTTTCACTTGTCGACCTTGGGTTTGTCAGCCTCAGCAGCTGGCAGCTGTCTGAGTGAAGAGGTGCCTCCAGCTTCAGTGGGCAGGGAGCAAGAGACATAGCTGAAGCCCAAGGTTGGGAGGCTTTCACCCAGCCCCTAGAGCCTGTCACCTGGAACTCAGACTTCTAACCTCTGAAATTGTGAGAATAAACTTCTATTTGTTGAAGCCTTCCCATTTGTGGTATATTCCTGTCAGAGCGGCACTGGGTAACCAGAACAGAAACCTACAAACAAATAGTTGCAGTGCAAGGCGTCTTTGGCTTGAGAATGTAAAGCGAGTTGGAGAAGCCTACAGAAAGGAAGTCAGGATCTTAAAGATTATGTAGGAGTTCTCTGGTTAGGAAAACAGGGGGCACTGAAATATTAGTGTAAAGGAGTATGATATATACAACTTACTCTCAAATAGTTCAGAATTAATTAAGCACTTGCTGCTAACCAAAAGTTGGTGGTTCCAACTCACCCAGCAGCTCCATAAGAGACAGATATGATTGATAATCTGCTCCCATAAAGATAACGTACTGCCATCAAGCTGATTCCAGCTCATAGTGACCCCATAGGGTTTCCAAGGTTGTAAATCTTTATGGAAATAGATTGCCTCATCTTTCTCCTGTGGAGCAGCCGGTGGGTTTGAACTGCCGACCTTCTGGATAGCAGCCAAATGCCTTACTCACTGTACCACCAGAGCTCCTGAGCTCCTGTCTCATAAAGATTAAGCCTACAAAATCCTATGGGGCAGTTCTGTTTTGTCACATGGGTTGCTATGAGTTGAAATCAACTCAATCTCACCTAACAACAATGATAAAACGTGGTAAAATGTTAAAAATTGGTGACTCCTGGTAAGAGTTATTATATAGAGTCCTTTGTACTATTCTTGCAAACTTTTCTGTAAATTTGAAAGTATAACAAGACAAAAATATTTAATTGCTTTAAGGATTTATTAATAAATGTTAGTATATCTGTATAAAGGCATACTTGGAAGTCACTAAAAATAATGGCAAGAAATATAATTGACATGGAAACAAGTTCATGACATAAAATTGACTGAAAAGAACAAGTTGCTGTATGATCTCAATTTTGTTCAGAACAACAACAACAAATTTCCTTTTCTAAAAACAGTCTGGAAAGATGTACACCAAAATGTGGATTCTGGTTATCTGTGAGTTGTACAATACAGGGTAATTTAAATTTTCTTCATTTCATTTATTTATCTTTGCTATTTTGCTAAGGTGTACATACATTAATTACATAATAAAAATTAATTTTTTTAAAATAATTTTTTTAAAATGAGGGAAAAATGCTTTAAAAGCTTCATGACTGCATGGACTAACGTTTGGGACCCTCTAGGGTACCTGTCTCCTTTCATAACCTCTTTCTGAGCAGAGTCTTGAAGCTCTTTCAGCTTCCAACATTACCCTGTTGTGGTGTAAAAAGAAGAAAGAAAATAAGAAAAACTATTTTCCTCCATTTTCTATCTCCTCCAATTTTGCCTTCTCTGTATACAAAGCCCTCAGAGAGTTGTTCCTGGCATATTTGACATTCTAAATTGTTCTCCATGTGTTTTAAGTATTTTCTGCTGCCTAGTGATTTAAAATAGGTTTTTAATCTGATGCTCCTTACATGTACTCCTAGACTGTTCCATAATGAATTGCAAGACACTGAACTTTTGGTATCTCACATCAATGATGTGCAAACATCATCCAAACCTTCCTTCGCTCCCATTTTCACTTTTTTTTTTGCACAGGCCCGAGAATGGGTTACTTTTATCCCTGACTTGCTTAATTTTGAGTATTTGAAAGATCTCATCTTTCAGAGATGCTGTCTCTAAGTCTCTCACTTAGAAGGGTACAACTGCTGTGATGTCATTAGTGTGTGATTGAAAGGTCTCTTCTAATCTAGTCTCTTTCAGGACCGTCTTTGATGATTCCTTCTGTTCTTGGTGTCTGAAAAATCAGGTCATCATCTACCACATTAATTTACCCTGTAAGATTGTGTTTTCCTAATGGGGCAATCTGCTTCTGTAGATTCCGTAGATACTGCCTCGGAAACCCAAGGAGGGGTCGCTATGAGTCGGGTCCGACTCCACAGCACATAACAACAACAACAACAAATTAATTGAGCATAACGTCACAGACTTCTTATTTTTATTAAAATATTTTAATGGATTTGTTTCATATCTTTTTTTTTTTTTGCCTTAAATTCTTCACCAGACCCTTTAACATGCAATTTCTCAACACAGATTTGGAGATTTTTGCTTGTTATATATTGGGCCTCTTGGGACGTACCGGATTTCCCTGTCATCTTGATACTGATTTAACAGAATGAACTTCCTGTGAGAACACTGTTACAAACAAATTGTTCTGCTCTGACAATAGAAGATTTCCACTAGTTTTCCTCAGTTTGGAGACGTGTGAACTTTGAAAATTGCAGTAGCAAAGCTCTGCAACAAACTAGGTATGAGTGCTTTTCTAATGTGACCTGTTGCCAGCTCATTACATTAACTTCTTATATTTGCAGATCAGCAACCTGATTTAGAAACATCAATAAGATACCCAAGGCATGGTATTTTCAGTAGTCTCTATGCACATGAAAGCTGGGCAATGAATAAGGAAAACTGAAGAATTGATGCATTTGAATTGTGCTGTTGGCAAAGACTATTGAAAAATACCATGGACTGCCAGAAGAATGAACAAATCTGTCTTGGAAGGAGTATAGCTGGAATGCTCCTTAGACGTGAGAATGGCCAGACTTTGTCTCATATACTTTGGTCATGTTGTCAGAGGGGACCAGTCTCTGGAGAAGGATACCATGCTTGGTAAAGAGGAGGATTGGTGAAAAAGGGAAAGACTCCCAATGAAATGAATTGACACAGTGGCTGCAACGATGGGCTCAAGCAAAGCAAGGATTGTGAAGATGGTGCATGACCAAGCAGTGTTTCACTCTGTTGTTCATAGGGTCTCTGTGAGTCAGAGCTGATTCAATGGCACCTAACAACTGACAACAATGTGTGTGTGTGTGTGTGTGTGTGTAAAGTGACCAGATAAAGAAAGAATGAGGTAAAGGCTCATTTAGATTTTTGCTTCATCTCAAATTTTCCTAAACTTTCATTCTGAGAATTTTTTTCTTGCTCTCTTAGGATATTATAAGGAGAAAGTTAGTGTACCTTTTAAAATAAAGCCGAACTGTGCCCCAAAGTAACATGCAACTAAACAATGGGAAAACTGTATTCTTCTGATGTGGTGGTTCAAAATGTAAGATTGTCAGAAAACATTTCTTTCCATTTTTGTCACAGCTGCCTCCAATTTCTTTTGTAAGTAAAGCATCTTTCAAGTTATCAAATTAATCTATTTATTTGTGTGGTCATTTTATCTAGGTTCAGAATAATATTCTTATTGAAACCTAGTGCCACTCTGACAAGAATATACCACAAATGGGATGGCCTTAACAAATAGGAATTTATTCTCTTACAGTCTGGAGATTTTAAGTCCAAGTTCAAAGTGCTAGGCTCTAGGGTCTGAGTGAAAGCCCCTCAACCTTGGGGGTCTGGCTCTGCCTCCTGCTCCTGGCCCATTGGAGCTAGAGGCTTTTCTTCACTCAGACAGCTGCTGGCTGCTGAGGCTGCCAAGCCCAAGGTTGACAAGTAAAAAGGCACGGTCCTGATATTACCAAACCACACGGTGGGCCATTAATTCAAGTCCATTTTAAGTCCCCAGGTTGGCAGAGCATGGCAGGCTGCTGAACAACGACATGGCTGCGTGCAGGGTCCAAGCATGCCATAAGCTAGAGACCATTCCCAAAGCTGCTACTTATATATGGGAAGCAGACCACATACCCAAAGGCAGCTACTCACTGCTCACAGTAGAGTCCACCATGGAGTTAATTATCAGTCTCATCATGGGGAATACTACATCCAGCTGCTCAGCCATTCAACCAGGCTTGGCCAAGGTGACACACAAACATAACCACCACAGTAAGAAAAGCATCTTCCAAGTTAGCAAATAAATCTATTTAGTTGTGTGGTCATTTTATCTAGGTTCAGAATAATATTCTTACCGAAGCACTTGAAAAACAGCCCTAAAATTGTACTGAGACAGGATGAGATCGCAGGTACAGCTATGCAGAATGATAGGTAATGGAGGCAGAACTCGACCAAGAAAGTGTGTTCCTTACATCGATAGCCTCAAATACTGGAAGAAGTTGGTGGAGGCACCTGATTTTACTCTAGGTGCTATTACTACCTTTGTGAGAGATGGAAGCCAGTCAGCCAGGAAAAGCCCAGGCATCTGTCTTTTGAGGATTTCTACAAGATAAAACTTTTCTTTCCCACTGCTATCACCCAGGCCAGCTCTCATAGTCTTCTCTTTGGTCTCTCTGCAACTACTCTTCCCTCCACCAGTCTATTGTTGTTGTGTGCCATTGAGTCAGTTCCAACTCAAAAAAAAAAAAAAAAAAATCCAAACTCACTGCCATCGAGTCGGTTGCGACTCACAGAGACCCCTCCTTGGGTTTCTGAGGCAGTATCTCTATGGTGGTAGGTTGTCCCATCTTCCTTCTGAAGAATGACTGGTGGGTTTGAACCACCAGCCTTCTGGTTAGCAGTCAGTGCCTTAGGTACTATGCCATAACCCTATAGGACAGAGTAGAACTTCCTCACAAGGTTCCCAGGCTGTAATCTTTATGGAGCAGATCACCAGGTCTTTTTTCTCCCCTGGAGTAACTTGTGGGTTTGAACCACTGACTTTTTGGTTAGCACCCAAGTGCTTACGCATTGTACCACCAGGGCTCCTTGCCCATTCCCGAGAGTGCTAATTTTGAAGTGGAAAAATGATCATGCCACTACTTCCGCCTTTAAATCCCTACAGTCTCTTCCCATTCCGTTAGGATAAAATCCAGTTTGTACATGGTCAGGCCCAGCTTTTCTGTCCTGCCTTTTCCGGTACCACTCTCCCTCCTGTCCTGTGGGCCAGCCACAGAACCTCACTGGCCTCCTTTCAGTCCCTTAGAAGCACTACGCTCCCACCTGTCTTCATTGGATCAGGCTCTTTTGTTATAGGATCTCATGAAACCATATCCCTTTCCTGTAGAACACCTGCCTTCGATTTGTTACGATATATTTGTTGGGTCTTTTGTTGATAATTGTGAGCTCCACCAGAGAACACAACCTATCACTGCAGTATCACCCACACCAAACCTAGGGATGCAGTTAAGTTAGTAAAACTTAAGACAGGGTCTAGATTTAATGACCAGTTTTGTTAAGGAGGTCTTAGCTCCACAGATTGGTTATGCTAGCATCATTGCTACCAAGGGGCAAAGCAAGACTTCATTGCACCTCTTGAGATGCAATGGTTAAAGTGCTTGGCTGCTAACCAAAAACGGTCAGTGGTTTGAACCCACCAGCCACTCTGTGAGAGAAAGATATAGCAGTCTGTTTCTGTAAAGATTGCAGCCTTAGAAACCCTATGGGGCAGTTCTACTCTGTCCTATAGGATCACTATGAGTTAGAATCGACTTGATGGCATCAGGTTTGGTTTTTATTTTTTATGGTAATATAGTAAAAGCTAGCTGAATTCGTTAATATTTACTATGTAGATTTCATTGGCTCAAACTTCTGCTAGCTCAGTTGCTAGACTCATCCCCTCTCCTCTTCAAAGCATCCCTAAACTCTTCCTGGAAGTTGCTGAAGTGTAATAGTTGCTACATCTCATCCATCCTTTTCTTTCCCTCTTGCTCTGCTGCCCTTGCTCCCGAAACACCTGAAGTAACAATATAATGGCTTTTTTGACGGGCTGCTTGTAAGATTACCAGCATCCATACTCCATTCATTTATATTTATCTTAACTCCAGTGGAAAGCAGCTATGGTGGTAGAGTTTTGGTCTAAATTTCTCTCTCTGTTTCTTTCTCCATCAGCTCCTCTCTCTTCTGGGCTTCTTCATTACTTCCTGTCAGTATCTTTCCTGTTAGCATGTAAACTTGCATTGCTATGTATATCTTTAAAAGTTTCATGAGTATAAGTCAGAGAATATAAGATTACCATAATTCTTCTCCATCTCCCAAAGCATCTAGCAGCAAATGCTTATTGAGTAAATAAACATATTAAGAAGTCAGTTAATAGTATCTTTTGTCTTGGGACTTTTGTTATTTGCCAAAAGAGGATCCAGTTATTACCAGGATCCTGAAACAAGGAGTCTTCCCTAAATAAAGGAAATTTCTAGCCCAACAACAAACATAAGTCTCCATCCATAAAGACCAAAACTGTTTAAAACTTCCATCAAAGTTCAAAAAACAAACAACAACAAAACAATTTTTTAGGGCCCAGAAACCAACCATGACATATAAAATATATATTATTTTATTTAATCTTCACAAAAATCCTATGAAGTTGATGTTATTTTCTTAGAGATGAGAAAACTGGGGCTCTGAGATACTGAATGACTTATTGCCATCACACAGCAGAAGACCTATTATTCTAACCCAGGTCTAATGATCTTAAACTCTTACCCAATATTCTGTAACACAAGACAACAATGAGTAGAAATAGCAGACGTGGTGACTTGCATACAATTTATTTCATTAGTCTTCCTGGGCCAAATAGATCAAAATCATTCTATAATGGCAACATCCAGATAGGCTTAATGACCAAACATAAGAGTATACTTCTAAGTGTTAGTTTCATCATCTTAAATTTTTAACTTACTTGATCACATTTAAGGTATATTCTCACCAGGTATATTTTCTAAATATATGCATTTCTCCTTGAAACCATGTAACCTACTAACACTACAAAGTCAGAGGCCTCCCTTGGGCAGGCTTCCAAGGCCTGATTTACCTTTGGCTGCCTGGGTAACGCCCCTCAAGGACTCAGTGTGTTCATGGATTCATGCTGTCAAGCTTATGTTTATTATTAGTTGAAAGGCATGTGGGCATGGACTGTGTCCCAGAATCTTGCTCTGGCATGACAGGTAACTGACCACAAACTATGGCCCACTCTATGCTATTTATGCAAGTGAGAAAAATAGCCTTACCCGTATGAAAGGTGTATCTGTTCCATATGCCCGCTGGCCTCCTCCCATCTGACAGGCACTTTTTCTCCACCCCTCATGGGGAGGCAGGGCTGAGTTTTCACACAGACCAGAAGCACAGTGTCCCTCACATGCACACCCACCTCCTCCTCTGGAGGCATCCAGGCCCTGGGGAGGCCCTAAACAGGGCATCAGCACAGGGATCAAGCAGAACCTAGTTAATGACCCATGGCAAAGGTCAGGGTATTGGTGAGATGAGAAAAGGATGTATTAGTTTCCTAGGGCTACTGTACAAATTACTACAAACTGGGTAGCTTAAAACAGCAGAAATTTATTGCCTCATAGTTCTGGAGGCTAGAAGTCCAAAATTAAGGTATTGGAAAGATTGGTTCCTTCTGGAGACACTGAGGGAGAATCTGCCATTCTTCTCCCCTAGCTTCTGGTGGTAGTCAGGAATCCTTAAAACTCCTTGGCTTGTAGACACATCACTCCAACCTTTGACTGTGTCTTCACATGGTGTTGTCCTTATATGTCTTGGCATATCTCATTGCTTTTCTTTCTCACCTTCATTTGCTCCTCCAATTCTTCATTCCATAAATGAATTACCAATAAGTGGTGGCATAGTGCCTAAGGCATTTGACTGCTAACAAGAAGGCTGGTGGTTCAAACCGACCAGCCACGCCTTGGAAGGAAGACTAGGGTATCTACTTCCTTAGAGATACCACCTCAGAAACCCAAGGAGGGGTCACTATGAGTCAGAACCGACTGGACAGCAGTGAGTTTGGTTTTGCTTTTTTTTGGCCCAAGACTAAGAGTCATCCTGGGTTCTTTCCTCTCCTTCATCCCAATTTATCACCAGATATTATGCAAAATCTCTCTTGAATCTACCCGGTTCTCTCCATCTCCCCTGCCATCATGTTTGCCAAGACTGCAGTAGTAGCTGGCCTATTCTTTCTGCAGACATTATTGTTTCCATCTAACTCATTGTTCAGGTTGAAGTCACAGTGATTATTTTACTAAAGAAGTCTGATCTTGCCTCTTCCCTGCGTATAACCCTGCAGTGTAGTAAATTACCTGGTATGGCTTTTCTAGCCATAAGCTTTTATAAACTCCGTGGTGGAATTTGCCACAAGCAACCAAGTAGCTCCTGATTGTTAATGTTATCCACTTGGGGTATTTCTGTTGGGTGCAGCACAAAGTAATTTTCTGGGAAGTTCTTTCTCTCTCAGGTGTATAGAATTCTGATGTTGGGATTGGTTAGTTTGGCCACTCTGGCAGGCTCAAAAGGAGCCCTCATAGAGGCAGAAAGAATCTCTCACTGCCAGCTGGGAGATGCGAGAGACACGCATTGCTGAGAGAGAGAGATGCGTGAGACACACGCTGCTGAGAAAGAGACTGAGAGACATGCACTGCTGGGAGAGAGACTGTCGGCTGAGAGACAGCGGACTGAAAGAGACTGAGTGTGTTCCTGAACTTGAATTGTAGCCTATTGCTTCCCTAATAAACCCCATAATCTGTGAGTTCTGTGTGGCCACTGCGGCAAATTATCGAACCCAGCAGAGAGGTGGTGGGTGCTGTGGGAGGAACGGTTGGTGAAAGGGCTGGAGGGAGGCAGCATGTCTGGCCTCGTAGGAATAGGCCTTGGGCTACTGATAACAATTCTGTCTTCCTCTTGTGGGGTTAGGGGAGGTCAGAAGATGTGGCCTCCTTGCCCCTTTAGCAAACCCTTTTAGTGGCTTCCTATTTTCCCGGGATAAAGTCCAAATTCCTTAATAAGACCCTCTCCAATCTGGCTCCTGCCTCCTCCCCACCTTCTCTGGCAACCTGTGTTCCATTCAGCTGGGACTTTTGTTCTCTAGGATGTGGTACACTCTCTCTGGCCTCTGGGCCCCACATATGTACCCTGCCTCTTGGAAGACTCTACTACTGTTCTTTGATAACTCCTGCTTTCCATGGTGTAGCTTTCATCGAATTGTGTGATTGTCTGGTAATTGCTTCCTCTCTGCACTAAGGCTTCATGAGGGCAGGGTCCATCATTTCCAGCCTATTAACTGCTCTCTGTTTCATGCCTAAACCATGCTTGGAATATAATAGGTGCACAATAAATGTTTATTGAAAAAAGGAAGGAAAAGAGAGAAGAAAAGGGGGA
This sequence comes from Orycteropus afer afer, assembly GCF_000298275.1. Lineage (NCBI taxonomy): Eukaryota > Metazoa > Chordata > Mammalia > Tubulidentata > Orycteropodidae > Orycteropus > Orycteropus afer. Next base: position 6,766,080 of record NW_006921690.1, read on the forward strand.
GAATAGAATGGGGGCAGCCTGACTTCTCTCTGTTCTACAACCAGGAAGGAACAGAATAAGCATCTTCTTCTTGAAAAGGGAAGACAAGAGCTGACACATCCCAGCCCCCAACCCCCTAAAATTAAGAACTCCTGAGAATAGGAACTCTGTGTCACTCACAGTTGTATCCTCAGCCTCTAGCAAAAAGCATGTGTGTAGCAGAGTCTATTGAATGAATGAATTCATTCTAAGGACTTCTTGGCCTAGATGCTAACCATTGGTATAACCAGCCACAAAACTGCTCTTTTTTTTTTTAAATAAACCTCAAGCAACTATATGACTTTTTAAAGAATGTGCACATATATAAAGTTTAATTTTACAAAACCTGAAAAAAAATGAAATAATGGAAAATTTTTTCACTGGGTATCCTCTTGTTTCTTCCAATCAAATCAGGTCTAGTAATGAATGTGCATAGTTCCAAAGTCACAGAAACTCTCAAAGAGCATGCAGTTCATCTACTGGGCAAAAACACATTTTGGTTTCACCATCAAGAAAGCCAGAATGGGAAATAAATACAAGATTTGGACCAGGAGAGCCTAAAATTGGGGCCTAAACTCACCACTTATTATACACAATATGCCTTTAGGAAAGGTATTCAACCTCTTCACTTTATTTTGTTTCCTGTAAAATGAGGAGGGGTCAATGGGTGGCACAGTCAAGCACTCATCTGCTAGCTGATAGGTTGGTGTTTATATCCACCCAGAGGCATCTCAGAAGAAGCACCTGGCAATCTGCTTCCGAAGGATCCCAGCCATTGAAAACACTATGGAGGGCAAGTCTGTTCTGAAACACAGGTGGTTGCCATAGTTGGAATCGACTTGACAGCAACTGGTTTTGGTTTTAGGAGCTCTGGTGGCGTAGTGGTTAAAACATTTGACTACTAACAAAAAACAAGAAAAGGTCAGCAGTTCAAACTCATCCGCTGCTCCATGGGAGAAAGGTGGTGTGATCTGCTTCTATAAAGATTTACAGCCTTGGAAACCCTTTGGGGCAGTTCTACTGTCCTGTAGGGTCACTATGAGTTGGATTTGACTAGATGGCAGTAGTTTTGGAAAATGGCAGAAATGAGATGTGCTTTGTGGGGTTGTTTTGAAGAGTGAATATAAAATTTAAAGTGCTTAGTATAGTCTTGGCACATACCAGGTGCTCAGTAGATGGGATTATTTAAAAGCACTCTTGTATTTCAATTATTTAAAATTATCATGGCAGGCCACACATAGAAAACAGGGCTCATACTGAAAACGGCTCATGAAATACAGCTCCCCCAGTGGGAATGTTGTTGTTGTTATGTGATGCCCAGTTGGACCTGACTCATAGCGACCCCTCCTTGGGTTTCCGAGGCAGTATCACTGCGGAAGTAGATTGCCCAACCTTCCTTCTGAGGAGTGGCTGGTGGGTTTGAACCACCAGCCTTCTAGTTAGCAGTCAAGTGCCTTAGCTACTATGCTACCAGAGCTACCCCAGTGGGAATAGATCCTACTTTATTGTTTGCTGTGCCACACTTTAAAAGAAAAAAGAAAATGGTGACAGAGCAACAGGAAAGCAATAGCAACAAAGAGGCATGGGAAATGAAAATGGGAGCATGTGATTTTTTTCTGGGTTTGGGAGTCATGCTAAAGAGCAAGACTCTTCTTTGATTTTGCCCTTTCCCCTCTTAGTATTCACAAGGAAGGTTCCTTAAGGGAGAGGACCCGGAGGCAGGGTCCCAGTGGGCCAGAAGGAAGGGCATGCTTACTAAATAAATGCTCATCCTGTGAGTCCTTTTTTATAAGTGAAATTTATATCCACTTATTTTTTAAAATAACTTCTCTTTTTCATTTTTTCCTTATTTTGGAAAATTCATGCAAGTAAAAAAGAAGAAAAATTATCCTAAATCCCAGTGCTAGAGAAATACTGAAAATATTTTGGAGTCTGTCTTTTCAAAGTTCTTTCTAGGCAATAACTACATAAACCAGTATGTTCTCATCCAACAGATGAGATCGTATGGTACATACTATTCTGTAACCTGACCTTTTTCATTGGTCATCTTTCCATGTCAGAAAACAAGCATACCATACCTAATGTCACGATGACGTTGGTGGACTCCAAGAGCAGTTGGCTGCGTGGCCATTCATGGTGTGCTGGGTGGAGACTCAGAGCTTGTTTTCTGCTTCCGCTCCTGTGAACAATTGTGTAGTCCAACCTTTGCACAACCCATCATTGTTTGCTTATGGTGAATTCCCACATTCAATCTTAGTTTTCTCAAAAAAAAAAAAAAAAAGTTACTAAAATGTTTAAATCTTAAATTGGCTTCTTTGGGGTGGAGGTAGAGGGCTGCAACATGATATCATACTTTTTATTCCCCAATTCTGTTTAACCACCAAGTTTTATCTCAAGTACCACCTCATTTCTATTCAACAAACTTAAAAAATGAGTAAGAACCAGTCCTTGTCCTTGAAGAAATTACAATCGAGTAGCAGAGATAAGAGACACAATAACTCATTAAGCCTGTTGCCATCCCAGTCAATTCTAATTCATAGAGACACATAACTGTCTCTAATAATTGAGTTTTCTCTCTCATTTAACAGAAACGTACCTGGCTTTTCACCATAAGAAGCAAGGACAAGATGCACATATAATATTAATAATAGCCAATGTTTAATGAGAATTCACTCTGTGTAGGAGCTCTGATGGAGCTGTGGTTAAGGCATTGGGCTGCTAACCAAAAGATTGGCAGTTTGAACCCACCAGCCGTTCCACAGGAGAAAAATCTTCCATAAAGATTTACAGCTTTGGAAACTTTGTGAAGGTTGCTATAAGTTGGAATTAACTTGATGGCCGTGGTTTTTTGGTTTTAGGAACTCTTAAAATATTAAATGGCATATAGTATATATAAATGACATACATTAATGACATTCATCATTTAGTTCTGACAATCAGCCTATGAGGTAAGTACAGCTGTTATGAACACTGTATTATGGTGGAAACTGAGGTACAGGGAAGTTAAGTAACTTGCCAAAATAACCCAGCTGGTAATTAGGGGAGCTGGAATGTGATTTGAGGCCCTTTGAGGCTGTAGCCCATTACCACTTAAACACATTACATTCAGGCTATGAGGGAGCATAATGGCAGCCAGGAATAAGAATTGTGATTTAACCTTTCAGGTACTGTGGTCTGAAAACCGGCTTGCTGACATCCCCATTGGTGGGGTTCATGGTGACCAATCAGTGCACTTTTCACTCACCCATCAGCTTTCCTCAGATCCCAGTGGCCGCCTTGGCTGTGGAGAAAGTGGGCCAGTCCAGTGTGCATTACCGACTTGCTCTGTTTCCACCAAAACCCATCAAGGAGCTGCCTTCGGTTGATCATCGTGACCTCAGTGATGGCCTTTTCTTTGGCCACCCCAAGCTGGTGCATTTTGGTGCTTTGGCATGTACAACTGGGTCTTCAGTCCATGTCTTTGTGAATCCAGCTACCAGCAAGCCAACGGCCCTTCCAGACGACTTCAGGGGAGGCCTTCTGAGGCTGATGAAACCAGCATCTGTGTGAATCGTCTGTACATGGAATTGAAGATCTCATAAAATAAAAGTTTAGGTTGTTCTCTAAATGATTTGTTTTGATTCTTAGCATGTATTTTTGCCCTTAAAATGACTTTCAAGTCCTTAAAAGAGTCATATAGTGTCACATGTTGTTGTTAGGTGCCTGTTGTAGTTAAGGTTCTTGTCAACTTGCCTGGGCCTGGTTTTGAGTGGCTGGGCAGCTGGATGTAGTTATTCCCCATGAAACTGGCAATCAACTCAATGGTGGAATCTATGGCAAGCAGCTGAGTAGTTGCTTTAGGGATGTGGTCTACTTCCTGTATATAAGGAGAAGCTTTGGGAATGGTCTACAGCTCTTTGGCACGCTTGAACCCTGCATGTAGCCAGGTCATTGTTCAGTAGCCTGCCAAGCCCTGCCTATCTGGGGGACTTTTTCTGGACCTCAATTAGTGGCCTGCCATGTGGTTTGGTAACATTGGGACTGTGCCTTTTTACTAGCCAACCTTGGGTTTGTCAGCCTCAGCAGCGAGCAGCAGCCTGGATACAGAAAAGACTCCAGCTTCAGTGGGCTGTGAGCAAGAGGCAGTGATGAAGCCTAAGACTGAAGGGCTTTCACCCAGCCCCTACAGCCTGCCACTTTGAACTTGCACTTCTAGCCTTCAAAGCTATAAGAGAATAAATCTCTATTTGTTTGAGCCATCTCATTTATGGTATATTCCTGTCAGAGTGGCACCAGGTAACCAAAACAGTGCCATCGAGTTGGTTCCAACTCATAGTGACCTATGTACAACAGAATGAAATACTTCCTGGTCCTGTGCCAGACTCACAATCCTTGCTATACCTGAGCCCATCGTCGCAGCCACTATGTCACGCCATCTCATTGAGGGCCTTCCCCTTTTTCATTGACCCTCTACTTGACCCAGCATGATATCCTTCTCCAGGGAATGGTCCCTTCTGACAACATGACCAAAGTAGGGCAGATGAAGTCCAGCCATTGTCTCTTCCAAGGACCATTCTGGTTGCACTTCTTCCAGGACAGATTTGTTACTTCTTTTGGCAGTCCTTGGTACTTTCAGTATTCTTTGCCAGCGTCAAAACTCAAAAGCCTCAACTCTTCTTCAGTCTTCCTTATTCATTGTCCAGCTCTCATGCATATGAGGAGACTGAAAATACCATGGCTTGGGTTAGGCTCACCTTAGTTTTCAGAGACTCTTCAATATTTTAAAAAGGTCTTTTGCAGCACATTTGCCCAGTGCAGTACTTCATCTTATGTCTTGACTGCTACTTCCATTGGTGTTGATTTTGGAACCAAATAATATGAAATTTGTGTCACTTAAGAGTCTCATACTTATCACAGAGTATCCATTGATCAAGCATTTCTTTACATCGGGTTCTGTACTAAATGTTTTATACATTATCTCACTGAATCCTCCCAATAGCCCAGTGAGGGACACATTACACTGACCCTCATTTTACAAAAGAGTTTTAAAATGACATGAGGATTACTGGCCTAAGGTCATTTGGCTCATGAGTCTAACTGACTCCAAAGCTCATGTTCTCAACATTGACACTAATATTGCGTCTCTGATTCAGTCAGAATCAAGAAGACATATTGCCATAGGAGGCAGTCAGTCTACTTCCTTGAAAGGGCACCATTCCCCAGCTATAAACAAACTAGGCTTTCAATAGCACCCATCCTTCTTTCACTCTAGCATCTTAGCAGTATGGTCCTTTTCACTCCACTCAGTTCTTGCCCATATACTTATCTCACTAATCCTTGTAACTACTCTAAGAGATGGGTTTTATTAGTCTCATTATTACTATCATTGTCCCCATTGGATAATCAGAAGGCTCTTCAGGAGGAAAGTGGCCTGCCCACGATCCCAGAATTCTTGCGTGGCAGAGCTAGAATGTGAATCCAGCCAGGTGTCTAAGCCCAAGTCTTACCTTACTATCAACTTCTGCATTTCATCTGGTCTTAGTCTATATTTTGCTGCCAATTTATTGAATTGTGGTGACGGTAGCAGTAGTTTCATGAAGTTGTTGTTGTTGTTATGTGCTGTTGAGTCAGACCTGACTCATAGGGACCCCTGCTTAGGTTTCTGAGGTAGTATCACTATGGAAGTAGATAGTTTGCCCCATCTTCCTTCCGAGGAGTGGCTGGTGAATTTGAACCACCAGCCTTCTGGTTAGCAGTCAAGTGCCTTAGGCACTACGCTACCAGAGCTCCCAGTTTTATGAAGAGGCTCTTAAATTGGAGGCATTGTAGTGGGGCAGATTCCATCATTAGTGAGACCTGGATATGTATCCTGGATCTGCCATTTCTAAGTAGGGGAACCTCATGTCCCAGTTTGCCTACAGCAGTTCATGGCTGGCCCTCTTTGGGCCTCTCAGGGTAGGAGTACAAATGGAGGCCCATGGGCCACCCCTCCATTTTTCTTACTGTTAATGGGCTCCATGTGGGTGGATGTGGACACCCCAGTCTGTGTGTTCAAACTATATTTACCTCCAAACAGCTGCTCCTTGACCACTCTTTAGACATAGGGGGAGAAGCTTGGAGTCATTTGAGCAAGGAATTCTGGAGTCCTTTGAGGACTTGATAGTGTAGGAGGCAAGGCATTTGTCTGCTAAACAGAAGGTTGGAGGTTCAAACCCACCAGTTGCTCCATGGGGGAAGATGAGGCAATCTCTCATAAAGATTTACAGCCTTGGAAATCCAATGGAGGTCACTCTGAGTTGGAATTGACTCAATGGCAGTGGGTTTTTTTTTTTTTTTTTTTTTTTTTGAGGACTTGATGCATAGTCTATAAGGAGGAAGTACTGATGGGGCAAAACCATTTGGCTCATGGGGAGAAACACATCCAGAGGAGGTGCACAGTGGCTCTTTCTAAATTCTAAAGTAGGCTGGGCAGCTTGCCCAGGACTTAGGAAAGATCCCCCTATCACTGGCAAAGGTGTCCTGGCCTGGACCATCAATTATATGGGCACCTAATTTACAAGGTGTGTTACTTTCAGCATAATTTACCCTCTTAACTCTGTACTCTGTAAAATAGGGAAAATAGGAGTTTGGCATACCAGTGTTTTAGCATACGGCCTCTGAGTAACAGTAGGATTACGGTTCTCTGCCCTTGAAGTTAGATGTGGCCATGACTTGCTTTGACCAATGCAAGTGAGCATGGGTGACACAAGTCACTTTCAGGAGCAATCTTTTCAGTTGCCTTGCTGACTCTCTGGTGGGTGTGGGCAGATAGGGAGATACTGCCGAGTTACCAAAGCTGCAATGGACTGCTGCCCAGGATCACAGTGGACTTTGCAAAAACAAAAATGAAATTTTTGTTGCTTTAAACCATGAGTTGGGGTTGTTGGTTACTGCTCCACAGTCTAGTTATCCTCTTTGTTACAAGTACCATCCTCATAGGTTGTTGTGAGAAAAACAGAGGAGAAATATATGGACAGTACTTGGCATAGGGACTGGTATACAGCCCACGCCCTAGGAGAGATTAAATGCTTATGTTACCCCACTGTACAAGCACATTCCACGTCAAGAAAGTAACCAATTCTATATTCATTTTCTTTTAGGTGCTTCTGGGGAATTGGACAGTTTTCTATTTTGTACAGGAAAAAAAGTATAGAGGTACTTAAAGCACATGGGATGGTGGGATGAGCAATGCCCAGGGTACTGTTTGTCTGTTGATGGTGTTGGTGGTTCAGTGGTAGAATTCGTGCCTTCCATGCAAGGGACCAAGGTTTGACGCACTTCATGCACCTGTCAGTGGCGGCTTGCATGTTGCTGTGATGCTGAACAGGGTTCAGTCTTCCAGACTAAGACTAGAAAGCAAGGCCTGGTCATTTTCTTCCAAAAATCAGTGGCTTTGTGATCAGTGGATCACAACAGTCTGATCTGTAACTGATCGAGGAGCTGGTGCGGGACAGGGCAACATTCCGTTCCATTGTGCATCGGGTCACCATGTGTCAGGTGCCGACTTGAAGGCAGCTAACAATGGTATGTGCCTAGCCAAGGACCTTGAGATGGAACAGAATTGAGAGTGGGGATGGATTCTTTGGAAATTGCCCCAAAGTATTGCAAATCTCATGACTTTAAGTACTGATGACAGGATCTTTCCACTGCTTTTGTTAATGTTTGAATGTGAGCCAAAGCAATGAACATTACAGTACTCATTGGTTTGCAGTGAGAAATTGTAGCACTATAAACATAATTGTAGGTAGCACTATAAACTGCATGAAGAGCCAAACCTCAGTTGCGTGTTCTTGGAGGGAGCCAGGATTTTATTATAAAGGTGACAAAGTAAATCTAGAGAGCCTTGAAACAAAAACAAAAACAAACCCTAGTCAGCCGTTCACTCTTGCACTCCAGAAGGTATTTCAATCAAGTTCTAAGGTAGCCATGTAGCTACTGTTTGCTGGGCACTTCTGAGCAGATATGAATCAGGTCTTTGCTAACAAGGAAACAGCCACAATAACCTAAGCAGGTGAAAAAAAAAAAAAACCTTTCAGGTATTGCAGATTTTCTATCTACAGCTTTGTTATACTCAAATTCACTATGAAAACCTCAGTAAGAAACAAGAGGTACAAAATGTGTGTTCATGTTTTGCTTAGACAGATTATGGCTTCTAGCAATTAATGCTTTCAGTCACATTAATCATGTAAATAATTCTTTGTGACATTACAGTATTTCCCATTACAGATCAATTTTGTAGCATTTTTTTTATAATCAGACTTGATATGTTACCTAGAAACAAAATATGTTTTCCTTGAAACAGTCAGTCCCTATTAGAAATCTAAGGCTTTACAAATCACCATGTTAACAGTTATGTCCCCCAGTGAAGGTTTCCTTTCCTTAAATAGTGTTAAATTCAACCCCAGAAGCTCTAGTCTCTTTGAGGGTTACTCTTCTTATGTGCACTGACTTAAAAGGAAAAACTTGGAGCTCAAAATACATTTAACATCTTAGTATGTATAACTTAATAAATCAACTGGTGCTCCCATTTGGTGGTGGTGGTGGGGGGATAATGCTAGCACCTTTTAAAAGTGTGATGCTTATAATTATGTTGTACAATATTATTTTCTCATTTTTCAAAAACATACATTTTCATTGCTTGAAAAGAAAATGCCAGACTATTTCTAGGTATGAGGAGTCGTTCTCATTTCCTGACCACAAAATCATATGCTGTGGGGGAGGAAAAATAAAAAGAACATATGTCAGATTCAGAGATTTGGAGCAGGAAAATACAGTGCTAGCCAGCAGAGATTATAGAGCCAGGCACACCTGGAGTTGAGATCTGGTCCTTCCATTTAATTACTGTGGAATCTGGAGCAAAATACTTAACAGCCCATTCAGCAAATGTCAGCTATTTATATATTTTTCATAGGATGTTCCCCACCACTACCACCGAAGGGAAAAGCTTCAATTAAAGCTACTACCCTTTCATTCATTTAGCATATAATTACTGAGTACTTTTTATATGCTGGTTCTACTGTTCTACTGGGAAACTATAGTAAATCAGGCAGACTGAGCTCCTGCCTTCATGGATCTTATATTCTAGCATGGGGAGATAGTAATATACAAACCAGAGATTGTCTAATAGTGTAGGAGGTTGAATGGTAACTCCTCAAAAAAGATATGGCCACATCCTAACCCGCAGAACCTATGAAGGTGACTTTATTTGGAAAAAGTCTTCACAGATGCAAAGAAGGATCATGAACTAAGATCATCCTGGATTAACCAGGTGGACCCCTAAATCCAATCACAAGTGTCCTTATAAGAGAAACAGAGGAGAGACACAAAGAAACAAGCCCATGTGAAGATGGAGGATTAGAGCTATGAAGTCACAAGCCAAGGAAAATCTGAGCCACCAGAAGCTGGAAGAGGCAAAGGATTCTCTCCCTAGAGCCCTTGAAGGGAGTGTGGACCTGCCAGCCACCCTGATTCTGCCCTTTTGGCCCCCAGAACTGAGAGAATCAATATCTGTTGTTAGTCACCCATTTTGTGATAATTTGTTATGGTAGCCCTAGGAAACAACATACAAATGGTCATGTGTACTACCACCACTCCTCTGTCAGTTTGTCATACTGTGGTGGCTTGTATGCTGCTGTGAGGCTGGAGGCTCTTCCACTGGTGTTTCAATACCAGCAGGGTCACCCATAGTGGGCAGGTCTCAGCAGAGCTTTTAGACTAAGACAGACGGAGAAGAAGGAAGTTCTTTTCAAAGAACTGGCCAGTGAAAACCTTATGAATAGCAATGAAACATTATTACTGGAAAACGTTATGAATAGCCCTGGAGCACTGGAAGATGAGCCTCTCAGGTTGGAAAACACTCAAAATATAACTGGAGAAGAGCTGCCTCCTCAAGGTAGAGTTGACCTTAATGACATGGATGGTGTAAACCCTTAGGGAACCTCATTTGCTGTTGGGGCATAACTCAACATGGGAAGAAACAGCTGCAAACACCCATTAATAATTGGAACATGGAAAATACAAAGTATGAATCTAGGAAAATTGGAAGTTGTCAAAAATGAAATGGCACACATAAAGATCGATATCCTAGGCATTAGTGAGCTGAAATTGACTGATATTGGCCATTTTGAATCAGATAATCATATAATCTGCTATGCTAGAAACGCCAGATTGAAGAGTAATGGCATTGCATTTATCATCTAAAAAAACATCTCAAGATCTATCCTGAAGTACAGTGCTATCAATGCTAGGCTAATATCTATATGCCTACAAGGAAAACCACTTAATACTATTACCCAAATTTACACACCAACTTCTAAAGCCAAAGATGAAGAAGTTGAAGATTTTGACCAATTTCTGCAGTCTGAAGTTGACCAAACACGCAATCAAGATGTATTGATAATTATTGGTGATTAGAATGTGAATGCTGGAAACAAAGAAGAATCATCAGCAGTTGGAAACTATGGCCTTGGTGATAGACATGATGCTGGAGATCACATGATAGAATTTGGCAAGATCAAGGATTTATTCATTGCAAATACTTTTTTCAACAATATAAACAGCAACTATATATGTGGACCTTGCCAGATGGAATACACAGGAATCAGATTGATTACATCTGTGGAAAGAGGCAATGGTGAAACTCAGTATCATCAGTCAAAAAAAAAAAAAAAAAAAAAAGGCCAGGAGCTGACTGTGGAACAGACAGTTCTCATATGCAAGGTCAGGTTGAAGCTGAAGAAAATTAACTGCATGAGAGCTAAAATACAGCCTTGATTATGTGCCACCTGAATTTAGAGACCATCTGAAGAATATCGATTTGATGCATTGGACATCAACGACTAAAGACCAGATGAGTTGTGGGATGACATCAAGAGAATCATATATAAAGAAAGCAAACAGTCATTAAAAATACAAGAAGGGAAGAGAATGCCAAAATGGATGTCAAAAGAGATTCTAAAACTTGCTCTCGAACAGAGTAGCTAAAGCAAATGGAAGAAATGACAAGATAAAAGAGCTGAACAGAAGATTTCAAAGAGCAAGCAGTTCAAGAAGGCAAAGTAAATATAATGTGCAAAGACCTGGAATTAGAAAACCAAAAGGGAAGAACACACTCAGCATTTCTCAAGCTGAAAGAACTGAAGGAAAAACTCAAGTCTCAAGTTACAATACTGGATTTTATGGGCAAAATAGTGAATGATGCAGGAAGCATCAAAAGATGGAAGGACTACACAGAGTCACTGTACCAAAATGAATTGGTCAATGTCCAACTATTTCAAGAGGTAGCATATGATCAAGAACCAATGATACGGAAGGAGAAAGTCCAAGCTTTCTGAAGGAACTGGCAAAAAAAAAAAATTCCTGAAGGCTCCAGGAATTGACAAAATACCTCTTGTGGTGTTTCAACAAACAGAATGGTGGGGAAATAAATCCAGAATGGTGGGAAAATGAGAGAACAGTAAGGAGATGTAGTGCTGGAGGTGCTTACTCATTTAAGCCAAGAAGAAATTTGGAAGACAGCTACCTGGCCAACTGACTGGAAGAGATTGATATCTGTGCCCATGCCAAAGAAAGGTGATCCAACAGAATGTGGAAATTACTGAACAATATCACTAATATCTCACAGAAGATAATTTAAAAATGGTTGCAGTGATATATTGATAGGAAACTTCCAGAAATGCAAGCTGGATTTAGAAGAGGATGTGGAACAAAAGATATCATTGCGATATCAGATGGATCTTGACTGAAACCAAAAAATACCAGAAAGATGTCTGTGTTTCTTGACTATGCAAAGGCATTCAACTGTGTGGATCATAACAAGTTATGGATAACATTGCAAAGAATGGGAATTCCAGAACACGTAATTGTTCTCATGAGGTACATAGATCAAGAGGTTATCATTACAACAGAACAAGGGGATACTACATGGCTTAAAATCAGGAAGGGTGTATGTCACCGTATTTATTCAATCTCTTCTGAGCAAATAATCCAAGAAGTTGGACTATATGAAGAGGAAAGCAGCACCAGGATGGGAGGAAGAACCATTGACAACCTGCGATATGCAGATGACACAACCTTGCTTGCTGAAAGTGAAGATGACTTGAAGCACTTACTGATGAAGATTGAAGACTATGTCTTCAGAATGGATTATACCTCAACATAAAATGAAAAGTCTCACAACTGGACCAATAACATCATGATAAACTGAGAAAAAAATGAAGTTGTCAGGGATTTCATTTTATTTGGATCCATAATCAACTCCTATGGATGCAGCAGCCAGGAAATCTAATATCATATTGCACTGGGCAAATCTGCTGCAAAAGACCTCTTTAAAGTACTGAAGACCAAAGATGTCACTTTGAAGACTAAGGTGTGCCTAACTTAAGCCATGGTATTTTCAGTAGCCTCATATGCATGTGAAAGCTGGACAATGAATAAGTAAAGTTGATGCTTTTGAGTTGTGGTGTTGGTGAAGAATACTGAAAGTACCATGGACTGCCTGAAGAACAAACAAATCCGTCCTGGAGGAAGTGCAGCCGGGATGCTCCTTGGAAGCAAGAGTGGCCAGACTTCGTCTCTACTTTGGTTATGTTGTCAGAAGGGACTATTCCCTGGAGACGTGTATCATGCTTAGTAGAGGGCCAGCGAAGAAGGGGAAGACCCTCAACGAGATAGAATGATACAGTGGCTGCAGTGACAGGCTCAATCATGGCAGGGATGCTGTGGATTTCAAGGACCTGACAGTGTTTTGTTTTCTTGTACAGAGTGGCTATGAATGGAAGCTGACTTGACAGCACTTAACATGTACCAAAAAAAAATAAGGAAATGAGATAGGAACTGAAGCTGGTACTACTTTAATAAGGTCTAGAGGTCATATTTGAGTTACCTGGCATCTGAAAATATGGAAGATGGATGTTCTGTATCCAAGGGGGCAGGAAGTACAAAGGGCTCAATCTGGGAATGAACTCAGTGTTATAAATTGTGTTCCCCCCAAAATATGTTGAGGTCCTAGGTTTTGTACCTGTAAACATAACCCTGTTTGGAAATAGAGGTTATCTTTTGTTATGTTAATAAAACAATGCCAGTAGGTTGGGTCCTAAACCTAATAATATCTGAATAGGATCTTATAAAGAGAGCAGGAGTAGGAGCACACACCTAGGTAGAAGACATCATGTGATGACAGACACAGGGCATTCACATCTACAAAATGCCAAGGACTGTCAGCTACTAGAAGCGGAAATAGACAAAGAGAGGCCTCCCCTAGAGCCATGCCCTGCAATCTGGACTTCTAACCTCTACAACGGTGGGAAAATAAATCCAGAATGGTGGGAAAATAAATTTCTGTTCTTTAAAATCACCCACTTACGGAAGTGGTGGCTGTTTTGCAGCAGCAGCACTAGCAAACTAAGACAGTACGTTCATGGACCAGACAGACAGTCAGTGGAGCTGGAATATGGGAAGTAAGAGAGAGAACAGTAAGGAGATAATGCTGACAAGGCAGGTGGGACCAGATCCTTTGGGGCTCGTAGGCTTAGTGAGAAGTCTGGACTTTCTTCCAACTGACATTTCTCAAAGAAATCTTAGTTAAAATGACCTGTAGTTTCCCTAACTAGCATACAGAAGGAAGTATATATATATTTTTATTAAATTAGTTAAAATGGGTATATTGAACATTCTAGTAACTGGTCTTTAAAAACAGAACCTTTATTATCTTACTCTTGTAATCCCATCTCCATGTTTAATTCTATAGGAATAATGTGACAAATAGCATATGTGAAGTCAAACACCGTAGCACACAGTAGAAAATCCTCAGTGGGATCCTTTATTTCATTCACTTCTTACTTAAAAGTTGGGAATTACAACTTGTTAAAGGTTTTTTTCTACCAGTCATTGGCTTGGAACATCACCTTGTCCTTATTCCACAATGTAAGCTGTCCTGGGGGCAGGTGTGAAGACTGCGGATTCCCCGGGACTGGGATGACCACATTGCAGCACTCCATGAGGCTTCCACTCCATGAGTGCCCCACTAATTTCATTTCAATCAGTGACCAAAGATCAGATCACCATCTCCCTCACTGACATGTCAAGAAAATGTCCTCAAGTATATTTAAAGTGTCTACCATTTTCCTATGATTCCTCAAATGCCTGACATTCATCTTTTCTCTACCTCTAAAACTCACTTTTTTCACATTATCTTTCTTGATTGCTTTTTATTGTAAAAACCAAAAAGCAAAGATGTGGATTCAATGTGCACATTAGCAGGTCCATACAGGAAAATGCACAGAAGTTTTATACACTGTTTACAGGAACAGCTCAGAGTACAAATTCAAAAATGGAATATGAAGCATCAGACTTACTATGAAAGAACCCTACCTGGAAGACAGGAATCTTCTTCCCTCACCAACTACGTGACAGTGGCAAATGTAAAAACACTGGCAATTAAAATACTATCTGTCATTCCATACACTGCACCCCCGCCCCCATCTGCTCAGCTTCTGAATAACAGAGCCTTTTCAAGTTTTAGTTCCTTGCAGTTTATACTTAATAGAAAAAACGGAAAAAGTCGTATTTTAGCAATGCATCCCCATAGAGAATTGTAATTTACCAAGATTTTAATGTATTTTGAGAGAAATATTACTGAAACAATAGCCATGACTATTTTCCAGTAAATATTGAGACAAAAACAATGTTTACCCCAATTTGAGGTAATAAAATTGTTTTTCTTTTTGGAGACACAGCTGGTGTAAATTAGACAATTGCAACAACTATTCAAGACAGTAAGGAAGCCTACAATCGTCTGCCATGTTATGATGCGTGTATATCAAAGTTCATCATGATTTTTTGTGAGATCTTCCCCATAATTGGTAGCTTGGCTTCCAACAAACATGTTCCAGTTCTCCAATATCTCCTCTTTAGTTAGCTTCTCATCCTGTAGGAAAGAAGGAAGAGGTCTGTAATAGAAGTTCTTATAATTATGAGTAATAGTTCAGCATGAAGTCCATGTTGCTCATTGATCTGCAACATTTTAAGCACTACCTTTAATAACAAAGAAACTGCTAGGTGCCACCCTCTTCTACCATTACTTGCCCTTCAAAACCCCAAACTAGAACAGCTCCTGCTATAAAAGACGTGCTAAAATACATCAGTGAAGTCCTTGAATAATGCAGAAGTACAATCCATTTAAGTCTAAAAGTAGTGCTGGCATTGCCAAAACAGGTCCTGAGAATTACACTTCCCCCTTACAGCCTACCTGGGTAACTTGACTGTCTCCCGAGAATTGGGAGTGGTGATCAAAGTGGGAAGAGGCAGGATTTTTTTTTAATCTTATTATAATTTTTTATATTTATCAATATATAGAGAAGTGCTCTGGTAGCATAGTGCCTAAGGGACTTGACTGCTAACCAAAAGGCTGGTGGTTCAAACCCACCAGCCACTCCTTGGGAGGAAGGCTGGGGAAGAAGGTCGGGCAATCTACTTCCATAGTGATACTGTCTTGAAACCCAAGGCGGGGTCACTATGAGTCGGGTCCACTCAATGGCACATAACAACAACAACAACAACAACAGAGAAGTGCTAGATATCATTCCAGAAGAATCTGAAGTATCTGTAGTTTTTGTCAGTTGCCATGGAGTTGACTTTGACTCCTCGTGACTCCATGTATGCAGACTAGAACTACTCCATAGAGTTTTCAAGACTGTATGACCTTTCAGAAGTAGAATGCCAGCCTGGGCTTACCCTGAAATAAGCCCACCTAGAAAACATGTCAAACGGAACATGAGCTTGCCCAAGGATTTACAGGCATTAACGCAGTGGGCTACCGTGTGCCTAACACATTGCAGGTGTTTGATAAACATCCACTGGCTGAACCAATGTATGAGAAAGCTCATACTACAGCAACACAGGTATATCTTAAATCCTTGTCTTACATCAAACAAAGTTACTGGTTCTGTAATCCTAGTGTATGAGACTTAATAAGTTTTGTGGTACACAGCAGACTATCAGGAACTATCTGGGCCTAATGAGCTCAGTATGGGTTATCATGGTATTGGGTCAAGGTTACAAGTTTGTTCTGTAAGGTAAAAATGAGAAAAGTCAATATGGAAAGGGTCAGGCAGGCCAATGCTATCACCAAAGAAGCAAACAAAACCAATCTTATGTAAAGTGTCTCCCTTCAATGAACGATTCCAGAAGAATGCCAAATACCTTGTTTTTGTCCGACTCGTATACCAAGTGCCTGGCCTCAGCCTGTGCATGGTCATAGTCTTGAGGGAGAATCCAGTGGCGAATCTCATCTTTGTCCAACTTTCCGTCCTTGTTCAGATCTCGAAATTCATTAAACTGCTCCCGTTCTGACACAACCCAGTCTGGCTCAGGGCTATTGTCCTCATGCGAAAACATATCAGCTAGAAGGGAAGGTGGTTCTCTGGTTACAAAGACAAATGGGAAGGTAAAGGCAGAGAAAACTTGACCTCCTGGGGTTTTGGAAGGATGGCAACCAACCAAGATCTAAGGCAAACAGTCAGTGAGAAGTTTCCTGGGGAAAATTATGCCATGATTTACTCACGAAGAAGGCCTCTTAGTGGACTAGAAAGTACTGAGCATAGGAAGCAGGAGCTAGAAATCCTGTCCCTCGACTTTGTTCAGCAATTGTGATTAAGTTACTTCTTTTAGGAACTGAGCCTTAAGCCTCCTTGTTTGTAACCTGGAGATCCCAAACCAAAACCAAACCCACTGCCACCAAGTCGATTACAACTCATAGTGACCCCCTTTGGGTTTTCAAGGCTGTAAGTCTTTAAGGAAGTATATTTCCTTATCTTTTTCCCACAGAGCAGCTGGTGGGTTTGAACCATCGACCTTCCAGTTAGTATCCAAATGCCTTACAATTTATAAAGCACAGGGTTACTTCAAAGATCAAATGGGACATTTCAGGTGAAACCTTCTAAAACCAAATGGCACTATATAGGTGATAACCAATAATGACTAACACTGACCACTTTCTATGGTCCAGATACTTAACAAGGTACTTTACACAAATGTTTTTTCATATTCTTTTCACAACATCCCTGTGAGGTAGGTGCTGTTATTATTCCTAATTCACAGATGAAAGCACTGAGGCAGAGACTTGCCCAAAGACCCACAACTACTATGAGCTCAAGTCTGCATAGGAACATGGGCACTCTCCATCCAACCCACAGTCTTAACCACTGTGCTTAATACTATTGTTTCTATCATTTCCAAAGAGCTTTCACAAGTATTATTTGATTCTTATATGATTCCTATAAGATAACCATTATGCTATTTATAAAATGGCAGAGAAAGGAAAAAAGAAGGCAATGTTTATCCACTGTTTGCTTCCTCACTAGGTCTTCTTGGTAAAGAGAGATATCCTGTTGGCAGTTTCTCCTTAATGGAAGCACAGCTTGAAAATGTCTGGTGGCAAAGGAAGCAGGAAGTGAATAAAGGAAAAAGAGGCAAGACCTTTGGTTCAGCCACCAGGTAAATCCACACCTGAGATCGGCAGTGTTTTGCAACTTAAGAAATAGCTGGTCCAGATACAGCTAATTCAAGCTTCATCTGATCCCGCAAGCACCTATTATGTGGTATTTACTTCCATTTTACAGATGAAGAAACTGAGCTTTGGAGAGGTTATATGACTCTTCTAGGGTCACACAGCTAGTAGGCCAAGAAGCCAGGACTCCTAATTCCTGTGCCCTTCACACCACACTACACTACTTCCAGAATTTCAACCATCTCCACCTGAGAAGGCACTCCCTAAATGTAAACTCACTTGCTAGACAAATCAATACATTAGCTCTCTCTGACTACAAGCTGCTCAGAATTAGATTGTCAAGTGCCATGTCCCCACCTCCCTCTCTGCCCAGTGTCAACAATGGAATGCATCTTTTTGGCAAAGGCATTCAAAGAGTTTTGCCCCTGACTTCACACCGTTTCATTGCAGAGTTCAGGAGGGCGGGAAAGAGCACACAGTTTTAATCAAAAGTGCTTCAGTGTTCGTTTTAATCTGTCAGCTTTTTCTGTCGGTCTTCATCCTATCACCACTGTCAAGGCGAGATGTCCACAGCTGTGAACGCTTCCCTGTCACATGTACCAGGTGGAAGGCAAGCTCTCGCAGCTTGCACTGACAAGGGATCTGTCAGTATTTGTTACTCTACAAAGGAAGAGCCACCAACAGCACTTTAATTAGTGTGGAAAGAGTTACCTGTCTGTTATCACAGGCAGACAGGGAATAGCACTGGGTTCCTAGGATCAACCTAATTTCTAATGATTAGAAGAAACTTTGCTCTTCATTACTGAAGGCACTTATTTTGTATATGGGTGGCAAAATACTACAACCACAGAACCAGAGACCCATTGGAAGCTTGGATTTACATTTAAAGGTAAGTAACTGCCTCTATTAAATATGTTTACAAAAAAGATCGGGCAATCTACTTCCATAGTGATAGCGCCTTGGAAACCCAAGGAGGGGTCGCTAGGAGTCAGATCTGACTCAGCAGTGAGTTTAGTGAGATCCCTCTTTCACAGGTCAATACCCAAATCAAATGCTTTTTCAGTTTTTACTATAGTGATGGCAAAGAATCTCGTATATGTCACGGACTGACAGAAGAACCACCAAATCAGTCTTAGAAGAAATAGAACCAGAATGCTCTTTAGATTGAGGATGCTGAGATTTCAGCTGGCTTACTTTGGACATGTCATCAAGAAAAACCAATCTCTAGAAAAGGCCATCATGTTTGGTAATGTCAAGGGTGAGTGAAGGAGAGGGAGACCCTTAGTGAGATGGACAGACTCAATCACCAAAACAATGGTCTCAGACACAGCAATGATCATGGAGATGGTGCTGGACTGGGCAACGCCTCTATCTATGAGTCACAGCCAACTCGACAGCAACTAACAAGTGGAACCACCTTATGGAGACTTGGCAAAAGAAGAGCATCTCGAGGGGCACCTGCAGTGGGAGCCATGTGGCAAAGCACAAAGTAGCAGCTGATGAAGATCAAATAGAAGTTTCCTTGTTGCCTGCTCCAGTCCTTTGCGCTAGAGGGCTACTGTGCTCTCAGGAGGACTATCATCAGGAATGGTGAGTTCCAGCCGAAGTGTGCTATACCCTGAGTCTCCTTCAGCCAGTGCTCACATCCTTGTAAACATAACTCCTTAATGTTGCTTAAGTAGAGAGTTTCAGGACAAAATGGCAGGTGCTGTCCTCCTAACCAAAGGATCCAAACTCCAGAGTCGCAAAAGGGCTAGACAACAGGGTAATTGTGTATTTTGCAAAAGGATTTACCTCTCTCAGAAGGAATTCCCTTCTGCAGAGTGCTCTGCTGGGGCACGTAAACATTCCACTGATCACAGCTGTGTCTACTCAGAGCTTTCAGGCTCTGTTGACCCACATTCTTTTCAGTGTCTTTCCCCTGAGAATGTCTGCTGTAGCCTTGCTGTAAACTTACGGAATCTCCATTTACAAAGGCAAACTGGGCTCTGTGATGAAGGGCACCTATCAGAGGCTTGGGCCTACTGATGGTCAACCTAGTGGTAGGGCCAGTTTCTTCTCCACTGACTAAGGGCTAATAGTACCTCCCTGATACTTCACTATTAAGAGCTGGCATGACAAATCAGGCTGGAAGGCTCTCCCCACTGGGAGGCCACAGAAGTGAGACCTATTAACTTGCAGCTGTTGCTAAAAGAGGCACCTGGGGGAAAGTAGCCAGACAAGTGGGTGGAGGAATGCTGCCCAGATGGGGTGGCTGAGTAAGACTCCAGACCAGCACTCACCAATATACTCATCCTGATCCACGAACCCATCCCCATTCTTGTCGATGTCCTCCAGAGTTTCCTAGGAAGGAAAGGAGAAAACATAACATAAGATGGCCATGACTCTTAGTGGATCTAAGAATTCTAACTACTGTCTTCTTTTGTTCAATTTTTATGGCTGAATGCTGGGTGATTGCTGGTTTGTCTTTTTTATCTTCCCGGGCATTTGTTATCTGTAAAAAATAGGCAGTCTTTTTTGTGGCTACTCCTCACTCCACCCGTGAGTCACTCCGTGGAAGGAAGATTGGGCAATCTACTTCTGTAAAGATTTACTGTCTTGGAAATCCAATGGGGGTCACTATGAGTCAGAATTGATTTGATGGCAGTGGGTTTGGTTTTGGTTTGTCTTCCTCTACAACTTTAATAGCAGAACTCTATCTAAATAAAAAAAGAACCCATAAGCCCAGAGTTGCTCTGATCATGTTGAAAAGCCTTGCCAGGACAACCATTTCCCCCATGTAACCAAACCAACCCCTGGGGTGCCTGACAAGGAACCCCGCTTGAGAACCACTAGATGAGATGATCACAAAAATCTATTCCAGTGCTACCATGCTAGGACTATGAACACTGAGTTGTGTGAGAAAAATACAAAATAGTGGACAAATAAAAAATGAAAGCACATATGACTTGAATGTAATACGATCTATATTGAGTGCATTTGACTTCTTAATTAGGTTTTTTACTACGGTCAATAATGAATTTACTTTCTATTATCATAGCAACTGAAGGCATACTGGGTCAAAGAAGACACCAACCCAAGAGCAGTGGCTGATCCAAAAGGCACCTAATCTACTTGTGGATAATACCCCATCTTCATCCTCCACTGCCAATATCCTTTGTTAGCACTACATGGATGCTGAGTGGTACACAGAAATTACTCCTGGTCCAGGCCTGGGGTCATAGTGGTCATGAAGCTGAAGGATGAGGCAAGTGTGGACCCATCTATCAACCAATTAACTGAAATAGTCCAGAGTTGACAATAAACAAAAGCTTTATCCAATTGTTTCCCAGCATTGTAGCAGCTGTAACTGGCCTGGGGTATCTGCCTAGGAAACAAGTGATAGCATTTATTTTACTATTGAAGAAAATGAAGACATTTGAGGCCCAACTAGACAGTATGGAAATCAACAACACTCAGAGACCTTTTAAGCAGTACTGTCTCTCAAAGACTAGACACCCTCCAAAGACGCAACCCCAATAGCAGCATCATTTCCAGCTATAGCTTCTAGGTTTCTGCATGGTTTTAACAAGCCAGTGCACTCCATTTAAGTCTTTTTTCTAGTCCTCTTAAAGTTAAAAAATGGGCGGAGATCAGCTCGTTGCTCCCATGTGCTCTTCCTGTGCCTATATGAAGATAATTCTCCTGATCTCCTCATACCTAGGTGTGGCCAGTGGAATGTAAATGAAGAGACAGCTCACTTCCTGGCCAGAACATTTAGGATAGACTGTGCCTCCTCCTCATTCCTTCTCTTTCCTTTTGTCTGCTAGATGGTTGTTGCCAGGATGACCTTGAAGCCACAAGATGGCAGAGCACAAGACGGAAGTAGCCTGGTTACCTGAATTAGCACTTAGAGGAGAACTGCACATGAGATCTACCTGACTGAGAATGTATGTCAGCATTAAAACTTCACAAAAAAATAAGCTTTAATTGTGTTACATTATTAAGACTGGGGGCTATTTGTTATAGTAGCTAGCCTGCCCTGACCAATTTACTAAATAAACTAGTATTCCAATGCATTCCACTTCAGAGTGAAATTCCACTTACTCCAATTCTCCTCAGACTGAAAAACATTTCTCTGAAAGAAGGAACAAAATTTTGGTGCAGTTTTCTCCCTAGTGGTCCCAGCCCAGGCTCTCCATGTATCTTACCAAAACCACAATTTCTTTCATATGCTCAAACTCCTCAGGGTGCAGAAAGGCGGTAAATTCCTCCCGAGTGGCTATCTGGTCTCCATTGAGGTCTGCAGCTTTGAACCTTCTCTCATCACGTGGCAGCATCTTCTTAAAGGTGTGATGATCTGAACTGTCATGAAACTCTGCAGGGTTTCCTGCAGGATGCAAACACAAGTTTAAACTGCTGCCAGGAAAGGCATTTCCTTCCAAATCATGCCTCCTTCATGCCCACATGATAGACATGAGACAAAAGACCTGACCTACCAAATTCTTTGAAACATTTTATTTCAGAATGTCTGAGTATCTGTCTCTTTATGGCATCCCATAATGCAAGCCCTAGTGGCTTATTAGGGACATTATAGCAAGTGGTTAAGAGCACAGGTTTAGACAATCGTAATGCCAGGCTTCTTTTTCCAGAATTCTGCTCTCATCATGTCAGTCTTTGATCTCGAACACACAGAGGCTTCCTAGTTCCCATGGCATCTTGTCTAAATGCTTCTGCCTGGCTTTCAAGATCTCCCTTAGCTTGGCTCTGTGTGTGTGCATGCGTGTGTGTGTGTGCGTGTGTGTCTTTGGTTCTCCTCAGGCCTTGTCTCTTCAACGTCTCTACCATGTACCTAGCAGGTTTGTACTGAGCCCCACATCCTTCCACTCATCCTCCCAATCCAGTCTGTCTTATATGCAAACACTGCCCATTACTGAGTGCACTGCTGCACCTCTGCCTTGCAACAGACCCACCTTCCTCACTTGTCTCTTTCCTTCCAAATATAAATCCATTTCCAAGGCCCAGCTCCCAAACTAAAAACCAAACTGTAAGACTTCCCTGTCTGCCGCCTCAATTCTCACTATCTGAAACTCTGTAGCATTCTGAAACTGTATCAGAATTATTTCCCTTCTGCTTTGTTCTGTGTGTGCTTCTGAGAAAGTAAGATCAAGTCTCAGGCATCTTTTATTAGTCCTCTGGCCCCACCCCACCCACCACCTAGGACTTTGCTCAGAGTCAGCAAACAGGACATTCTCAGTAAGCAGAGAAGGATGTACTTAGGAGGCTGTGACATCTCCCTGAAAGGAGTGGTTATGATGAGAAAGTAGCACGCTCCTGCCAGAAGCCTATTACCCAGCCCCAGCTGTGTAATACCTCCTGCAGCACTTCCTACCTAGGTAGTAACCATAGGTGGCTTGTTTGTATTCTTCCCAGGAAATTTTATCATCTTTGTCCCGATCGTAATCCTTCCAGACTTTAGCAACATTATCATAGATGTATCTTTTCTGCACCCGTTTGATCCAGTTTTTTAGCTCTTCTGTGGTGACAAAGCCATCTCCATCATTGTCTATTCTATCAACAATTTTCCTGTAAACCATAAAAGAAAATAAATAAAGGGGGAAAAAAAAAAAACCACAAAGCTATTATCAAGGCTGTGTGACTTTGGTCCATCCAGCAAAAGATCAAACACATGCAGAATCTAAAACTGATAAACAATGAAAATGGAATCAATTATCCAATGGTACTAGAAAGCATCTTAAAGTTTATCCTTTCCAAGCATGATACGCCTTCCCCACAACTAGTGCCTTTATAGTAGACACTGCTGCTGTGCCTCCGTCCTGATAAACCTGGGTGGAGCCTCAGAATCCTTCTCAAGACAGTGCTTGGCAGACGGCCACCACCAGTTGATTAGAATTGATATATACGGAGAAACTTACTAGCCTTTTCTGATGTAGTTTCTCATTTCAGTGTAGTGGAAAATGAGGCCCAGAGAAATTACTTTTCTATGATTGCATTCCCAAGATTGCACATCTGGCATTTGGTACAACCTGGCTGAGAACTCAAGCCTTCTGGCTCTGTGTCCAGTGCAAAAAAAATGTCACTGGTACATAAACCAGAAGATAAGTGAGTCCTTTAGTTTTTTGTTTGCTGTGTTGTCGTTAGGTCCCATCAAGTTGCCACCAACTCAGCTGATGTAGAACAGAACGAAATACTGCCCAGTCCTGTACCAGCCCCATAATCCTCGCTGTACCTGAGCCCATCGTTGTAGCCACTGTGTCAACTCATCTTGTTGAGGGCCTTTCCCATTTTCACTGACCCTCTACTTCATGAAGCATGCTATCCTTCTCCAGGGAATGATCCCTGCTGATAACATGACCAAAACAGGTGAGAGGAAGGCTGGCCATTCTGGCTTCCAAGGAGCATTCTGGCTACACTTCCTCCAGGACAGATTTGTTAGTTCTTCTGGCAGTCTGTGGTACTTTCAGTATTCTTCGCCAACACCACAATTCAAAAGCATCAACTCTTCTTCGGTCTTCCTTACTCATTGTCCAGCTTTCACATGCATATGAGGCTACTGAAAATACCATGGCTTGGGTTAGGTCCACCTTAGTCCTCAAAAAGACATCTTTGCTTTTCAGCACTCTAAAGAGGTCTTTTGCAGCAGACTTCTCCAGTGCAATACGTTGTCTGATTTCTTGACTTCTGTTTCCAATGGTGTTGATTGTGGAACCAAGTAATATGAAATCTTTGACAATGTCCATCCTTTCTCCATTTATCATGATGCTGCTTATTGGTCCAGATGTGAGGGTTTTTGTTTTCTTTATATTGAGGTATAATCCACACTGCAGACTGTAGTCTTTAATCTTCATTAGTAAGTGCTTCAAGTCATCTTCACTTTCAGCAAGCAAAATTCTGTCGTCTGCATTATCATAGGTTGTTAATGAGCGTTCCTCCAGTCTTGATGCCACATTCTTCTTCATATAATCCAGCTTCTCAGATTATTTGCTCTGCATACAAACTGACAAGGATGGTGAAAGGATACAACCCTGACACACTCCCTTCCTAATTTTAAACCATGCAGTATCCCCTTATTCTGTCCAAACAACAGCCTCCTGGTCTATGTACGGGTTCCTGATAAGCACAATTAAGTGTTCTGGAATTCCATTTTTCTCAATATTATTCATAATTTGTTATGACCCACACAGTTGAATGTTTTTCCATAGTCAATAAAACACAAGTAAACATCTCTCTGGTATTCTTCGCTTTCAGCTAAGAACCATGTGACTTCAGCAATGATATCCCTCATTCCAGGTCCTCTTCTGAATCCACCTTGCATTTCTGGAAGTTCCCTGTCAATATAGTACTGCAAACATTTTTTAATTATCTTCAGCAAGATTTTACTGGCATGTGATATTAATGATATTGTTAGATTATTTCCACATTCTGTGGGATCACCTTTTTTTGGAATAGGAGCTCTGGTAGCATAGTGCCTAGGGCACTTGACTGCTAACCAGAAGGCTGGCAGTTCAAACCCATCAGCCACACTTCAGAAGGAAGGTTGGACAATCTATTTCCGTAGTGATACCACCTTGGAAACCCAAGGAGGGGTCACTATGAGTCGGTTCCAACTCAACAGCACATAACAACAACTACACACGTGTACACACACACACACACATCTCCCACTACCTTGGACTGAAAGACTTGAGTATAAAAAATCAGATCTTATCAGAGAAAACATAAAATGTGGGGGATGACATCATGGAACCTACATATTTTTATGAAAATAACACATCTTCTATTTTTTTTTTTTGCCAACATAGTATTTTCTTAAGTGTTTGCTATTAAAAAAAAAAGTACAGTACACTTATGAAGATACCTCACAGGGGGAGGGTATGCTGGCAAAAACAAATGGAGAACACACAGGTAAAAATATGTATTCAAGAAATTTCTCCAGCTGAGCAGCTGCAGGAGCCCTAACTCCCTGCTCTTAGAGTAAAGACCCCTCTGCCCACTGATGTCTCCTGCTCCACAGCAGGTCCAGCTTCCAGCAACCTCCCCCTGGACTCCACGAAGCTGTCCCAAACCCCAATCCAGAGTAAACTTCACGCTGGAAACTCATCATTCTCCATCTCTAGGCCAAAGGACCCTAAGCTAGCAATATTACCCCTGTAGAGAACTTCAAAGACAACCACAAGTTATTTCTAATATTTAAAAAAGTTTCACTAAGCAGTGCCTTGACATGTGATGAAGCTACACAGGCTAATTATGGCATTGCTTCTTTGCTTTCAGCTGGAATTCTGTCAACTCAGGGCTAAGATATTCTTACTGTGAGGAGATGTTCTAACTGGCAGCTAATCTTTGATTAATTAAAAATGAGAATCAAATACCCTAGCATTTAGTAAGTATAGACTAATGAACAAAATCTATTACTGTGGTTTTTTTTTTTTTTTGCAGGGGGAGGAGAGGGGAGCCTACCTATCATCTGTCATGGGCCAAGCAATGATCTAATCCTAAGGGCACAGCAGTGAACTTAACCACTGGTCACCCAAAGCCAATTAAGGAACAGACTCTCAGACTAGGAATCAAAAAAAAAAAAACCCACTGCCATTGAATCGATTCCGACTCATAGCAACCCCCACTGGGTTTCTGCAGTGGTAAATCTTTATGGAAGTAGATTGCCCTATCTTCCTTCTGTGGAGCAGATGGTGGGTTTGAACTGCCAACTTTCTGGTTAGCAGTCAAATGCCTTAGGCACTGTGTCACTAGAGCTCCTTCAGACTAGCAAAGACCTAACAATATCAGACTATATGACCCTCATTTGTGGAAAGGGTAGCATCTAAGCTGTTCCAAATTAATATCCAGGACATAACTCAGCTTGACACACAGTAGGAGTTCAATAAATATTTATTGAAAGAGTTAAGTAAGATCATAATCTCTCTCTTTAAAAATCTTAGGAGTGAAATATTGGGAAAGCAGCTGTGATGTAGGTAAAGCCCTGGTCTCTATTATCTGTGTGATCTCAGTGCCGTATGTGGTTAAGAGCTGGATACTAAGCTAAAGGTTGGTGGTTCAGATGCACTCAGAGGCACCTCCAAAGCAAGCCCTGGCCATCTGCTTCCAAAAGATCATAGCCTTGAAAACTTGGGATCAACATTAGTTGGAATCAACTCAATGACAACTAACAACTTGGGCAAGTGACTTGACTTCTCTGATCCTCGGTTCCCTATCTGTTAACTGGAACTAGAAACACCTACTTCACAAGGAATATGTGAGGAATAGAGGAGAGAGTGAGTGTGTGCTTCTTCGCTAAGGACAACAGTCTCCATCAGGAGTGGGTAGAAAACTCAACACCCAGCAGGTATCAGAAATGGGCCAAGCCTTCAGGCAGAACCTATGGCAACTGGGAGACCCCTGCCTCAGCTGCCAAACAAGGCTACGCCATTCCAGACAATGACTGCCACACAAGAATAAAGGCCCACAGGTGTCAAGAGAAACCAGAAATTGGGATCTATCTGTGAAATCACCCCAATTTTCAATGTTGGCAAGTCATAGCTATTTTCTTAGGATTCTGTGTAGCACGTTTGTGGCACATGCAAGGTATGGGTCCTCACTTTGCAACCCTCTGGCCTAGTTTATCCAGGGGTTTCAGAGCTGCCACATTTTCACAATCTATGGTTAGGTATTGGTGACAAAGTTGTCCAATCCAGCCATGCTCCTCCTTTCCAAGTCTAGACTTGGAGGGGCTGTTGCAACAGGAGATGTAGACAGAGAAGTGGTTTTTCACACTCAGCCATTTTCAAAACCGTGCCTATCATCCCCGTCTGCCCATTCCAGATTTACCTTATAGGTAAGCATGCATCCATTACCTACCTGTTGCTCCTGCCAGAAACCCAGATGTCACCCTTGACTTCTCCCTGTTTCGTCTCCTCCACGTAGGAGCTCTGGTAATGTAGTGCCTAAGGCACTTGACTGCTAACCAGAAAGCTGGCAGTTCAAATCCACCAGCCACTCCTCGGAAGGAAGGTTGGGCAATCTATTTCCGTAGCGATACTGCCTTGGAAACCCAAGAAGGGGTTGCTATGAGTCAGGTCTGACTCGAGGGCACAGAACAACAATAACCTTGAGTTAACAGCAAGATCTGCCAGTTGTACCTCCCACATGTCTCTGAACTCAATTGGCCAGGCCCTCATCGCCTCTCTCCTGCCTCTGGTCTCCCAACTGTGCCTTAAGCATATTCTCTGCCCTATTGCCAGTCTGACTTTACTAAGGAGTTTTTAGGATTATATGGCATTTTAACCGCAGACACAGTAATATTTAATCTCCTTCTCATCAAAGTCCTTCCTGCTCTGACCTTGGTTTCCTCTCCACTCCTACTACCCATTTCTCCTGGAACAGGTTCCAAAACCTTTATAATCAAGCTGTTCACTTTTTGAGAATGCTTGTACACTTGGCAACTTCTGAGTCATCCCTCAAGCTCTGATCAGGTGTCACCTGCCCCCAACTGTCACCCCTCTCTTCACTCTGAAGCCTAAGGGTTCCTTCTGGATTATGTGCTCACTGTACTTTCACATACCACCATCCCACAAATTATGTGCTCTGTTGGCGTATATCTGTCTCCCCATTTGACTATAAACACTTTGGGGCCGAGAGCATGAGGTTGTATCTTGGTCTCCACCAGGGTGGTGCCTGGCACACAGTGGCCATTCAAATGCCTGCTGCATGAAAAATGAAAGAGAAATTAAGGTGCTCCCAAAAGGAGTAAACCCAGACAAACCCCACCAGCACCTGCTCTCACCCCTCGGCAGACCCATCCTGATGAAGGCATTAGACTGGAAGCTGCAGGGATGCACAAGAGTTCCTGAATCTAAATTCCAAAACCTCTGCCCCTCCTCCTCTCCAGTAACAATTCTGCAAGTGGCTGCCACTCAGGGCCTCAGAATAAATCAGTCTCCAAGTGTCAGAAAGCAATACAATAGACTGAACTCATCAATGGCTCCATTGTTAAGTCTCAAACAAGAAGAGAAAGCACTTCTTTGTAAAATAAAAGGTGATTGTCTGGAGGTGACTTTGAAGTTCAAAGATCTTTTTATCATGAGCAAGCAGGCAGTGCACCTACACAATAGGTACAATTTAGTGTCACATCTAACCAAACTCGTTGGCCTTTGGTAGCTCCCAGCAGTACAAGGATGACTGTGTTCTTTTTTATGTATCGAGACAGGAAGATCATCCACTTGCAGGACCAGGCCTTCTGGAAGCCTGGTGCCTAGTGGGCAGGGCTTTTGGGACCCTCCCCAGCTCCGCCTCCCACTGCGCCAGGCTGGCTGCTGATCCCTCTGTGGAAGGGTTTCCTGATACGTTTACACAGCGCCTTGATGTCTCACAAGTGGACCTCAGGAAGGTGCCCAGAAACACCAAAATGTTGTTTCCTTGCCTTCAACAGTTTGGTTTGGTTCACTGCTTTCAACAGTGAAATTCACAAGCCACCACCAAACCACCTTCCAGCTTTCTGCCACCAGCAAACACTTGCTAAAGGACCGAGTGCCTCTGTAGACATCCACTGGGGGCAGAAACAAGGAGACCAGTTTCCATCTCGCCGTCTCCTTTCCCCTACCCCAACTACTTTTCCCTTCTTAACAACCGGCGTTTTACGTCCCTACACCGGATTTACAGGACGATGAAGCAGAAGGCAAGAACACCCCAGTTCTGGCCAGAGACACAGCCCGGGATCCAGCCTCTCCCTCGCCTGTCCCTTTCATTTTTCATCCATTTATGCTCATCCTTGAGACCTTCTTAGCAGTGTCACCGGCTCCTCTCTCCTCTCAGGCAACAGGGGAAGAAGAGAAATTGCAAGGGCGGAGAACTCATCCACCCTGGACAAACTCTTCTTTTGTATACTCTATCCCCTCCTCTCTGATGCAACCAAGGGGAGGGGGTGGGCCCTCGCCATCCTGGCTCCCGCCACCGCTGCCACGTTCTCGCCTCCCCGCGGAAAACCACCCGGGCCAGCTATCCCCACGCGGGAGTACCGGGGTCCGCTGGCAACTCTACCCGCGCCCCGC
Source organism: Orycteropus afer afer (assembly GCF_000298275.1). NCBI lineage: Eukaryota > Metazoa > Chordata > Mammalia > Tubulidentata > Orycteropodidae > Orycteropus > Orycteropus afer. The sequence goes on from NW_006921690.1 coordinate 6,795,663, forward strand.
CGCCGAGCCCCGTGGGCCCCGCCCTCGGACCTGCGCGCCCGATTTCGCTTTCGCTTTGCTGCGCGCGTCCCGCGTGGCTCCCCCCCAGGTGGCTCCCCCAGACACCTGCGCCGCCCCCGAGAACTGCTCGGGCCGCAGCCTCACCCCAGCCTCTCCTGGCTTTCCTCTGGAGTAAGCTGATCGAAAGTCTTGGAGTCTTCCTTGCCCAGGAAGGCCTCGTGGTCGTACTGGAAGCTCTGGTTGTCCTCGGGCGGCCGCTCGCCCAAATCCGAGTCGGGCCGCACCACGCGCTCCTTGCGCACTGTGGGTTTGGCTCGCAGCGCTCGGGGCGCCAGCGCCAGGGCCAGCAGCAGCCCCAGAGCGAGCCCCAGGCGATGACTGCGGCTGCGGCGCGCCATCGTCCAGAAGAGAGGGCGGCCAGGAAGGAAGCGCGCGGGACGAGCAGCGACAGCGGCGACTCAGGAATGGGGGCTCGGAGCGCGGCGACGCCGGCGGGGCTGGGGCCGGCGCGGGGAGGGGACGGTCCAGCTCCTCGGCCAGGGCCCGCCCCGCGCCCAAGCAGAGGGGCGCGCCCCAGGCCTGGTCCAGGAGGCTTCAGACTACCCCCATTCACGCGCCCATTGGCCCGCCGAGCTGCGGGGGGAGGCCCAGGCCGCAGAGCCACGTCGCCAGCCGGGGTGGTGGGCGCAGGGCTCCGGTTTCGACTCCGGCCCCTCCCTGTGATTTGTTCACGAGGGGCGGGCCTAGGCGAACTGGGCTGGGGCTGGAGGGCTCTTGGAAAGATGAGGAAGAAGTTCTTTCTCAAGCAACAGATGGTCAAGATAAAATTCCCTTTCTTTCCAGTTCCGGGGAACTGAAAGGGAGGCGGTGCTCCTGCGCCTCAACTTCCAAGTGGCATCCTGAATCTCACCCCACCCCAGGACCCCACCCTACGCTGTGCTCTTAAACGAACTTCAACCCACTTACCAAACTTGGAGTCTGGTTACAAACACTAAAACCTGGAAGGAGACTAGCGTGGGCGGGGTCCCCTGGATCGGAATTCGCAAACTCAGAGACTGAGAAAGGCCAGGCGGCTATCTTCAATAAAACCTTAGGGAACTTAAGGACAGGGGCCCACCCCAGAAGGCACATTAAAGGGACCAGCCCCTGTGCCCTTGAGTTAGCGTTGTCAAGAGGAATGCAGGCCCGGAGCTGACGGTCCCATTTCCCGAAAGAAATTAGGGTTCCAGATTTTTTTGGTTTTGATTTCCAAATATTGGCAACTCATTTTACAAAGGCAGTTTATAAATCAAGCAAATAGTGTTTATACATTAAATCTGAAGTAGTGCTAATATTATAGACAAGCTGTCTTGTAGAACTTTCGGCAATGATGGAAATGCTCGGTATCTGCACCGTCCATAAGAGTAACCACTAGCCTCAGGTGGTTGTTCAGCACTGGCCATGTAGCTAGTGTAACTGAGGCACTAGAAATTTAATTTTAACTTAAATGTAAACTTCAATAGCCAGCTGTGACTAGTGTCTATCACATTAGACAATGCAAGTCTGTGTTAGTCACTGTGGGGTCAGTTCTGAACAACAGAATGAACCACTACTCAGTCCTGTGCCATGCTCACAGTTGTTTCTATTTTGAGCCCATTGTTGCAGCCCTTATATCAATCTATCTGGTTAAGGGTCTTCCTCCTTTCCCCTCTAATTTATCAGGCATGATATCCTTCTCTAGGGACTGGTCCCTCCTGATAACATGTCCAAAATACAGGAGATGAAATCCCACCATCCTTGCTTCTAAGAAGCATTCTGACTACTTCTTCCAAGTTAGATTGGTTTGTTCTTTGGGCAGTCCATGGTGTATTCAATATTCTTCACTACCTATCCTTACTGGAATGGATGTTCGATTCAAGTATCAGAGGATTCCTAGATCTTCTGAAATCCTGCCTGTGAGCCCCAGGTTAAGAATTCCTAGAAACCTAAAACTATGGTTGAAGAGCAGAACCCACCCCCAAAGCTCTAAGTAGCTATAGTTCCAGAATTTTCCCTCTCTCTTGCTCTGCCCTCTATCCCCAGTAGCCTAGTAAAAGTCATTGGCCTGAGCTTCTTGCTCTTGAGATAAGGATGGCAGGACACTATGAGCAATAGCCTTGATACAAGTACCTTTCTTATGAAAATCTCTTTAAGTTAATTAGCAAATAATTTATGTGTCCACCATTCTAACTCGGTTGGGTGCTAAGGTAAGACAGTGGAAGTAAAACAGTGATTGTCTCTGAAGAGCTATAGTATATGTGAACAGATCCTCATTTATCATTCAATAAACTTAACACCTACTGTATGTCAGGGCTGTGCTGGAGGACTGGTTTACTAAGTGTATACAAATTACAAATCAGCATGGCAAGTGCTCTGGGAGGAAGGCTTTCAGGACTATAGGGACACATCAGAGGTACGGGCTTGAGACTTGGGATCAAGGAGGGCTCCTTGGAAGAAGGGACATCTAAACTGAGACTGAAGGGTAAATAGGATAAGCCAAACAGTAAGGGATATGGCTGTATGGGAGCAGGATAAAGTCCTGTGCGAGCTGACAGAGAGCTCACTATTAAAATCCACATGCCCTGAGGTAGGTGACTTTGTATTTTCTGTACTCATCATGCAAGCAGAGTATGATTTATTGAGTGAAGGGGTAGAAGGAGAAGTGAGAGGGAGCATAGGAAGAAAAAGATCAAGGCTATAAAAAGGAAGAATTGGGAAGGGCAGGGGTATGCGGGTGGCGACTGGAGAGTGTCTTTGCTAACTTCCCAACTTTTGCCATTGTCAGGTCTGGGTCCCTAGGATTAATCCATGGTCTTAGGAATGAGCACAGCACATTCTTTGACACTGTTCAATTGACTTCCTGCCAGACAGATTGTTCCACAGGCAGTCTTGGCTCCTGTGGGGATTACCAGTGAATTCCAGCACTGCTGTGAATCCAGAGGGCTTTACATAACGTCCCCTAGGCTTGCCAGTCTCTTCCTTTATGTTTTTCAGCCCCCACTTGCAACCCCTTCTTTAAGAGTTAACAAGTCTTTAACCACTTTTGTATCATGGTGATGATGAAAAGTAATTAAGGCTTTGCATTGTGTAGTTATTTTCTTTCTTTTTTACTTCTCCCTACATGCATGTGTGGATTGCTTTAAGTCGGAATCAAGTCAATGGCAATGAGTTTGGTTTTGGCTCATGTGCATGTGCAGGGAGATGCTTTAAGTACACTGTCATCTTTTAGGTTAAGCTGCATTCTTTTTTTTTTTTTGTGATTTGGGTGAAAATTTACAGAGCATGTTCACTTTCCATACAACAGTTCACATACACTTTGTCTCATGACATTGACTACAATTTACCACAATGCGACAGCTCCCCTCCCACTTCCTCCCGAAGTTACCTCCTCCTTGTGTCTATCCCTTCATGCACTCCTGCCCCCTGAGCTGTCTCCCTGTGCACAAGCAGCCCTTCTTTCTCCCATGATTGTTCTCTCCAAGGCATCTATCTACCTCAGGTAAATGTTCAACTCATATGCTTGTGTTCTGTTTAGCTGGAAGCCACAGGTGTGGGTTCAATTCCAGACCTGAAGGGCAGTTAGGGGCCATAGTCTCAGTGGTTCCACCAGGCTCTATCAGACCAGCAAACCTGCCCCCCCCCTTTTTTTTATCCAAATGATTTTGAGTTTTGTTCCACATTGTTCTCTCACTCTATCCAGGAGCTCTTACACCTGTCCCACTCTGAGTGGTTGACAGTGGTAGCTGGGCCCCATCTAGTTCTTCTGGTCTCATAGTCGTATAGGTTGAGGATCACATGGTGTACCAGTCGTTAGGACTAATTGTTTCCATGAATTTTTGGTTTTCTTCATACTTCTTTGCTCTGGAGGAGGAGAGAGTCATCTTTGCATCTAGATGGCTTAAGCTGCATTCTTGATGAGGCAAAGCAACAGAAGGGAAAGGACTAAAATTTAGCAGAGGCCTGAACCAATGGAAAGGAAATGCAGATATCAAATAGGAGCACTTATCAGTTAGAATACATCTGGCTGCAAGTAACATTATCAACCACAGCAAAAAAAATCCAACTAGATGTTACTTAAACAATAAGAAAATGCTATCATTTCATGTGTCAAGAAGTCTCAAGTTAGATCAATTTCATGTTGGTTAATTCAGTAGCCAGGATTTTTCTGTTTCTCCTTCCCCACTCACAGGCAGGAAATAAAGAGGAGTGTTTCCTCCCTTTATCAGACAGAAAAACTTTTCCAGTACACTTCCCTGCACATCTCATTGGCTGGAATAATGTCACATGTCTATGCCTGATCCAGTAACAGGCAACAGAAATGGAATTTACACAGTTGGTTTGGACCAATCAATATTAAATCCCTGGGACTTCCTCTGAAGCACATGGCCACCTGAAACCTGAATTTGAGTAGAGTTCCTTTGGCAAGGAAAAACAAGTGCAATGGTATTTCTGCCATGGGAAATCATGATTAACCACTTTCATGTTAAAAAGCACTTTAAGCATATCTTCCTCCTTCTTTACCATTTATGATTATACTCATTCTTTAAGGCACAATTCAAATGTCACCTTGGCATGAAGTGTTCCCATAGACCTCCAATCAGAATTAACATACTCAGAGCCTTCGTATCTCACACTTCACACTTTTCACCGCGTGCTTTATATTAACAAATTTGCCTTAGTTTCTCCTACCTTTGTATTCCATGAGAGACACAATCACACCTGATGCATGTTCATGTTCATAAATGCTGGAACCAGCACATTTATTGCCTGTCTCATGGTAGTTTTCTTCTTTTGGAAGAAGTACAGACAAAATGCTCCTTACAAGCAAGAGTGGCGAGACTTCATGCCATGCACTTTGGGCATATGATAAGGAGGGAGCAGTCCCTAGAGAAGGACATCATGCTTGGTAAAGTAGAGTCAGTGAAAAAGGAAGATCTTCAAGAAGATGGGTTGACACAGTGGCTGCAACAATGGGCTCAAACGTAGCAATGATGGTGAAGATAGCACAGGACTGGGCAGTGTTTAGTTCTGTTGTACGTTGGGTCACTATGAGTTGGAACTGACTTGATGATGCCTAACTGCTGTAGGAACCACAGTGTCTTTACCCCATGTTGCAAAGAGCCAATGATTGCAACAGGTTGGAGCGGGAAAGCAAAAGTTTTATTGAGTATCAATATCCAAGGAGACAGAGAGAATCACTTCTCTAAAATGTCTGTCTCCCAGAGCAAAGGGGTCAACATGATTATACAGGGAGATGGGAAGGGAGTTGAAGATCCCTTAGACCGCCAGGAATGTCTTTGTTCTTCTCTTCCCTGGTTACTGTGGACTCAGTGTCCCTCTTCTCAGGGCCGTCTTGCTTCATAGGCTATGGTTCTCATCTGAAACCAGTCCAGTTGTGGGAAAGGGTCATGCTTAGAAGAATGTGTATAATTGAAAATAACAAACCTAGAGAACTCAGTGTCCGTAAAGAGGTTGGCTATTCTATTTTCTTAAAAGAAAGCAAAAGGGAGGGGGAAAGAGTAAGTTAGTCACTATGATCAATGTCTACTTGAATCATGCCTTCTAGTCTGTTAAAGTTCTGCAGTATTCAATGAGGGGCCCCTTTTGCCTTCCGCTTCAGCCTTCCACATAACAACAACAACATATTAGTTGCTTCGCATAAGACAGAAGTGTTTGATTCACCACTGGTACCTAGCACCTCGCATAGTGCCTGGTTCCTAGCAGAAGCCCAATAAATATTATGAGTGAATAACAAAATAGGAAAAGCTCCTAACTTCTGCTTCCAATTAAAATAAAGTAACAAGGATCAAATTTACCCTCCCCTCCCATCAGAAGCAAACAAAGGGAAAAGAAAATCAACACAATACATGAAACAATTGTTTCCAAGACACTGGAAACCAGGTAATGAAAGAAAGTGATCCCTGACAGATGGGAAATAGGCAAGGTGAGACCTCCCATTGCCCCAGTTTACTGCTTTGAGAGAATTTCCAGGCTGTGATGCAGGGAGGGGAATAAAGATTGAGCCTGGCAGAATCCCTGAATTGAAAAGATGGACTTGAGGGTCTGGAGAGATCATCAGCCAGAGATTATAGAACAGAGTTCCAGAAGGGAGATAGTTGCACAGGAAGAGAACTCAAGATCTGCAGCAGGTCCCCCTGAGGGTTCAGCAAGGTACTGTTCAGTGCCTGCATGTGAGACTGAGGAAAGAACCACCTGAAAATATTAAAAGGAACAATGAGTACTAGGAACAGTGCCTGTCCCATTAGTAGTCAGACTGCAAAATCTCATCAACCCCGGGGCACTGAGTAGAGTGCTCAGTAAGGTCTTGCCTCAGTGCTGGGGAATAATTAGCGCTAGACTGAGTACTTTTCTGTAACCGCCTAACAAAACATAAAAGCAAAACACAAAAAGATAGACTGTTTCCAAGTAACTTCACTGCATCCCACAACAAAGCACAAGGAAACTGACAGGAAGGCATAATTATCTACCACCTGACAAGGTACAACTCACAATTTTTAACATCCAGTCAACAATGCACAAAACGAAAAGGAAAGAAAACCTGACGTGTAATGAGGAGACTAATCAAAACTGATCCATAACTGATACAGATGTTAGAATTAGAAGAAAAGAACATTAAAACACTTATTATAATTGCATTTCATATGTTGAAAAAGTTAAGAAGAGACTAAAATCAAATCTATAGAGATAAAAACTATGACATCTGGAGTGAAAAAATTACATTGTAAGGGATTAGTAACAGATTAAACATTGCAGAAGAAAAGATTAATGGATTTGAAGGCATAGCAGTAGAAGCTATACAAAGTGAAAAAAGGAGAAAACAGAATATACAAATATGAAAAGACCGAAAATGAGCTATAGAGCAACTCCAGTGGCCTAATATACAGATAACTGGAATCCCTGAAGTGGGAGCTGAGAGAACAGAAAAAATATTCGAAGAAACAGTGGACAAACATTTTCAGAACTTGATGAAACCTATAAATCCACAGTCCTAAAAGCTCAACAAACCTAAAGCCCAATGAAAGAATCAGTGAGCTTGGAGCTACATCAATTGTAACTTCCCAAACTGAAAAGCAAGGAGAAAAAAGACTGAAGAAAGAATCAGTCAGAGAAGGAAAAGACAAGTCACAGACTGGAAGAAAAACATTGGTGAAGCATATATAACTGTTAAAGAACTTGAATCCAAAGTATATAAAGAACTCTAAAAATTCAACAATGAAAAATAAAGGATCCAATTAAACAATGGGCAAAAGATCTAAACGACTGTGCACCAAAAAAGATAAATGTATTCTGTCTTAGTTATCAAGTGCTGCTATAACAGAAATACCACAAGTGGTTGGCTTTGCTAAAACTCCAAATCAGGACTCAGCCATGTTGATGGGGCCTCTCTCCTGGTTACTGGTTGTTGTTGTTGTTGTGATGTGCCGTCGAGTTGGCCCCGACTCATAGAGACCCCTCCTTGGGTTTCCGAGGAGGTATCACTCCGGAAGTAGATTGCCCAACCTTCCTTCAGAGGAGTGGCTGGTGGGTTTGAACTGCCAGCCTTCTGGTGAGCAGCCTGGTTACTGGTGTCTCCTGGAAATCCTTGGCATTCCTTTGCTTGTTGATGGATTCTCACAGGGCATCTGTCTTCCCCCTGTGTATAAGTCTCTTTATCTGTTTTTCTCTTTTTATAACTCAAGAGTGATTGGGTTTAGGAGCTCTGGTGGCATAGTGCCTAAGGCATTTGACTGCTAACCAGAAGGCTGATGGTTCAAACCCACCAGCCACTCCTCAGAAGGAAGACTGGACAATCTACCTCCATAGTGATATTGCCTTGGAAACCCAAGGAGGGGTTGCTATGAGTCAGATCCTCTTTGACACCAATGAGTTTGGTTTTTTGGTTCTAGTCTGGTATGACCTCATTAGTATAACAAAAGAAAAAACCTATTTGCAGATAGGATCATACTAAAAAACCAAAACCAAACCCACTGCCGTGAAGTCAGACCTGACTCATAGCAACCCCTCCTTGGGTTTCCAAGGCAGTATCACTACAGAAGTAGGTTGCCCAACCTTCCTTCTGAGGAGTGGCTGGTGGGTTTGAACTGCCAGCCTTCTGGTTAGCAGTCAAATGCCTCAGGCACTATGCTATCAGAGCTCCCAATAGGATCATATCCTATCATATATTTGACAGGGGCCAGGATTTTCATACATTTTCTGGGGAAACACAATGCAACCCATAACAGATGCAAATAAGCACATGAAATAAAAACAAAACAAACAAACAAACAAAAAAACACACTGCTGTCCAGTCAATTATGACTAATATGACCCCTCCCTGGGTTTCCCAGGCAGTTGTTGTTGTTGTTGTTGTTGTTGTTGTTATGTGCCGTGGAGTCAGCCCCGACTCATAACCACCCCTCCTTGGATTTCTGAGGCGATATCACTACAGAAGTAGATTGCCCAACCTTCCTTTGGAGGAGTGGCTGGTGGGTTTGACTTCCAGCCTTCTGGGTAGGAGTCAAATGCCTCAGGCACTACACCATCAGAGCTCCCATGCTCAACAATTTTTTCTTTGGTATATATGCCAAAACTCATCAAATTGTACGCTTTAACTACATGCTATTTATTATTTGTCAATTCTATCTCAACACAGTTAAAAAAAAAACCTCAGTATAAGACCTAATCCCTTAAGGAGAACAGTGACCTGCTTCTCATGCTAACTCAGTGAATGGTTATACACTCCAAGGGAATCATTCCAGGTTTCTCCTGCTACCACTCCAATTGCTAATTCAGTTGTATCTTCTGAAAAACCTCTACTTGTCCCTTCTTCACCAACTGTGTTCATTGCTTCTAACCAAGATTACCACCCACAGTTTTGTAACACATCTCTCTGCTAGAGAAATCTCTGTAAGAAATAAAACTCTGATGGCACTCCACTGCTTTAAATCCTAGGATAACGCTCCATCTCATTCAGAATCAAATCCAGAATCACACATTAGCTCTTCAAGGTGATCCTATGCCTGCCTAGTGCTCACACCATTCCCCATGTATAACCCCCATGCTCTTACTTAACTGGCTTCTTTGCAGTTACAGACATATCTCAGAGATATTATAGGTTCAGTTCCAGACCACTACAATAAAGCAAATGTTGTAGTAAAACAAGTCACGAACTTTTTTTGGTTTCCTAGTGCATATAAAATTATGTTTACACTCTAGACTATTAAGTATACAATAGCATTATGAAAAAGTCTGAAATATTGTGAGAATTACCAAAATGTGACATGAGACATGAAGTAAGCCAAGCTGTTGGAAAAATGGCACCGATAGACCAGCTCAATGCAGGGTTGCCACAAATCTTCAATTTGTAAAAAACTCAGTATCTGCAAGGTACAATAAAGCAAAACACAATAAAACAAGGTTTGCTTGAGACTACAACTACAAACCTCTTGGCATACCAGTTAACACACCAGTCAAGGACCATTTGAAGAAAGAATATGAATCCTGATTATTTTCAGAAAATCTCTGTTGACATCTTCTGGCAAGGTCAAGAAAACATGAGTGTGAGAATCTGCAGACGGGCTGTCATTAGCATGGTAGAAAACCCCAAAGCAAATAACAGAACACTTTCTTAAGAAATGGTGCATTTCCAAAGATTTTGATAACAGATAGGACACTGATGTGGAAAACTGTGAGCATCCATAACTCAGCCAAAAATGGATTCCAAAGACTCAGATTCTAAATTTACAGTTTTAGGAATATTTATTCAACTCATTTTACTCATATTTTCCTTTATATGTTTGCACAAGAGCAGAAAGAGAGAATGTCATTCTAAATGTCTAAAATAATTCTTCCAACAAGCAGTGTCTTAGTTCTCTAGTGCTGCTATAATAAAAATACCACAAGTGGATAACTTTAAGAAACAGGAATTTATTCTCTCACAGTTCAGGAGGCTAGAAGTCCAAATTCAGAGTGCCAGCTCTAGGGGCTGGGTGAAAGCCCCTTAACCTTGGGCTCTATCTCTGCCCCTTATTCCAAGCCCACTGGAGGCTTCGTCTGACTCACACAACTAGTGGCTGGTGACAACCCAAGACTGGCAGGTAAAATGGCATAATCGCAAGATTAGTGGGCAACACGTCAGACCACTGGTTCAAGTCTAGGAACAATCCCAAGAGAGTCAGACAACACAGCAGGTCACTGGTTCAAGCCCAGGACCTGGGGATGAAGACTCGGCTACATGCAGGATCCAAAATATGCCAAAAAGCTAGAGACTTTCCTCAAAGCTTCTGCACATATACTTAAAGCAGGCCACACCCCAAAGGCAACTACTTAGCTGCTCACAGCAGATTCTACCATGGGAAGGAGATTACAATCACATCGTGGGGAATAACTCCATCTAGCTGCCAAGCCACTCAAAACCACGGCCCTGTCAAGTTGACACACAACCTTAACTACCACAAGTAGAAAATTAAGACTGTAAGGGGAAAAAAAAAATTGTCACTGCAACTGCAGCAAGCAGCCTGGTCAATACTTTAGTTTCATGGATATTAAATGAAGCTCATTAGTTGCAAAGTCCAGTGCTTGGCATTCTGGAAGATTTGGCTCTAAATAAGACAAATTATCATTCTGTAGGGGAGACCAACCTATAAATAAATGGTTATAGGAGAAGCTGGAATGAAATAAATGTGCTAATATCAACAATCCACAAAATCTTCATGGTTTATGAAGTGTTCTTCACTTACATGAATTCTTTTAAGCTTTACAATAATCACTTGAGATATTACTATGTTTTTTTCCTTCTACAGATGAGGAGACCAAGACTCCGAGAGTTAACCGACTAGCATTATCTAGGTATAAGTGGGAAGCTGGGCCTTGAATCAAGATCTCCTGGTTTACAAACTTGGGCTTCTTCTTAAGTTGCGCACGTGGGCAGATAGGGAGGTGTAACTAAGTTTTCCAAAGGTGGGAGAGTCAGGGAAGGCATTACAAAAGATGAAACATGGAAAGGTGAGTAGGATTTCCTTTGTAATGAAGGAAAATAAAAGGAATTCTAGTCTGAGTTGGGATCAAGAGCAGGAGCCTGGAGGCTGAGTATGCATAACATGCCCCTGAAATAGCCAGCAGCTTTGAATGAGTTTAAGGGTATCATGAAAGATCAGTTTGTCAAGGTTAGGAAGACAGTTATACAAAGCCTTCAATTCTATAGTTGATGGGGAGCTATTGAGTTTTTTGAGGGATAGCACCTGATCTAATTCAGGCCAGTCAGACACAGGCCAATATGACACAGGGTAGAACTTCTGGCAGTCAGTTTATACCACGTGACGGGACTTTCACTAGGGGAGAGCCTGTGCCCAGCAATCACAGAGGAGGGTAGCATGCATGCAGAGTGATACTGTTATTGAGGCCCTGGGTCAAACTGTACTTGAAATAAACAAGTAACAAAGTCCAATTTATGTCTTGATTTGAGGGGTCTAACAAACGATACCCTTATTCCACCCCAAGAACTCTGGCAATGTAGTGGTTAACACATTCGACTGCTAACCAAAAGGTTGGTGGTTCTAACCCACTGGCTGCTCCATGGGAGAAAGAGGATGCAGACTGATTCTGCAAAGATTTACAGCGTTGGAAACCCTTTGAGGGCAGTTCTCCTCTGTCCCTATAGGGTTGCTATGAGTTGCAATCGACTCAATGGAAATAGGATTGGGTTGATTTGGGGTTTATTTCATACTAAAGCTCTAAATCATTTGAGAAGAAGAAAAGTCAATTAGACATAGTGTGTGTGGTATGGGTCTTATTTCATTACCAATAAAGCTGCTTTTGGAAAATACGGCTTTTATCTGCAGACCCTAACATAGAGAACCTCTGTTCCAAGGGAAATAAGTTGATTTCTACAAAAAAGTTTTGGAGGAAAAAGAGGAGCAGGATGTAGTAGTTAATAGGAAGTGAGAACAGACAGCAGGGAGTCATTTTGAGGTAGAGGAGAGGGCAGTTGATACAGTTCATGTGTGGGGAATGAATGATTCCATGGCAGGGTAGGGGTAGGGACACTGGAGAAAGAGAAGGTTGAAATTTAACAACTACTTGAATTAGGGAAAAGGATGAAGAAATAAGTAGAAATGAGTAAAAGAAATCCAGTGTTTTAGGGACAGCCGGGTGGAGTTGGGTTACATGATTGCTATAGAAGCCATCAACCTGATATGTAATTTTTACCAGCTGTATGAGGAGGGTTTTAGTAACAGCAACAGTTGTTAGTTGTTAACAAGTTGGCCCCTGACTCATGGTGATCCCATGCACAATGAATGGAAAGAAACACTGCCTGGTCCTGCACCATCCTCGTGATCAGTAATGGATTGGACCGTTGTGATCCATAGGGTTTGCATCAGCTCATTTTCAGAAGTAGCTCAGGAGGCTTTTCTTTGTAGTGTGTCTTAGTCTGGAAGCTCCACAGAAACATGTTGGCATCAGAGCAGCATGCGAGTCTCCACTGTCAGATTAGGAGTGGCTGTGCATGAGGTGCATTGGCTGAGATTTGAACTCAGGTTCCCTGCATGAAAGGTGAGAATTATACCATTGAACCTCCTAACAACAGCAGTATAGGCAGGGGGGAAAAAAAAGGACATGAGATTTACCTCAAGTTGATTTATTTTAAATGAAGGACTAAGTACAAATAAGAAAGAGTAGGAAGGAAGGGAAGAAAAAAGAGAGAGAAAGAAAGAGACAGGCAGATCTATCAGTCTTTGGAAGGATTAGGATATTAGATATCTTTGGCCTGCCCTGGGGCATTGGATTTCTTATTCTGAATATATGACATTTGATACCCTGTTAGTAGGAATTTAGAAAAAGGTTCCTTTTGTTTGTCCAAGGATTATAACTAAGCTCTGTAGACAGGAAGTTACTGGAGTGCTCTACCATGCTCCTATTGGTGTGGCAAGCCACAAAGAGTTGCTCCAACACTTGTCTTCCTGGAGATTTTGCTCTAAGGCTTCCCTAACTCTAATTGGTGGGTTGAGAAGACACCTGGGGCTGGTGTGAAGCCATCTCCACCCACAGAGCCTGTATTTCTCTGAGCTTCTCTTCTCAGGATTGCAAGCGGATTACACAAGCGTGTTCTGCTACCAGCACACCTTAGAGAATCTTGGAAGAGGCAATATTACCAAGTCTTCTACACGAGATGCCGCAAGAGTAACTAGTCAATGACGAACTTGTGAATAAAAAAGTACCCAAAAAACAATCCAGGATTTTTACTGGTACATCAAAGGTTAATTAAACAAAATATATTCCAAGGAAAATATTTTTTTCTTCCCCTTTAAGAATTTTTTATAAGTGACGTATGTTTTATAGAATAGTTATAAAACACAGATAAATACAAAGTGGAAATCACCCCAAATCCTACTCCTCAGAGATAATCACTATCAGTTTTTTGTTATATATCAAACCTGCCATTTCCATATATAAACATACAAATCTGTATTTTATGAAAATGATGTCACATTACACACATTGTTTTTTTTGCAACCTACTTTCCTCTCCTCAATCCACAATTTATTACTCTATTGAGAACATTTCAAGTCAATAAACATCTACACAATATGGATACACCATAATTTATTTAAGGAATTCTTCACTTTGGACATTTAAACTGAAATTGTATATCTATCCATATAAGAATACTATGTAATAAGCAACCACAAGATCTTAGTGGCCTATAAGAATAAACATTTGTTTAGCTTATAAGTTTGCTGGGTGGAGGGGTTGAGGATAAGGGGTGGCGAGGTCAGCTGCTATAGGCTTGGCTTTGCTTGACTGATCTCTTGCATGTATCTGCAGTCAGCTGTCAGGTGACTGGGAAGTCCTCCTAATCTTGACGGGGCTGGCTCAAATGTCTGGAGGTGGCTGGCATTTGGCTCCTGTAGGAAGACCTCAGTTGGGACAACTAGGGCAATTCAGCTCTATTCCATGTGAGATCTCCTCCAGCAGGATAGACCATGGTCACACGGCTATTCAGACCAGCAAGGGTTGAGCGGAAAGTGTAAGTGCTCTCTCAAACCTCTACTTGGGTCACATTTGCTTACATCCCTTGGCCAAGGCAAGCTATGTGGCCAACTGCAGAGTCAGAGTGGAAGGACTCAGCACAATTATGGGACAAATGGTGTGGACATAGATAAGGGTGAGGAATTGGTTTTTTATTTTTATTTTTTTGCAATAAATCTTTGTACAAATATCTTTGAGTATTTTCTGATTATTCCATGGAATAAATTTCTAGAAGTAGGATTGCTAAGTCAAAGCTATATTCCTTTTCTGAAGACTAAAGACTCACTGCCAAATTTCCTTCCAGAAAAGTGTACCAGTTTACATCCCCATCAACAGTAAAGGGGACTATGGATTTCCCATGTCCATAATGTATTAGAAAAAATATGATGCAACCTGTGGAGACTCTGGGGATTTGTCCTTCAGTTGCATGATGTGCCCCATAACTTCATAAGCATGGAAAAATAAGATTACCTGGGAAGTCCCAGGAGAGATACCTTTATGTGATCCTTTGGAAACACATGCCCTATTCTCTCCCTAAGAAGGATTGGAAGGATCTGGGTCAGTGTCAAAGGACATAGAGGGGGACCACATATCCTGGTTTGCATGAAAAGTCTTGATTTACCCCACTGTTCTGGCTTAATTTTTAAAAGTTCTTTCTCAACAGCAACAAAATAAATAAAATTATTTATTAAAAAAGTAAGCTATAAGACATATATAACTTTGCAATAACAACAACAACAAAAAGTGTGTGGTTACATGTGTATGTATGTATTTATGCATATACGGGTATGGTTATATATATGTGTATATACATATGTATACACATACTAAATATATCCATATGTATATGTAAGGAGCTCTGGTGGTGCAGTGCCTAAGACATTTGACTGCTAACCAGAAGGTTGGTGGTTCAAACCTATCAGCTGCTGTGTGGAAGGAAGATGAGGCAATTTACTTCCATGAAGATT
The DNA here is from genome assembly GCF_000298275.1 of Orycteropus afer afer. NCBI lineage: Eukaryota > Metazoa > Chordata > Mammalia > Tubulidentata > Orycteropodidae > Orycteropus > Orycteropus afer. Next base: position 6,810,677 of record NW_006921690.1, read on the forward strand.
TACTGCCTTGGAAGCCCAATGTGGGTAATTGACTTGATGGCAGTGGGTTTGGCTTTGGTTATATGTATATGTATACATAAGGCTGGCAGTTCAAACCCACCAGCCACTCCTCGGAAGGAAGGTTGGGCAATCTACTTCCATAGTGATACTGCCTCGGAAACCCAAGTAGGGGTCGCTATGAGTTGGGTCCAACTCGATGGCACATAACAACAACAACAACAACAACAACACACACACACACACATATATATACAGCTTTATGTGTATGCATATACATTCATGTATATCACAAACCACATAGGTGGCACAGTTACAGATACTTCTTAGATACAACCGAGCACCTCACAAATTTGGTTTCCTGGGTTTGAAAGCTTAGAACCATAGTCTCATAGGACAATTTGGTCAATTGGCATCATATAGTTTATAACATTTGTGTTCTGCATCCTAGTATGCTGAGTAGTGTCTAGGGTCTTAAAAGCTTGATAGTGGCCATCTAAGATACAACTATTTGTCTGTACTCATCTGAAGTGAAAGAGAAAGGAGGAAACCAAAGGCTCAGAGAAGAAATTAGTCTACAGGACTAATAGTCTACATGAACCATGGCCTCATCTACCCTGAGATCAGAATTAGATGGTGCCTTATGACCTTCTGACAATACGTGGATCTTGACTGAAAGGGAGGGAAATGTTGAACAGAACTTGAATTATTAAAAAGTCCAGACTTACTGGACCAGTTGGGACTGAAGGACTCCCCAAGGCTATCGCCTTGAGCTACTCTTTAACCTTGAACTGAAATTATCCCATGAAGTTACCTTTTAGCTAAATAACACAGTAGCTTATACAATAAAGACTATAACCCACACAAAGACGTCTTTTTGAAGACTAAGGTGCGACTAATCCAAGCCATGCTATTTTCAATCACCTCATATGCATGTGAAAGTTGGATAATGAATAAGGAAGACCAAAAAAGAGTTGATGCTTTTGAGTTGTGGTGTTGGTGAAGAATACTGAAAGTACCACGGACTGCCAGAAGAACTAACAAATCTGTCCTGGAAGAAGTGCAGACAGAATGCTCCTTGGAAGCAAGAATGGCCATTGTCTTACCTACTTTGGTCATGTTGTCAAAAGGGACCACTCCCTGGAGAAGGATATCATACTTGGTAAAATGGAGGGTCAGTGGAAAGGAGAAGACCCTCAATGAGAAGGATTGGCACAGTGACTGGAGCGATGGGCTCAAGTATAGCAAGGATTGTGAGATGGGTGCAGGACCAAGCAGTGTTCTGTTCTGTTGCACATAGGGTGCTATAAGTTGGAGCTGACTAGACAGCACCCAATAACAACAACAATAACCTATGAGTACTGACTTTCTTTTAAGAAAATTATCTATATGAGACTAAATGTTCAACAATTATTCTAAAACAAAATGAGATAGTAAAGGAGCAAGAAAACTAGACTATTGGAAATGAAACAACCAGAATGAGATTAATGAGAATGCTGACACATTGTAAATCATGTGACCAATGTCACTGAATAATTTGTGAAGAAACTGTTGAGTGGAAACCCAATCTGCCGTGCAAAATCTCACAAAAACAAAATTATATATATGATACCACCCTCTAATCTTTAAGAGTTTCTCATTTTGGGATTATAAATTATATGATCCCCAGATAACTAAGATTATTCCCTTTGATTTCAAACTCCTTTATTCATACAACTCATTTTCATTGTTGTGAATGTTTATGTGCCAGTTACTATGTTAGAAGCTCTGGTAGTATAGTACCTAAGGCATTTGACTGCTAACTAGAAACCTGGTAGTTCAAAACTACCAGCCACTCCTCAGAAGGAAGGTTGGGCAATCTACTTCCATAATGATACTGCCTCGGAAACCCAAGGAGGGGTCGCTATGAGTCGGATTCAACTTGATGGCAGTGAGTTTGGTTTGGTTTGAGTTACTATGTTAGGCACTGAAGGTACAATAGAGAGAAAAATCAGAGATGATCCCTCAGTTCATGGTGCTTTAAGTCTCACTGGAAAGAGATGTCAATGGAATAATCATACAAATCAATGTGATACTGTAGCCATGATGAGTCCTACCAGAGAGAAGTCCATGGTATTAAAGGCATTTAGTAGAGAGAGCTGACCTTGTCACAGAAGTCAGGGAAGAATCCACGAGGAAGTGCTGCTTGAGCTGAGATTAGAAGGATGAGATGGATTTACTCACAGAAAGGCATTCCAGGATCAAGGAAGAGCATGTGCAGAGACTCTGATAGTAGGAAGCGTGGTGCACACAAGGAAGTGAAAGAAGACTCGTATAGCTGCAGTGGAGAGTCAGGGAGACTTGGAATGAGATCAGACTAGAGGTATTAGCAGTTGACAGTGGACAAGCTTACCTATGTTCTTCCTATGTCCTTTCCTATGTTCTTCCTATGTCCTTTCCTATGTTCTTCTTCCTTCCCAACAGAATCCTTATTGATTTTCTGTTCAGGAATCTATCCCTCTTGTGGTAGTTAAGTTTGTATGTCAACTTGGCTGGGCCTGGTTGAGTGGCTGGGCAGTTGGATGTAGTATTCCCCGTGGTGAAACTGGTAATCAACTCCCTGGTGGAATCTACTGTGAGCAGCTGAGTAGGTGCTTTTGGGATGTGTCTGCTTCCCATATACAAGAAACAGCTTTGGAAATGGTCTCTAGCTTACAGCATGCTTGAACCCTGCATGCAGCCAAGTCATTGGTTAGCAGCCCACCATGCCCTGCCAATCTTGGGACTTTTAATGAACTTGAATTAATACCCTGCCATGTGGTTTAGTAATATTGGGACTGTGCCTTGTTACTTGTCGACCATGGGTTTGTCAGCCTCAGCAGCCAGCAGCTAAGTGAAGAAAAGCCTCCAGCTTCAGTGGGCCAGGAACAGGAGGCAGAGCTGAAGCCCAAAGTTGAGGGGCTTTCACCCAGCCCCTAGAGCCTGGCACTTTGAACTCGGACTTAAAGCCTCCAAATTATAAGAATAAACTGCTGTTTGATCAGGCTATCCCATTTGTGGTATATTCTTGTCAGAGTGGCACTAGGTAATCAGAACACCTCCTTTGACACAGTCTTCTGCCTCAGAAGACACCATCTCCACTCACAGTTAAAGAGACAATCCTTTCCCTGGTGAATGGTTTAGCTATATGTGTGTTCTCTAATTCTGGCAAATGACAAATGAGAGAAAGTCTCATAAGAGACTTCCTAGAAAATTTTCCTTACTCCTGTCAGCAAGTCACAAGAAAAGATGGCTCCTTTTGTTTCTCTGAGTGTTGTCAATTTGTATATGAAGCCTGGAACTACTGCAACCATATCTTACTCCCCTGAGGGTGAAGCTAGATCCAAGATTGGCAAGCAGAAATGCAAAAAGAATCTTTATCCTAGATGACATTATTGACTTGCTGAAGTAACCAGCCCAATGGGTTATCCTACATCAGGACTTATATGGGATGTAAAATTTCATATTGCTCAAATCAGATTGGGTTCAAGTTACTGTTATTTTCAGCCAAAATACTGTAATCAGAAAGAAAAAGATAGACCATGTCCCCTGTTTATACTGTTGTTGTTGTTGTTGTTATGTGCCGTCGAGTCAGACCCGACTCATAGCGACCCTTCCTTGGGTTTCCGAGGAAGTATCACTATGGAAGTAGATTGCCCCATCTTCCCTCTGAGAAGTGGTTGGCTGGTGGGTTTGAACCGCCAGCCTTCTGGTTAGCAGTCAAGTGCCTTAAGCACTATGCTACCAGAGCTCCTATTTATACTGTAGATTATGTTAATGGTGCTTTTGTGTTTGTTTGTTTTTTTTCCTTTTTGCCTTTATCCTTAGATCAATAGAAAGTCATTGGAGAGTTTTGAGCAGAGAATATGATCCACATTTGTATTTTGCAAAAGACCATTTTTGCTGTTGTACGGAGAGCAGATCATAGGCAGACAAGAGGCAATGTGAGACCTTTTCCTTAGGTAGTGTATATGGAGTATCTGCCTTGAGCCCCATGCTTGAAGTGGGAGGCTTCAGGTGCAGCACCTTACTCCTCTTTTCTAATTATCATTAAAACTCAATTTTGAAATTTCAGTCTTTAATAATACCTCAAGAAATCAAAGAAGATGTCAACACAGAGTGGCCTCCTTTCAAAGTCCAGTATTCCGGATGAACTCTGCACTGGCTTGAGTTGTCCTGGGTCCCACTCTCTTCTAGGAATAGCTCTGTTGTTGTTGTTGTTATGTGCCGTCAAGTCGGCCCCGACTCATAGTGACCCCTCCTTGGGTTTCCAAGGCAGTATCACTACGGAAGTAGGATTGCCCAACCTTCCTTCCGAGGAGTGGCTGGTGGGTTTGAACTGCCAGCCTTCTAGTTAGCAGTCAAGTGCTTTAGCCACTATGCTACCAGAACTCCTAGGAATAGCTCTAGGGCATGATAAGTGAGAGATGGTAGCCTGAACAGAAGGTGGTGATGATAGAGTGGGCAGAAATATTCTGGAAGTAGTGATTTGGTGATAGGATAAATAGACTCAATAAAGGAGAAGCAGGTTTTGAGGGCGACTCTCAGGTTTCTGTGCAACTGGAGGAAATAATGTTGTCAAAAGATCCTATGGTAAATTCTGGAAGAGGACGAAATTGGGCAGGAATTCTGAGTTCAGTTTAGACATGCTAAGTTAAACGTATCTTTGGGATATTCATGGGGACATTTCAAGAAAGTGGGCTATGATGTTCAAAGGACATATTTGGGCTGGAGTTTTTAATTTTTAGTTATGTGCATTTTATATGAATTAATTAAAATTGTGATCCTGGATAGGATGTCTTTGGGAGAGAAGAAACCTAGGAGAGAAGACTAGGCCTGGCGGATGGGGTAGTGGAAGACAAAGGCCTGCAAAGACCACTGAGAAGCTTTTGCCAGAGAAGTAGAAGGAGAACAGAAAAGAAGTGTGTTATGACAGCAAGAGAACAGAACACTTCAAAAAATAGACTGGGGTGTTCTGGTTAAGATGGTGGAATAAGCAGAAAGACTGCACAGACCCTCTTCAACAAAGAAAAGGAGAACCAATTAACACAGACACAGAAGATAATCCTGGACCCCTGAGCCTTGAAGGGAAGGATATAGAAGTGGACTAAACTCCATCTAGCAGAAGAATTTGCATGAAAACACCAAAAAAGGAGACATACGGACCTGCGGTCTGGCAGCAATCCTGACAGCACAGATAGCTTGGATATTGCTGAGTGGTGGTAGGACCTAAGAATTAACCTAAAAATCATCCCTGCTAGCCAGGGACTGCATGCAGGACTGCTCTGGTGGCTGGTGAATAAAAGGGGAAACAGCAGAGGAAGGTGGGCTGAGCTGTGGATTTTTAGCTGTCTGGAGGGTGCAGCCATTTTGAATGTTTACAAGTGGTTCAACCATTTTGGTTACTTAAAGCAACAGCATTCTCTCAGATTCCAGAGACTTAAGAACAGGCTCCACTTGCCAGGAACCACAAGGACACTTCAGACATGGATGACTGGAAAGGTGTGACATTCCCCTTGTTACTCTTATACCCCCACACCCTCTTGGTGAATGGAGGTGTGGCCATCCCTCACTCCCACCCACCTTCTGGGCCTGCAGGAACTCTATTCCAGTCTGTGTGTTCAGATGGAGCTTGGGTGCCCTGCCCCACCCTTCCCAGATTTTTTTCTTTCTGTTTTCTGTTTTTTAGTTTGTTTGTTTTTGTCTGTTTTAAAACTACCATTCTTATTATTACTTTTGTCCTTTTTACTATTATTCTTTATTCTTCCCCTCCCAGGTTCTAGTTTTCAGCTTCTTTTCTGTTT
>NW_006921690.1:6820149-6827234 GCF_000298275.1 Orycteropus afer afer
CTACTTCAAGAAACCATAAGAGATCTACATAAATGGAAGAACATCCCATGCTCGTGGATAGGAAGATTGAACATTGAGAACATGTCAGTTCGAGCCAAAGCAATCTATACATTCAATGCAATCCCAATCCAGCTCCCATCAACATTTTTTATGGATATGGAAAAAGCAGTCACTAACTATGGAAAGGAAAGAGACCTCGGATAAGCAAAGCACTATTGAAGAAGAAGAACAAAGTAGGAGGTCTCACATTGCCGGATCTCAAAACCTACTCTACAGCCACAGTAGTCAAAACTGCCTGGTATTGGTATAATGACAGACATATAAAACAATGGAATAGAATTGAGACCCCAGAAAAAAAACCATTGACCTATGGTCAGCTGATCTTTGACAAAGGCCCAAAATCCATTAAATGGGGAAGAGAATGTTTGTTTAATAAAGGGTGCTGGCAAAACTGGATATCCATTTGCAGAAAAATGAAACAAGATCTGTACCTCACACCATACACAAAAATTAACTCCAGATGGATCAAGACTTAAATGTGAAACTGAAAACTATAAAGTTCCTCAAGGAAAAACTAGGGGCAAATTTAGGGGCCCTAATATATGGCATAAATAGACTATCAAGCAAAACCAAAAATGCACAAACAGCAGAAAAGAAACTAGTAGTCTGAAGAGAATGGTGAAGATTTGACAAAATTATAGAGGTGAGTAGAAAGTGAGTTTCTAAAGGGGACATTTTAGTATTACAGGGCACAGTAGAATGGCAAGGGAGTTTAGAATGTTGTTTGTTGCCATCAAATTAACTGCAATTCATGGTGACCTTATTTCTGACAGAACAAAACGTTTGGTTCTGCACCGTTCATGATTTCTGGTAAGTTTGACCCTTGTGGCTATTGTGTCAATCCATCCCATTGAGGGTTTCCATTATTTTCCTTGGCCCTCTACTTTACCAAACATATCCTTTTCTAGCAATTGGTGTTTCATGATAACCTGTCCAAAGTAAGTGAGCCAAAGTCTCATCATCCTTGCTTCTAAGGATCACTCTGATTGTATTTCTTCTAAAATTGATTTGTTCATTCTTTTAGAGTGTTAGCAAGAATGTTATAGAAACAATGGACTGGGACTCTTAAGCTGCATAAGGAGAACAGTGGAAGGAAAACGCCAAAGGAGTGTGAGGAAGAAGGTCTTGGTAGTGCAGTTAGAAAGGCCCCACACCCAGAGATCTAGACTCAGTAGTATGGGATGGGACCAGACATCTGCACATTTAAGAATTCAGGTGATTTTGATGTGGGTGGTTCTTGGACCACACTTTGAGAAATACTGCCCTAATGGATGAATGGGGTAGTAGAGACAGTCTAGGGTAGGAGGACTGCCATAGCCCAGTGAGGAAGCATGGTGGATAGATAGCACAATGTGAGTCTGCTTCTTGTTTCAGGTGGCTCTGTAGTGTTCTTGGCCTGAAGGATTACAATTTGAGGACCCAAACTGTGCAGTGAGGCACTCTTTGGATGGAGCTCAAACATAAAGATAAGTGGCCCTCAAAGTAATTTATGAGTGCTTGCCGCAGGGACTTCTCACCCAGGGACTATAACTACTAGGGATGTGGGGGAGTTTTTGTTTGTTGTTGCAATTTTTGCTTTTAGAAATAAAAATGGGCTTTCAAAATCAACCAACCAGTGATCAACACTGTTGAGGTTGGGACATATGGGCTAATTGTTTTCCTTTTCATTTAGACTCATTTCCTACTGAGTGTGAGGTAGCACTTTCAAGTAAACCTTTGGTAATTCCCAGGCATAACACAATTGCCTTCATTTCCCAGCAGGGCATACGAAAGTGGGCTCATTTGAAGACAGACCAGGAATAGCAGTTTTTATAGCTTAAGGTCTGGGAGAAAACGGCTTTTTTTTTTTTTTTTTTCTGACAATCATCATCCAATAATGGTTTGAAAACATGTTTCAAACTCAAAAGGACTCAGAAAGTATGTATGCAGTAGAAGGATGTATTAAGACATATCTTATTAGCCAATTTATCACTAATCTAGATAAACCTACCTCTTGTTTCTCCTATCCTGCAACTTCCCCAAGCACAGACCCAATGAGTTGCCTGGATGTCAAAAAAATTAAGGCTGCCCTGAATTAGCAGAAGCAACAAGAGTTCAGAGAACTGCCTTTGGTTTTCTCAGTCTCCACTGTGACTCTCTGACTCGAATTTGCAGGATCAGAATGAAGTGGGTGGCCTATAAGCTTAAAGAAAGTCTGGAGGTGAGCAGGTCACATGGCTCCTGTCAGGACAACTGACTGAACAGAGGGTAAGGGGAAGGCTGGCTTGGGATGGGAAGGTGGATTATAAAGGCTGAGCAGAGAGTGCCTCGAATGGTGTCTGGGGAAATCCGGCACCATTTAAATAAGCCACTTAAATCTGATGGACAAATTGGTGTTTAAGAAGATTTGCCAGACTGTGATGTACAGGATGCAATTGGGGCTGGGCTGGGGACTATGGGCGGTAGTAATAGAGATGAGGAGAATGAGGGTTAGAGAATAAAGAGTATTCTTTGAGTCACAAACATTAAGTACTTATTGTGTATCTCTCCCTGTGCCAAGCCCTACCTTTGAGCATGCTCCCTTCTCAGTGAATAGAACCAGCATCTGCTCTTTTGTCCAAGTCAGGACCCAACTGTCCTTGACACCTTCCTTTCCCTTTCTCCCCACCCATCAAGTTCTCCTGTCAATTCAATCCTACTGTACCTGTCTGTGGCTGGAGCAACGGGCTCAAGCATGGTAACAATTGTGAGGGTGACACAGGGCAGGGCAGTGTTTCGTTCTGTTTACTATGAGTCAGAACTGACTTGATGGCACCTAAAAACAACAGTCACCTGCCTACTCTCCCTCATGGCCCTTTCCTCATCTCTCCCAATGGTGGGGCTTCCTGCCCCCAGTATCCCCACTGTGACTCCTCCTCTTTCTGGCAGCCAGAGCAGCCTTCCTGAAACATACATCAGCATCCTCAATAGAAACCCGCCAGGGGCTCCTCTTGCCCTCAAGGTAAAGTCCAAACTCCTGTTGGACCAGGAATGCCTCGGTCCTGCTTAGTTCTCCTTCCTTCCCAGGGCCTTTGCCTCCCCACCTTTGAATTTAGTGATTCGGCCAAGCAAAAATTGTTCAGTAACTCTATCCAAAACCCAACCCAACCCACTGCCATTGAGTCAGTTCTGACTCACACAGATGCCACGTTGTTTCAGAGCAGAACTGCTCCGTAAGGTTTTCTTTTTTAAAATACTTTATTTTATTTTTGTTGTTGTTGGGAATATGCACAGCAGAACATACACCCGTTCAACAATATGTGCATGTACAGCTCAGTGACATGGATGACATTCTTCACGTGGTGCAGCCCCTCTCACCCTGCTTCTCTGAGTTGTTCCATAGGGGTTTTTACTGTAATCTTTATGGAAAAGAAGCCCTGGTGGTGCAATAGTTAAATGCTTGGTTGCTAACTAAAAAATCAGCAGTTCTTACCCACCAGAGGTTCTGCAGGAGAAAAAGACCTGGCAATCTGCTCCAGCAGATATTACCACTGTGGGAAACTTATGGGGTAGTGCTACTCTGTCCTACAGGCTTGTTCTGAGTTGGAGTCCACTCCTTGACACACAACAACAGTAACCTTACGAAGCGGATTGCCACATCTTTCTTTTGCAATGCCACTGGGTAGGTTCAACCTTTAGGTTAATAATCAAGTGCAAACCATTTGCAGCACCCAGGAACATTCAGTCCCTCTAAGAGGTTGTGTTCTCTTCCCTGTCATAATAATATACTCCATTCTACCCTGCCACTGGAACGCATCCTTTAGAACACATTTAGATGTCTCTCTTTCCAGAAGCTCTCCTTGACCCATATGTCCCTCCTGGATGATTTCAAAGACCTGTCTATATGACTATCCTAGTACTTATCACAAGGCTTACCCCTATCCATTCTCTCCTTTGCACAGTGAGCTTCCAGAGGGCAGGGGTTGAGTCTTCCTCTTTATCATAGCAGCTGCAGCATCTAGCACCATTCCTGACACATGAAAGTGCTTAGTAAGTAGTCACTAAATATTGTATGATTCCACTAATGTGAAATATCTAGAATGGGCAAATGTATACTTGCCCATCAACCCTGATCAGGGTTGATTAAAGGGGGATTCACAGCTCAGGGGACACTGAGCTTCTGTTCAGAGTGATGGAAAAACATGGAAGCTGATAATGGTGACCATGCACAACACGATTAACACAATGTCATTGGATCGTCCTTGTGAAGAATGTTGAGATGGCAAATGTTATGTTACATATATATTTCCCACAATAAAAAAAATTGAATGAATAAATTTAATTTTTACAAAAACTTATGAGGGAGAAGGTGTTAGTCCCACGGAACAGATAAAGAAACTGAGGCTCATAGAGTGATTTAATAGTCAGTCAGTCTAAGCCTTCTTAGCTTCAGAGCCCAGAATCCATTTCAGGGTTGCTGATTTCTTTTCTAGGGTCTTTTTTTCTTCCTTGCAGCAGCCACAGAATGGAGGTCATCAAAGAAAAGAGTCTGTACACTACCTTCAGTTCTGGCTGGTCATTCACGGAGATTCCAGGGGGCCACTGTGGGAATGAGGCCAACAGCAAATGAGGAGGCTTCACTCTATTAGGAAAGGAATCCATAAACAGAGTATTATTTGGCTTGAAGATTACAAAGGTCTGGGAGTCCAAATGAGCCATTTTCTGACATAATTTGAACATTTATTTCACTGAAGTTATTATTCAAAACACAAACCCTCTCTGTTTCTGAAAGCCCAAGGATCTGGTTGCATGTGTTCATTTGCTGGGTTGTTTTTCTTTTCTTTCTTTTTTTTTTTTTTTTTTTTCTTTCTTTTACTCCAGTAATGCTCTCCGCCTATCATTTTTTGATTGACTGGAAAAAAAAAAAAAACGCGTAGCTGAATGATAGATATTGTTCATTTAACTCCAGCATTTACTTTTTCTCTAAACTAGTGCCGTGTTCATGATTGATCAGACTTCTCCCCCATTTAGCACCCATGTAAAACATTGCAAAAGACTGGCTCTGCAGCTCAGCTAACAGTTTTTTGCAGCAATCTGTTCAAGCTGCTGCGGGCATGCCGAGTGGCACAGAAGCTCTAATGAAACGTGGGCAGATATTAGGGTTTTATGGACTGGAAAACAGCACAAATCAAAGAGCTTTGCTTACTGTTTATCTGTTTAGAGCATTTTTATTTTTCAAACCCAGCAATATTCATCTTCTTTTATCCAGCATTTTGGTTTGGCTCTTTACATATTGATTTTCCTGTTCGTTGGCATGCCCTGATGAAGCCAGAGCACTCAGGTGTGGTGTCTGGGTAAGCGCTGGTGAGGAGAGGCATGATTGGGATCTGTCCCAAGGCCACTCAACGGAAGGGGTGTGAGAGATCAAGGCTTACTGTATTAAAATATCAGTTTACTTCTCTTTCATTGTGTGGCTTTTCCCTTGAGCCAGCAGAGTTGGCCTTCCATATTAGCATCTTCTCAACACTTGCATGCAAATCTGATTATAAAAGTAGCTTTCCTGCCTTAAATTTCATAAGGAGATGCATTAGACAAGACCTCAGCAGGAAACAAAATCCATCCAGATGGCTTGCCTAGGATTCAGCAAACTTTCTGTGAAGGGCCAGGTAGTAAATATGTTTGACTTTGCAGGCCACTTTGCACAACTCCTGTCACAACTCCTCAGCTCTTTTGTTGCAGGATAAAAGCAGCCATAGACAGTATTTAAACAAATGGATGTGGCTAGGTTCCAGCAAAACTTCATTCATAAAAACCAACTGGGTGGAAACAACTTAAGTAGCCATCAACAGATGAAAGGATAAAAATATGTGGTATGTCCATACAATGGAATATTATTCAGCCATAAATAGAAGTGGAGTTCTGACATGTGCTACAACGTGGATGAACCCTGAAAATATTATGCTAAACGAAATAAGTCAGACACAAAAAGACAAATATTGTATGATCTTACTTATATGCAATATCTAGAAGAGGCAAATGCGTGGAGACCAAGGTTTACTAGTGGTCACTAGAAGCAAGTGGGAGGAAGAAAAGTGCAATTATTGCTTCAGGGGCACTGAGTTCTTGTTAAGGGTGATAAAGATATTTGGAAACAAACAGTGGTAATGGTTGTGCAACATGATGAACATAATGTCACTGGGGTAAATGTAAAAATGGTCTACGTGGCAAGCATTTTGTTATATATGTTATATGTATATTTTTACCACAATAAAAATTTATATTAAAAATCCATATGCACCAAAACAAACAAAAAACACAATAGACTGAGGATTTGGTCTGCGGAGTGAAGTTTAAAAGAAAAGATTTTAACCAAGGAACAAGGCACTCATATACGGACAGGGTCAAGGGAACAAACAGGGCCATTGAGGTGCCCAGGACTAGGAGCAGCAGGAAGCTGTGGCTCCCTTAAGGCTAAAGGGACAAGTGGTGGACATCCTGTTACTGGAGCCTGTGAAAGCAGGGTCATGGAGGAGGTACTAGAGCAGGGGGAAGCAGGGCCCTTTCTCCTCCGGCTCTCAGGTCTCCTGCCGGTGCCACTCGTTGTCTGACTCCATCAGAAGCCAGCCAGCAAGGGGCCTGGGTGGTGCAGTCCTCATGGGGCAGCGTCTCAGAGCACAGAGTAGGTGGAGCAGGGTGGCGAATGGACTGGGGTGAAGGGAGAGTGAAGGCAAATGATAAATCAGCAGCATGAGTGGTATCTCTTTGGGCTCTAATTTCTTAGAATTCATGCTCTTTGGGAATAAAAGTAAACTTGGCTGGCTGCATCACTTCACCCCGACTATGCACCCTGAATTTCTTCTGGAATAAAACTCACTCAGGTAAACTTGTCAGGACGGTGTTTACCTCCCTCCCCAACAGACCTGTTCCAAGTTTGAACATGTGACTCAGTTCTGGCCATCCAGAGCTCTGTATTCCCCTGGCCACAGTGATTGGTTAAGAGTAGGCACATGATCTAATTCAGGCCAATGAGACACAGGCCCAGAACTTTTGTTTGAATTGTTGGGGAA
>NW_006921690.1:6829254-6830407 GCF_000298275.1 Orycteropus afer afer
GCTGCCATGATTCCCTGCAGGACCATACCGGTCTGAAGGCTGACATTTGGGAACCTGGCAGGAGGTTGCAGCACAGCCATGGAAACCATATTTCACGTGGTTTTCTCATTGCTATCCAGATAGAAGGGAGTGGACAGGAAGATCCGAGAAACCCCTTCTTCTTCTCTATTCTTTGAGAGGAACATAAGGAAATCTGTGTGGATCAAATGGTTTGCAACTGGCTACTAACCTGAAAGTTGGCAGTTTGAACCCACCCAGCAGCTCCTTGGAATAAAGTCCTGGTGAACTATTTCTGTAGAGATTACGGCCGAGAAAACTCCATAGAGCAATTCTACTCGGTAACATATGCAGTCACCACTAGTCAGAATGCAATCAAGGACGGTAGGCTTATGTGTCAGGTAATGTGTCCCTGGGTGATGTAAACAGTTACGGTGCTCAGCTGCTAACCGAAACTTAGAGGTGTAAGTCCTCCCAGAGGCATCTCAGAAGAAATGCCTGAAGATCTGCTTTATAAAAATCATGTAATGGAAACCCTGTGGAGTCCAGATCTTCTATTCTGACACACATAAAGTCAAAACCAACTCAATGGCGGAGATTCCTCATTCTTGGGGAAGGCAGTGCTGAACTTACTGGGCCACAAGTGCTGAGTTTTTAAAAACCAGACTGTTTACATAAATTAAGAGAAAGGTTCTTTCTATACCAATTACCTTACAGTAATTCAGAGTACCATTTTACAGAGATAAAGTAGTTAGGAAATAAATACTAGTCACTTGTCAAGCAAAAAAACAACAACAACAACAAAAAACACAACTCAATGGCAAATGATTTGTAGAGGATCTCAGGGCTGATGAGTGCTGATGTCAAAAGAGGTGCCTGGGGTCCGCTCACTCCTTGGCCGGCCCGACCCAGCAGGCCCTTCACCCTAGTCTTGCCTTGCCTTGCTCTGTGTTTGGAAGCCACAGAACTGAGTGAAAAGAGTGAATAAATGGGGTGTCATCTGAATAATGTGAAGACTCTGGTCTTACAAGAAGAGAGAACAGGAGACCAAATTAACACCTAACATTTACTGAGTGTCTACCTTGTGCCAGGCACATTACTTATTTATCTCCTTTAACTTTATTTCACAGATGAAGGAACTACGGCTTGGAAAGGG
>NW_006921690.1:6831182-6832601 GCF_000298275.1 Orycteropus afer afer
TAATCAGTAATAGATCTGCCATTTAAATCTCTACCTGCCCTATTCTTTTTTTCCCTTTCTTGAACTCTGTTTGGACAGAAGTATTTATTATTTGTATACGCTCACATTCCAATAAGGGCCCAACCTAAAGAACTCCAGGTAATAATTAGTCTTGCATATCAGTCTAAAAAAATAGAAAGGTTGGAAGCATCAATAGAAAATGTATTAGTGAGTTCCAAAGCTGTGAAGTGAGTGGAAGATTATTTAGATAAATGGATTAATTTGATCGAAATGGTACCCAGAAGTAAATGTCAATGAACCAGACGTGGTAATTTCTTGGTCGTGAAGTAGTGCTAGTATGCATGTGATTTGAAGTTTATGTTAAAACACAAGCGTAAGATTGCCTCTTGGGCTACGGATGGCATAAACAGGGATGGAGGTCACCATGCATGGGAGCTGTTTGTGTCAAATGTGGTTAGCTCAAGCACAGTGAGGGGCCTGACCCGAGGTTCCTATACTTTAGTTGTGAATTATAAACAATAAGGCAAGGCCAAAAATATAATATCTTTTGTGTCAAAATGAACATCACGCTATCTGTAAACATCTGCTAAGCAAATTCCAAGGGGCCTCTCTGTACCACAGGCTTTGCTTCAGTGCCTCAGAATAACAAGTGCTGCCTTTAGTGGGAACAATTGCCCTCTTAAAATGTGTGTGTGGGATCTTAGCAGGGAGAGAGTTACCCAGTCACGTGGGTGTTTCCAAAACTAGATGGCTATTAATTTGTGTGCTAAAAAAAGGGTTCTGTGCTTAAAAAAAAAAAAAAAAAAAATCAGAGGAATGCCAAGTTAAAGAAAGTTCTTTACCATATGATTTCTTAGAAGCTCTAGCATGTTAATATTCATTTTAATTCTCCAGAAGGGGCTATAGTATGCAATATTTGTAATTTCTCAAACATTTTTGACCACAGAACTCCAGATAGATAGATAAAGAGAGAAATAGGTGTGGATGGATAGATGGATGGGTAAATGGGTGGGTGGATGGATGTATATGGGAATAGATATATAGATATATTTAGCATTTCATGACACTATGGGACTACTGGGAAATAATAAAGGAGAGTGAAGATGAACCTCTAAGCACAACTTGGACTGGGTAAATAGACCTCAACTGATGTAAACTCTTGTAGTGGAAATTAAACTTAGCTAATTAAATTAGGATACTTTGAGTGTAAGAAACAGACTTCCATATACAAGGAAATTAAATAATGAGGATATTACAATGCAGTCAATTACTTAGTATGGTTCTTCTAGTCATGGTCTTTGTGACTCCCACCAGATGACTAGATGGGACTATGAAATGTAAGGTGACTGTGGCCCACCAAGGGGATTGGATAACTTGTTAATAAGGTAAACAGGGTACATGGCATACTTGTGGGAATCG
>NW_006921690.1:6833286-6834229 GCF_000298275.1 Orycteropus afer afer
GAGGGCTGGCTATGAGTTGGATCCGATTTGACAGCAGTGAGTTTTTGAGTTAACAGAGAGGTGGAGTGCCATGGGAGGGATAGTTGGCATTAGAACTAGGCTGATTCCTATGAGCTCAGACATGCTGCCACCCTCCAATGCTTTTACTAGTTCTAATGCCAACTATCTTCCTTCTGAGGAGTGGTGCTGCTCGTGGTGATTTTCCCTCCCTCTTGCGACTCTAGAGAAGGTCAGGTGAAGCCATTCCCACACCCTTTTTCCATACCCTATTATCTCACGTAAGAAGTCTGGAGGCAGGATGATCTCAGGATTGGCTAGTTAAGCAAATTGTCATGAATTTGTATAGTTTCTGTCTTTCTTCCCTGCCTCCCTCAGCATGAAGGCAATGTCTCCTTCTCCGTTGCGAGATGCTGCTGCAGTTTCTAGTAGCAGGCGGATGCCACCCACCACCTAAGTTACAGGGAGGCATTTCCTCCAGTGCAACTCCTTTTTTAGGGAAGAAACTCTTTCTCAGTAGCCCCAGCAGATTGTCCTTCAAGTTCACAGGACAAGATTTTGTTTCATGCCTATGCCTTGATTTTGATGGAGGTGAGGATATTGAATATTTGGAATTTTAAGCCTCCATAATGGGAGGTGGGTCCTACTAGCAAGAGGAAGCAAGCTGTCTCCGGGTGATTAGGAAGCAGACTAAAGTGTCTATCATAGAATTGTGTGAACTTAAGCAAGTGACCTCTCCAAGCCTTAATAACCTCATTTATAAAGCAAGTTAGCTAATAGGATTGTTATAAAAACTAAATACAATAGCGTATTTAAAATACTTAGGACAACATGTAGCACAAAATTAGCTCTCAATACAGATTCTCTTAAAGCCTAAGATTGGATGTACAACAATAGTAATAACCCCAGGTTCATGACTCTTTCTCTCATATACTGAACCAGGGCC
>NW_006921690.1:6835629-6858680 GCF_000298275.1 Orycteropus afer afer
ACACACACACACACACGCACACACACACACACTATGCACAAACCATGAGTTTTCAAAAAGTGAGTGTACCTAGTAACCACTTGGATCAAGAAGCAGAACACTATCACACCCGTTGCCATCAAGTTGATTACAACTAATAGTGACCCTATAGGACAGAGTAGAACTGGCCCATCAGGTTTCCAAGGCTGCCACATTATTGTCCCTCAGAGCAGCTTGTGGATTTGAACCACTGACCTTTTGATTAGCAGTTAAGTGCTTAACCACTGTGCCACCAGGGCTGCTTTAGAAACCATCAGCACCCCAGAATTTCCTCTTGGATGCCCTTCCTAACACCCTCCACACTGATGGTAATCACTATGCTGAGTTCTAATACCAAAATTAGTTCTGTCTGGTTTTTAAGTTTACGTAAATTCATTCATATTTCCCTTACTTTTCTTTGAGTCTGGCTCCTTTTGCTTAGCATCATGTTTGTGAGATTGGTCCATATTATGTTCAGTACTCTCTTTTCTGTTTAGTCCTGACTTTGTGCTTGTTGTAGTTTGGAACACAGACTTTTTGAAGAGTCCTGACAAGTTGTCTTACAGAGTGCACCATGATCTGAACTTGCCAGATTGTTTCCTCTTGATTAGACTCAGCTTACACACTTATGGCAAGAACGCCACAAAGGTGAAGCCATGTGCTTCCCATGCGTCACTTGAGACGGCACATAGGGTCAGATTGTTCCATAGTTGATCATGCTAAATTTGATTACTTGTTTAAGCAGGTGTCTGACAAATCTCTCCATTGTAAAGACACTTTTCCCTTTAATATTTACAAGAAATTTTTGGCAGAATCCTTTGAGATGATGCAAATATCCTGTTGGCCAATCAATTTTCACTCAATGATTTCAGCATCCATTGATGGTCCTTGCTTGAGTCAATTATTTCAGTGAAGTTTAAATTCCTAAGAAACTCTCTTGTAAAACTAACACACTCTGTATGTACACCTTTCCTATCTCCCATCCCCCAAAAAACACCAACGTGAACATGTGAATTATTCTCCCTTTGAGTTCCACTTTCTGCTATATTTTACTGTACTGCTTTATACCCTGGGAGGCTGGCCCTGTAACTCGCACCACCTGCATCTCCTTGCCATCAGGTTTCTGGCTGGGCATGGCCCATTGGAGGGTATCACTGTCAAGATATGAAAGGACAGGAGGAGAGAGAGGTTGGGGTGCTCCCTGCTTCAAGTCTCATTTTTTTGCAGTACCTGTGTCCCTTTACCTCTTCAGTCCCTGTGTGGTGACTCTCCTCCATGACCGTGAATCTCCCTGGCTCCAGCAACACTATTTCCTCCCCTTGGCCCTTTGGACCTAGGAACTGTAATATATGCTATTCCAATATCTGAGTGTTTCTGTATTTCCTGTTTGTCATTTAATCCTGCTCATACCTCTGTAAATAGTCTCTATATTTAAACAAACAAACAAACAAACAACAACAACAAAAAAAAACCCTTTATTTACCCTATCTGAAAATTTCTGGGGACTCTGACTGATGCACTGATTTTCACCCCAAATCACCATTTCTCATCTGAATGGTGGGGTTTTAGTTTCACTTCTGTCAATGGCATCACTTACAAGGCAGCAAAAGTCAGAGTTCCTTGCAGAGGGACTAATTACAAAATGGCAGGCAAAATACAGGGAAGCCACCAGAAGGGAGAGTACAGAACCCAGAGCTAGGAACAAGGAGCACTATTAGCACCCTAGGTCTGAAGGGGCAGCGGATCCCAAATGTACCACCAGATCGAGAAGCCTTACCCTGGCAGCAAGGATCAACTTCGAGAGGTGATTAGTATTAGGGTAAAGAGTGAAGTTTTGAATCCTAATTCCACCCTTGGGCAAGTAGCATAACCCATCTGAGAGCCCATCTAACAAAGGCAATAGTAAGGGCACCTGTCTCACAGGGATGTTTGAGGTTTGGCTGAGCCAGTACTTGCAAAGTGCTTGGCACGGTGATGGATACGTAATAGGAGTTTTATCAAGGCCCACTTTTAATAGTATCATAATTATCTTTGCACTTTGCTCTGGAGAATCTCAGGTCAGGGCGAATTTCTTGAGATATAAGGAATACTGGCTTTGGAGCCAGAACACTTGGGTTCAAATCCTGCCACAATGCACTCTTCCTCAACGTGAGCTTAATTTCTCTGAGTTTCAGTTCCCTCTCTGTGAATGGAACACAAACACCCAGTTTACAGACTTGTGTGAAGACCAAAGTAAGTGAGATAAATGTATAAGAAAACGTTTTCTAAAGTGAAAGTACTCTGCTAATGGAAGGGATTATAATTATTAACCCAGCGAAGAATGTTCCGTGGCAAGTATTTTTTTCTGATCATCTTGGTTGCTGTTCTCTTGTTGACTCAGTACTTGTCAACAGATGACTCCATTTCAACCTAAATGTCCCTTGCACAAGCTAATTGCTAATTTAGACTTAAACTGTGCCCAACTCTCCATTAGAATTCAAACCTTGGTACTCCATTAGGGATGCATAATGCTACATTTTCCTTCACTGAAATTAATCAGCTGCAAATAATTAAATTACTATATATAGTGTGAAACACAACAAAGCTGTAATTTTTATATAAATTCCAGAATGTTACATTATTTCCCTTCAGCACTGACATTGGAATAATTTCTCCACAATCACTGCTTTGTCTTCTGTGAAATAAAATTTAAAAAACCCATTGCTCTTCAAGCGTACCAAAGTCTGCCTTCGATATTTAATATGATTAATGTTTACTATATTTGTTGTGGGGCTGTCTGCTAATTGTGGCGTTAAACCGCACCCCCTTCATCATCTTTGGGGGCTGAAGGATGTTGGTTCAGAACCACTGTTTGAGAAAGTATCAATTAAAATTCAGCTCCATTGAACACATGAATCTTTTTTGTTGTTTGTTTGTGGAGCCCGGCATATCTGGTGGCAACATTCTCCTTCACTCCCCCTCTCCTTGCTGCAGGAACCGATTGAGATTCTAGGCAGCTCCTCAGTCAGGATGTAGCCCCTGGTGGAGCCCCAGTCTTGCCCAAAAGGCAAGCAGTGGCCAGAGGTATCTTGTGTACAATCTGAGAAGCATGTTTGTCTGGTAAAGTCCTCTACCACTGGAGTGTAATGGGCTTGGCAATTAAGAGCTGGGCTGAGACAAGTAAAGTGTACAAGGTACAAAAGTTAAGGCAGCAAGGTTGCAAGAGCTGATTCTACTTTTGCAGAACACTGACAGTGAATTGCTGCCCTAAGTGCCTTGCTTGCATCGCCCAACTCTCACCCTGATGGTTGTTATTTGCTGCCTTGGAGTTGAATCCAACTCATGACAACCCCATGGGTGCACAGTAGAACTGCTCTATACGATTTTCAAGGCTGTGGCTTTTCAGAAGCCAATCACCTCTTCTGAGATGCCTCTGATTGTGTTGGAACTGCCAACCTTTTGGTTAGTAGTCAAGTGCTTAATCATCCGCACCGTCCAAAACTCTTCACCTTGACTAAGAGCTCTGAACTGAGAGTTCGAAGACATAGAAGGAAGACCTGGTGTGTCCTGGCACCGCCATGATTAACTTTGGGTAAATGCCTAACCTCTCTGGATCTTTCTTAAGTTCAAAACAGGAATCCTACTCTCTGTGGGGAAGATTTAAGAGCTAGATATGCCAGCTGCCATCAGAGCAATGCTGACTCATGGTGACCCCATGGGTGTCAGCGTAGAATTGTGCTTCACAGGGTCTTCAATGGCTGAGTTTCTGGAAGTAGATTGCCGGCCTTTCTTCCGAGGTGCCTTTGGGGGGACTTGAACCTCCAAATTTTGATTAGCTGCCAAGAGGGTTAACCATTGCACCATTCTAGCATATTCATGTTGTGATTAGGTGCCATAGAGTCAATTTTCAACTCGTAGTGACCCCATCTGACAGAGTAGAACAATTCCATAGGGTTTTCTAGGATGCAATATATAGGGAAACAGATCACCAGGTATTCCTCCCATGGAGCTGCTAGGTAGATTCGAACCACCAGCCTTTCAGTTAGCAGCCAAGCACTCAACCATTATGCCACCAGGGCTCCTTACCATGTCCATACAGGATATTAAATTAATGAATTGCTTTTGTAGAAGTTGGTCAATAGCTACTGTCAACTGCCCCCTGATCCTTACTGTCCAGCTTCTCCCTGGGTCCTCTGGACTTCCCCATGATCCAACCAAAGGGGCCTGGCACCCCAGGGGTTCTCCAGGACCCTGCTCCAACACTAGGATCAGGCCTCTTTCTGATGGGCTGGTAATTGTGCCATACTGGTTGTTAATTAATTTGAAGACTGCTCCTACCCTCTCATCTACTAATCACACATGGGTCACTCAGACAGCCATTTCAAAAAGCGGTGGCAAGAAAAGTATTCTGATCTACTTGGACACATGCTGAAACTCTTCTAAAAATTATTTCAGTGCCCAGAGCTTGTCACTAGAGATAGCCACCCTCAGTGAAATTTTAGTCGATATTTTAATTTCCTAGTGCTGTTGTATCAAAAATACCACAAGTGGATGGCTTTAAAAATAGACATTTATTTTCTCACAGTTCAAGAGGCTAGAAGTTTGAATTCAAAGGACCTAAGGAGAGTTCCTTCTTTGCTTATTTCAGCTTCTGACCAGCCCAGCCCAGCTGCTGGAGAGCCAGTCCCAATACGTGGCAACCCCATTCATGTCGGATAGAACCATGCTCCATAGGGTTTTCAGTGGCTGGTTTTGCAGATCACCAGGGCTTTCCTCAGAGGTCCCTCTGGGTGTATGTGAGCCTCTAATTCTTTGGTTAGCAGCTGAGCACATTTGTGCCATCCAAGGACTTCTTAGCTTCCAGGATCTGGCAATCCATGGAGCTCTTGAGCTTACAGTTTCACCTCCCTCCGTCTTTGTCAGACTGTTCTGTCTTCCCTTTGGTCCATGTCTAATGTGCTCTTTTTATAACTCAGAGGTGATTAGGTGTAGGACATACCTTATACTGATATGGCCTCATTAATATAACAAAGAAAATCCTATTCCTTTAACTTTGTGTCAAATTCTCACTTACCTTTAGGGCTTGGGTGGGCAGCAAATCCAATGCAGTTCAACCCAAAAATGACCACCTATGAGGCTAACTCAAATTTTGACCCTGGCCAAATTGTTGGATGGGGTCAGGCGGGAAGAAGAGAGACAACAGTATCTCTTCTGCCTGCTCCATAAAGTTCTCAGTGTTGTCTCTCCTTGGTGCGAGAAAGATTCAACCGAGGGCCAGCAATATGTGTGCAGGAAGCACCTTGGTCTGGGTGGTTTCCTCCAAGCACCCGCTCTGCAGTAGTAAACCTGTCTTCTGCCTCATGGTCAGTGTAGGCGGCAACCTAGCTCTGGACTTAGGACAGCGCAGCGTCCTGAGATTCTCATTGTGGAGTGAAATGCTGCCAAGGCTGACATTGCCATTGCGCCACCTGCTGGGAGAAAAAGAACCTGAAATTCACTGGCTGTAACTGGTAGCTTTGTAATCAAAACGATCTTTTAATAATTTTGTCATATATAAAAATTACACAGGTTTATTGAAGACCATTTAGAAAGTTCACATAAGCAAAACAAAACATATATTTTTTTTGTTTTACTTCCAGTCTTTTTTCCTACTTGAATATGTGCAAAGTCACATGCACTAATAATCTCAGGCAATACATATTACCTTATAGCCTGATTTCTAAACTTAACAATGTTTTAAACGTCTTTAACCAGTTTAACCACTTGCGGCTGAGTTGATCCTGACTCGTGGTGGCCTCATGTGTGTCAGAGCAGAACTACGCTTCACAGGGCTCTCAGTGGCTAACTTTCTGGAGGTAGATCACCAGGTCTTTCTTCCAAGTGCCTCTGTGTGGACAGACACCGCCATTTTGGCTAGCAGGTGAGTGCTTCACCATTTGCACCACCCAGGGATGCCTAAACATCTCTACATAGTGTTAATTATCATCTGCAACATGACTTTCTTTCTTTTTTTTTTTTTCTATCTTTCTCCCACGGAGTAGCTGGTGGTTACAAACCACCAACCTTTTGGTTAGCAGCCCAATGCTTTCACCACAGCACCACTAGAGCTCCTTCCACTCCCCACTTAGGAGCTCTTTTTCTCTCTCCTGCCAATGAGTTACTATTTGCCCACTTGCTTTCCAGCTTCTAGAATTCTGTGGCTCTTTTTTCTCTTCTACTAGCCTCCTCATCATTATGGGTTTGTACCTTCTAGATGCTCATGTTCAATGTCTATCTTTACTGGGGAACCAAAGCCCTTGCTCCCTCTGTAGTCACAGGTATCAGTGCTGAGAGTGGGCAGGCTCACTTCGTACCAGGACTTTTCTACATCAGTTTTTTATATCCCTGTCCCATAATTCTAGAATTTCTTCCTATATATTAATGACAATGTTGTCTATCCTTTGGATTTTTACCAAGTCTTATTTTCTCTTTCTCTTTTCCTCCTCATCTTTATTTCTTTCTCCTTCCTCCTTCCATGCCTTCTTCCTTCATTCCTGCTTTCCTTCTTTTTCTCTTGCCTTATTTCTTTATTCCTTACGGTACCTCTTGGCAGCCCCACCCCCTTACATAAGGAGCTCCAGAGACTTTTCACCAAGCCCTGGGTTGCTCTGTTTCCCTGCCTTGGAAGGCAGGATACTCTGCATTCTGAATCGAGATAGGAAGAAAGGTGGGACCCCATCTGGTGCCTCCTCCAAGGAGCAGTAAAAAGCAAAAGCTAATAATTACTGATCACTTATCCGCCTGGCTCAGCATTAAGGACCTTCATGATGCATCATTATCCATAGGCATCACAAACCTTTAAGGGTATAGTATTATCAGCTGGACAGCTGAGGGCACCAAACTTCAGAAGAGTTAACTTGCTTAAGGTCACACAGCTAGTAGTGTCCCAAAACTCAGGAGGGGGAGGCTCCTGTGAGCTGAGACTCAGAGATTCTGCTCTGCATAAATTCCTGAGACTGGAGAAGGTGAGTCGTGCTTGAACCGGTGAGATACAGTCCTGCCTGTTTCCTCAGCTGCTGTGTCCCAGGCACTTCCCCACCCCTTTTCGGATTTGTCACTGTTGTCATGGATAATTCTGAAGGACTTAGGGAAAAGGTAAGAACTTTGCAGGAGTAGTGGCTGTCATATAATCCTTCTCTTCCCAGGGATATCTTCTCCTCTTGATACTAGAGCCCTATTGCCTTTTAGAGAACCAGGCTTCCCTTTTTCAGTTCATGTGGGCATATGACTTCAGAGATAGACATATGACCTAGGCCTGGCCAGTCAGAGTGATTGGGTCAGGAGTGGTCATATGAACCAAGCAGGACCAGCAGTTATCCTGAGATTTCTATTGGGAAAGAGGCACTCTCTTATGGTGGACCTGCTAAGCACATAAAATGTGGGCCGTAGAGTGCTTCTGGACACTTGTATCACAAGAGGAGACCATGATAGTGAGAAAAACAATGGAGAAAACTGTTGTTGCTGTTATTTGCCCTCCAGTCAGACTTGACTCATAGCCACCTCTCCTTGTGTTTCCCAGGCAGTATCACTAGGGAAGTAGATTGCCCAACCTTCCTTCCGAGGAGTGGCTGGTGGGTTTGAACCGCCAGCCTTCTGATTAGCAGTCAAATGCCTTAGGCACTATGCTACCAGAGCTTCCTATGGAGAAAACTAGAGCCTAGAAAATGAGAGAAGCAGAATGCCCATGACATGGTTTGAGCTCACATGCCTAGCTTGTGCCTGAAACCAATCTACCCCTGGACGTTTTAAACGATATGAGACAGTAAATTTTAATTTTTGTTTAAAACCATCCTATGTTCTCTTACTTGCAAGTGAGAGAATTGTGATAAATATAGAATAATTTCCCCGAGATTCGTTCTCCTGCCTTCCACCACCAGAGCCACAGCTCATAGTCGTAGTACTAGGGGTAGAGGAAAATTCCACCAAACGGAAAAAAGGCTGGATACTCATGGATGCCATCCTCCTCCTCCCTCCCATGTACCTCTTCAGCCATGCACCATCCTCAGGTTTCTTTTTCACTTGATATTAACTTGATTTCACTTGGATGTGTGTGTGTGTGTGTACAGTGCTGGTTCTTAGGCTTGATAGCATGCATCAGAATCACCTGGAGTGCTTGGTGATGTTGGGCTCCACCCCCAGATTTTTTGATTCAGCAGGTCCAGTGGGATCTAAGCATTTGTATTTCTAACAACTTCCCAACGATGCTGATACTGTTAGCCCAGGAACCATACTTTGTGAACTACTGGCACCTACCATTTCTAGAACGTTTTATAATTTGCAAAGACTTTTGATGTGATTTATTTTAATTGAGCCTTGTGGCCATTATGTAAGATAGATAACACAACCATTATTGACATACCCAGTATTCTGATGAGAAAACTGAGACTTGGAGAAATAAAGTAATTTACCAAGTTCACATAGCTACCACTTGTGGGAGCTGAAACCAAAATTCAGATCCCATGACTGCAGTATTTATTCCATTACAAGTATATCATCTGGCATGAAAGTAGAATGCAATACAAAGGAAAGAAGGTAAGAGGTAAGGGAGGGAGGGAAAGAGAGAGTGAAAAAGTACAGATGGGGAGGGGTAGAGAGTTTGAGATTTCTTTAACCCTGGTAGCATGTGCCATACAGAGCACTATTACAGGCTTGGCCTTAGTCAGAATTGAGTTCTGCCTCATTTCTGCCACTTTTTATTTCTTGAACCTTAAGAATATTTTTTAAACTCTTTGAACTCCAATCATAAAATTGAGACCATGAAGCCTACCTTTAAAGGTTATTGTGATTAATGAAATAATATGTGTGTTTACCACAGAACCTGGCAAGTAGTAAGTTCTGCAGGAGTGTTAACCACTAAAATTTCATTTAATCTTCATAACCTTTCTGAGATAGATGCTGTATCTGTGAAGGTACAGTGCAGGTCCTGTAACAAATTAACTCTAAATGGCTTACTGAAGAAAAAGTTTATCTCTTTCACATTGTAATTTGAATTGAACGTTGTAGGCTGTTGGGTGACTCTACTATATACTGTCACTCATTGATTCAGGGTGATGGTAGTTCTACCTTCTTCAATACTTGGCTTCCATTCAGGTCTGATGGATTCTGGTCATTGGTATTCCAACCATACAATCACCAGGAAAGGAAAAGAGGGAGTACATGAGCCATGGCCTGGTCTTAAGGCATCATCCCAGAAGATATATGCAACTCTTCCATCTCATTCTATTGCAGAACTAAGTCACATGACCACATGTAATCTCAAAAGAGGTATTGGGAAAGACAGTACACTCCTTGGTCCTCTTGCATTCCAACCTATTTTCTGGGAGTATCAAGACTACAAAGCCATCACTAGTCTTTTATCCAGGCCATTTCTTGGGGTTGTCTGTGCAGATAGTAACCTGTGTGTTTCAGGTTTTCATCTTTTCACCATACTTATTCAATGTATATGCTGATCTAATAAGCCAGGAACCTGGACAATGTGAAGAAGAATGTAGCATCATAATTGGGGGAAGACTCATTAACAACTTGAGATTTGAAGAGAACACAACCTTGACTTATTAAAAGCCAAGAGGACTGGAAGCACTTACTGATGAAGATCAAAGACTACAGCCTTCAATATGGATTACACCTCAACATAAAGAAAACAAAAATCCTGACAACTGGACTGATAAGCACCATGATGATAAATGGAGAAATGATTGAAGTTGTCAAGGATTTCATTTTACTTGGATCTGCAATCAGTGACCATGAAAGCAGCAGTCAAGAAATCAGATGATGTATTGTGTTGGGCAAATCTGTTGCAAAAGCCCTTTTTAAAGTATTCAAAAGCAAAGATGTCACTTTGAGGACTAACTTGTGCCTGACCCAAGCCACGGTATTTTGAATAGCCTCACAAGCATGTGAAAGCTGGACAATGAATAAGGAAGACCAAAGAATTGATGTCTTTGAATTATGGTGCTGGTGAAAAATATTGAATATACCATGTACTCCCAGAAGAACAAATAAATCAGTATTCGAAGAAGTGCAATCAGAATGCTCCTTAAAATAGAGAATGGTGAGACTTCATCTTGCATACTTTGGACATGTTGTCAGGAAGGACCAATCCCTGGAGAAGAATATCATGCTTGGTAAGGTAGAAGGTCAGCAAAAAACAGGAAGTCCATCAATGAGACAGACTGATATGGTGGCTGCAACAATGGCTCAAACATAGCAAAGATTGTAAGGATGTTTGCAGGACTGGGCAATCTTCTGTTCTTTTGTAGATAGGGTTGCTATGAGTTGGGACTGACTCAATGACACCTAACAACAACCACCTTAAGAAATGAAATAACATCTATTCACCACCACCCCTACTGGAACAAAGAGAAGACTTGCCTATTGCTTGCTATAAAAGTGGTGGATTCCCAAAATCAGTGTTCCTTAGCTTGGGGAATCAGTGCATAGCATCTCTCATCATACCATCATACCATCCTCATTAGACCTTAGGAGAAGGGGAAACTACCACAAAGCTCATGCTATTTTCTGTGTTGTAAGTGATAAAATTCCTTTACCTCTAACCCAGGAGTCTTGTGTCAGCATCCATGAAACAGCCACAGGCTAACATATTAGTTTATAAATTGGGTGAAATCAAACACCAGACCTGGGAAATGTGGTCGCTAGGAGGACAGCAATGTCCTAGCTATAATTCCAGAACTACAGGAGAAGGGCAAAGGAGATTTTGGTGATCATTTAGCAGAGTTGCTTCAATAGATGCTTTTATTTCCAACAGGAAATAAAAACTCAAACAGATAAAGCACTTTGCCTAAGGTCTGGTAAGAGACCAAGCTGCGATTTGAATTCAGGTCTGATGGATTCTTTTTACTGAAAATGAGAGGACACATCCCAAAAATCCATTGCTGAAGTGAGGCAAACACATATACAAAGGTCCATTTACTGTGTAGGCAAGCTTCCAGGCTCTGGGTGGAGGGGGAGCCTAGAAATGTATTCACATTACATTGGATGCCATGCTAAGGAGCTTGGATTTTATACTATAGGCTAGGAAGCCACTTGAAGCTCTTATGTGGGGGGTATAACATTATGATTGCAATGTGGAAAATGAATTAGATGGAGAAGACTCTGTAAGCAAGGATACTGGTTAGGAGACTGCTGTGCTCAATAAATATTTGTTGAATGAACAGCTTTGGAGAAAAATGATAATGGCCTGATCCAGGATGCATTGTGTGTGAGTGGGTGGAAAATTAATAAACTCATGTGACATCCCATGCTTGAGAATGATACACATTAAATTCAAGATGGCAGTTACCTCTAGAGGTAGGGAAGGGGTTGCAATTGAGGAAGGGGTCAAATGGCCCTCGGTTACATTGGTACATGTAGAGGATTAAAAAAAAAAAAAAAAAAAAAACCTCAGAGGCAGTATAGTTATCTGCGTGTGCAATCCCCCTCAGGGATCTCTGCATTTCAACAGAAGACACTTCATTAACGTAAAGAAGAGAATGTCTAATGGAGGAATGTCTAGTCCCAGCAACAAATAGATGGGAAAGATATTTACAAGGGGACGAAGAACCTTTGAGGCCTGCCTGCAGGCACATAAACATAAGACTAAAGATTACAAACTGGAAACCCTTTGGGGCCCTTGTACACTCTCCTACTGGGTTGCTATGAGTCAAATCTACTCAACAGAAGTGGGTTAGTCTACCCACTGGACACAAGTCTGGACTTAAGTGATACTGTCAGGAGGACAAACTATCTACCCTTCCCCTGGCAATCAGATGGTGTGTGCTCTAAGGTCCCTCATGGAACATGTCAGGAGCATGTCAGCGACAGCCATGACAGACGGTCATACCCTTCATCCTAAAATGCCTTCCAAGTTTCCCCTGTGAATTTTTCTTTCTTTTCTTTTTTTAAGCCAAGATGAACATGAACATCTTTCTCCTCACCCTGCTTCTCATCAAGCCCTGGTGTTTCTTGCACAGCCTTGCATTATTCATGAAGGTTTGCATTAATCAAACACTTCAAAGTTTCACAAAGTTTCTATTTTGGAGCACACGTTCTTTGTAGGGTAGCCACTTAGTGGACAATGGGACAATGGGATCATATTTTGGAAACTTTCCAGCATTCTTAATTCCCATCTGCTTTATTTGCTGCAGCTGTTTCATTTCATCCCCAGAGACCATCTCTTGGAATTCTGCAGTATGTAGATGTTTTCAAATAAAGGAGAACACCAGGAAATGCTTTCTTGGTTGAGTGGGTTAAAAAATATTGAAGTAGCTACACTTGGTTTGCCTTCCCTGGTTTATGACTCATGTGATAGTCACATGTCTGATTTTTATGGTGGAGGCACTACTTGCCCTGTAGTACCAGTTTTCTCTTTCCTCTTTAAAAATTAAACTACCAATTTTTAGCTGAATCAAGTATAGAATGAAGACTACATTTCCCAAACTCCTGATAACAGTGACCATGTGACCAGTTCTGGCCAGTGGTTTGTGACAGGAGTATTACCTGTTTCTTTAAGACATAGAGCAACCCCCATTTCCTCTTCTGCCTTCCTATTGGGTAGGATGTGGTGAGATGGCTGAAACTTGGGTTAGGAGGGGAAAGCAATGTACTGAGGATGGTAAAGCAGCAAGATAGAAGTTGTTGAAATCTCTACCCCTCAGAATGTGGCACCAGCCCTGAATCACCTACCTCCTGACTTCTCAAAAATGAGAAAACAACTATTTTCTTTAAGACATTTTTTGGGGGATGTAAGGGGGATGTTTGGGGCCTAGAAGAAGGTTGTGATGCACAAGTCAAGCTGATCCTTACTAATTTACTCTTAAAAAAGATGGTGTCTTATGAGGGTCTTGTAAAATGCACTTAAACATGTCAATTAGAGAGTATTTTACTGGTTTAATATTGAATGTCATTGGTGGGTAGGGCTGACTTCTAAATGTTAGGTCCTGGACTTATAAAAATTTCCTGTATAACATCAGGCCCCTTCAATCCACATCTCCTTTGGTCAATATTCAGAACACAGGCATTAGGGCACTGAATTCCCCAAGGATATTTCCTATTGTACTAGAACAAAGGAAAAAGCTGACATGTTGATACAGCTAAGGAAGTATAATGATGCTGCCAACATGGCTGAATTGTAAATAGTTTAAAGAAAATTGGATTATTTTTCTCATTATAAAAGAATAAGATGAAAGTGGCCAATAACCCTGCTACCAAGTTATCATTTTGATCTATTTCCTTCCAGTCTTTTTCAATGCATATGTAAATGTTTACCTTTTCTTAAATGGCATCACATAGTGTACCACTTTATAATGTGTCTTTACCTCTTTTTATAAAGTGAACACTTTTGAAAGTCATTACAAATTCATCTACATATGATTTTTAATGATCTTCACTGTAAACTTTTGAAAAAAAATGGCCACTGAAAACCTTATGAATAGCAGTGAAACATTGTCTGATATAGTGCCGGAAGTTGAGCCCTTCAGACTGGAAGGCAATAAAAATAGGACTGGGGAAGAACTACCTCCTTAAAGTAGATTCAACCTTAATGACATGGATGAAATAAAGCTTTCAGGACCTTCTTGCTGGCGGCTCAAACCCACTAGCTACTCCTTGGAAGGAAGGCTGGGCAATCTACTTCCATAGTGATACTGCTTTGGAAACCCAGGGAGGGATCATTGTGAGTCAGATCCGACTCAATGGCAGTGAGAAAAGGAAGACCAGTTAATGCTGCTATTACTACTATTATTGAAATTTACACACCAACTACTAATGCCAAAGATGAAGAAATTGAAGGTTTTTGCCAACTTCTGTTGTCTGAAATTGATCAAATGTGCAATCAAGATGTATTGACAATTACTGGTGATTAGAATGCAAAAGTTGGAAACAAAGAAGCAGCTTCAGTAGTTGGAAAATCTGGCCTCAGTGAAAGAAATGACACTGGAGACCAAGTGATTGAGTTTTGCAAGATCAATGACTTTTCTTTGCAAATACCTTTTCTCAACAACAGGAACAGTGACTATGTGAACCTCACCTGATGGAATACACAGGAGTCAAATTGATTACATATGTGGAAAGAGGTGATGGAGAAGCTCAATATTTTCAGTCAGAACAAGGTCAGGAGATGACTGTGGAATAGACCATCAATTGCTCCTATTCAAGTTCAAGTTGAAGGTGGAGAAAATTAAAACAAGTTCATAGGAGCCAAAATTCAACCTTGAGTATATCCCACTAAAATTTTGAGACCATCTGAAGAATAGATTTGACTCAGTGAACACCAATGACCAAAGACCAGACAAGTTATGGGATAACATCAAGCATATCACACATGAAGAAAGCAAAACGTCATTGAAAAGACAGAAAAGGAAGAAAAGACCAAAATCAATGTTAAAAGAGACTCTGAAACTACCTCTGGAATGGAGAATAGCTAAAGTGAATGGAAGAAAAGATGAAGTAAAAGCACTGAACACGAGATTTGAAAGGGCAGCTTGAGAAGACAAAATAAAGTATTACAATGAAATGTGCAAAGATCTGGAGTCAGAAAACCAAAATGGAATTTCACACTCAGTGTTTTTCAAGATGAAAAAACTGAAGAAAAGATTCAAGCCTCGAGTTACAGTATTGAAGGATTCTGTGGGCAAGAAATTGAATGATACAGGGAGAATCAAAAGGAGACAGAAGGAATACACTGAGTCACTATACCAAAAAGAGTCAGTTGACAGTCAACCATTTCAGAAAGTAATACATGATGAAGAACTGATAATATTGAAGAAAGAACTTGAAGCTGCACTGAAGGAACTGGCAGGAAAACAAGGCTCCAGGAATTGATGGAATACCCAATGAGATGTTTCAACAAATGGATGCAGCTCTGGAGGCACTCACTCGTTTATGCCACGAAATCTGGAAGACAGTTACCTGACCAACCGACTGGCAGAGATCCATATTTTTTCCCATTCCAAAGAAAGGTGATCTAACAGAATGAGGAAATTATCAAACAATATCATTAATATCACATGCAAGTAAACTCTTGCTGAAAATAATTAAAAAATGATTCCAGCAGTATATTGAAAGGGAACTTCCAGAAATTCAAGCTGGAGTAAGAAGAGGACATGGAATGAGGGATATTAGTATTGATGTTAGATGGGTCTTGACTGAAAGCAGAGAATAACAGAAAGATGTTTACCTGTGTTTTATGGACTATGCAAAGATTCAACTGTGTGGATTATAACTAATAATTAGTTAGACTAATTATTAGTATAACTAAAAATTATGGATAACATTGAGAAGAATGAGAATTCCAGAACACTTTATTGTACTCATGAGGAATCTGTACATAGACCAAGGGGCAGTTCAGGCAGAACACGGGGATTCTGGTTTCATGGTTTCAAATCTGGAAAGGTATGTGCCAGGGTTATATCCTTTCACCATACTTATTCAATCTGTATACTGAGCAAATAATCTGAGAAGCTGGACTATATGAAGAACACAGCATCAGGATTGGAGGAAGATTCATTAACAACTTGCGATATGCAGATGATACAACCTTGCTTGCTGAAAGTGAAGAGGACTTGTAATACTTACTGATGAAGATCAACGACTACAACCTTGAGTATGGATTACACTTGAACATAAATCAAAACAACATAAAACAAAAATCCTCACGACTGGACCAGTAAGCAACATCACCATATATGGAGAAAAGATTGACATTGTCAGGGATTTCATTTTACTTAGATCCACAACCAATGACGGTGGAAGCAGCTGTCAAGAAATCAGATGACATATTGCCCTGGGTAAATCTGCCAAAGACCTCTTTAAAATGTTAAAGAGCAAAGAGATCACTTTGAAGACTAAGGTTCACCTGACCCAAGCCATGGCATTTTCAGTAGCTTCATAAGTATGTGAAAGCTGGACAATGAATAAGGAAGACTGAAGGAATATTGATGCATTTGTGTTGTGGTATTAGTGAAGAATATTGAAAATACCATGGACTGCCAGAAGAAGGAACAAATATGTCTTGGAAGAAGTACAGCTGGAATGCCCCCTATCGTCAAGAATGACCAGACATTGTCTCACATACTTAGATCATGTTATCAGGAGGGATGAGTCCCTGCCGAAGGATATCACTCTGGGTAAAGTAGAGGGTAAGTGAAAAGGAGGAAGACCCTCAGTGAGATGAATTAACACAGTGGCTGCAACGATGGGTCAACACATAGCAAAGATTGTGAGGATGGCACTGGACCGGGCAGAATTTCATTCTGCTGTACACCGGGTAGCTGTGAGTCAGAGCCAACTCAGTGACACCTGTTCTGGTTCCCTAATGCCACTCTAACAAGAATATACCACAAATGGGATGGGCTTAATAAACAGGAGTTTATTCTTACAATTTGGAGGCTTTAAGTCCAAGTTCAAAGTGCCAGGCTCTAGGGGCTGGGTGAAAGCCCTTCAACCTTAGAGTCCAGCTCTGCCTCCTGCTCCCAGCCCACTGGAGCTAGAGGTGTTTCTTCACTCAGACAGCTACTGGCTGCTGAGGCTGAGAAGCCCCAAGGTTGAGAAGTAAAAGGCACAGTCCCAATGTTACCAAACTACATGGCAGGCCATTAACTTAAGTACATTCTAAGTCCCAAAGTCGGCAGAGCATAGCAGGCTGCTGAGCAACAACATGGCTACATGCAGGGTCCAAGCGTGCCATATGCTAGAGACTATTCCCAAAGCTTCTCCTTGTATACAGGAAGCAAATCACATCCCAAAGGCAGCTACTTAGCTGCTTGTGGCAGATCCCACCATGGAGTTGATTGCCATCTCATCATGGGAAATAACTACCACCAGCTGCCCAGCCACTCAACCAGGCCCAGCCAAGTTGACACACAAACATAGCTACCACAACACCTGACATCAACATCATCACTGTAGACCATCATATGGCTATGCTCTAGTATCCCTAGTCTTGTACATATGATTTTTTTTTTTTTTGCCATTATAAATAACACCAGGATGAACATCCTTGTGGATAAATATTTGCGCACATCTTGATTTTTAAAAATTAAATTCCTAGAACTAGAATTCAAGAATATTTAGCCACAGTTGCTACTTCTCCTGTTTTAGTCCTGTTTTGATGTTATTGATATTTCATTGTCTCATCTGGTTGGGCAACTCAAAATCAGGTTTCCAGAACAACTATTCATTGTTCTGACTTATGTTAAACAATGAGGAAATGTGAACATTTCCTGTTCTGAAATATTCATAGAGTTTTGTTTTCATCTTCTACCATTGCAAGCAGTAAAAAACACAGCCTGGAGAAATGGCATTTTTCTTTCAGAAAATGAATTGGTAATTTATTCGAATGAGGCTGGGTAGTTGTTTTAAATTATTACCTTATGCAAGCCACTAATGAAATGAAGTCAGTTTACATCTTTAAATAACCTTTAATATTTGTACAAGTAAATATCTCTCCACTTGATGATAATGGAAATTGTCAGAAATTTTCATTTTCTCACAGTTTAGCTCACTCACAATGGCTGTCAGACAGCCAGATGATATGATGCGGAGCACCGCTAATCGTTTCCGTGGAAGACAGTATTTCAAAGGTAAGGGAAAGGAGGTACAGACACTAATGAAGTTATATTATCAGAACATTGAATTAGGATTGTGACAAAAGACAATGGTGGCAGTGATATGTAGCTAGAATGGTAAAGCTTGCAAAGTCTCTAGCTAAATCTCAGGGACAGAAATTGTGAGAAAGGTAGACTGAGGAATAGCCCTAAAAGGAAACAGACCACATCTCAGCTTATCTGGCAGGAAGAAATGCCCAAATAAAACAAAGCAAGAAAAAAAAAAAACAAACCAAGAAAAAAAAAAAAAGATGCAAGCCAATCTATACTGTGTAAAAGAAGGAAGGTACGCAATTATGTGAACAACCCTGATGTATCTGAATGGTGGAACTGGCATGCTTGGACATTGTTATTCTCATGAAAAAAGAAAGTGGTGAAATCTGGCTCCATTGGCTCACAGCTGTACTAAGGATTACAGGTTTGAAATGCAGTTTTAGCCGTAATTTGTAATTATTATTTTTTTTGTGTGTGTGGAGGATGGGGAAGGGAGGTGAGGAGACAAGAGTAGGAAAAGGAAGAAGAGGAGGGTATATCTTCATCCAAAATGGAGCCCACAAGTGTTCATCTAGATTAAATGGGCACTTCAGAATAGCCCTTGTCATTTATCTTCCTTTCATTCATTTGATAGGTATTTATTGTCTACTACGTGCCAGGCACTGCTCTACTAAACACAGGGGATACAGTGATGAATGACACATAAGGCGTCTGTTCTCACAATTTTCATTCTTTTTTTGGGGGCGGAGGGGGGGGAGTGGAGAGATAACAAGTAGGAAAATACCAGATAGCACTACATGCTGTGCAAGGAATTAAAACAAGTGAAGTGATAGAGTACTTGGGAGGTTATTTGACATGGGGCCTGTGGTAGTTTGACAGCAAGTAGGAAAACTCTTTGGCACTCCTCCCGTGAGTGGTGAATTTCTGTCCCTTTGTCTTGCATGTAGGTGCCCTTTGTGACCGCTTTGAGGAAAAGATCGCAGGTGAGGTGATGCTAGAGCAGGAAATGCAGGCAGCTTCTGCCGGGTTCTCTGGGGACACGCACCTGGAAGGCTTCAGCCGCGTGTAGGAAACTCAGCCACCAGGAGACCACCCTGTGCAGAGGCCACGTAGAGCCAGAGATGCCTGGCTACTCAGATGTCCCAGCTCCAAGCTATTTGAGTCTTCCCAGCTTGCACAAGATCTAGGGTGAAGAAGCCTTCAAGATGACCATCTGATTGTAGCCAGAAGAGAGATCCGGAGTGAGAACTGTCTGAACTGAGTTGCTAATCCTGCCTCCTCAGATTCCTGAGCCAAATAAATGAGTATTAATGTTTTAAGCCACTGTTTTGGGGGTGAGTTGTTATACAGATACAATTCTGTTATACAGAACTGGAGGAAGGTGGTCCAGGAAAGCTTCTTAAAGAGCTTGAGACCTCAGTGTCATGAAGGAAGCCGGAAGTAAGACAAACATTCTAGGCAAAAAGAATAGTGCAAAGATCCTAAGGTGAAAATGGGCTTAGCACGTTCAAGGGAAGAAAGAACGCCAGTGAGGCTGAAACACTGTATGATGTGAGTGGTGTGGGATGAGTACAGGCACATAGTAGGAGCTTTAAAAATATTAGACATTAAGTGTCATTGAGTGCTATTAATGGCAGATTCTCTCCTTGGAATGAAGCTTTTGGAACTTTTTTTTTTTTTTTTTACTTTAACAGATTTCAGTTGTGGGGGATATTCAGACTGACCCAAATAATATACTAGAGTGATACCGAGTGTAGCCAAAATTAATGTTGGAACACTGATAGAGTCTGAATCCATTTTCTATCCTGCATCATGTCATAGTTTGCAATAAAGAAAGTTTTCCAAGTCTCAGGATAGGGGAAAGTTCCAGGGGAAAAAAAAAGGTGGGTGTTAAGGCACTGCGACTTTGCTCATTAACACCCTCTTATTAAAACAAACAAAAATAACTCCTTAAATGAATAGTTATACACATTTTGGGCACAAATAATCCAAAGCAATACAAACAATACAGTAAAGACACATGTTTCAAGGACTGCAAACATGCATAAGAATGCTTTTGAAATGTCAAATCACTTGGTCTTAAAAAGTCCTTTTCATTGTCTGCCTCCTTTAAACTGATAGCCTATCTTGTTGCTAATGTGTAACATAGGAAAAGCAAACATGAACTGACATTATCAGGAAGTGAAGGGAAGCAGTCTGAATCTGCATTTTGTGGTGATTACAAATGTCCTCTAACTTGTAAAGGAAAGACTCTGGGTGAGGGACGTGGCCAATGAATGGAATGGTACATGGAAGAGCTGCTCCCAACACAAGGCACAGGTTGCTTCCAAGGAACTAAGCAGAGAATAGATGGAAAATTCTAAGTCCATTAGATGTTTTATTCAAGCGCCTAGAGAAAGTGGAGACATGAGAGTAAGGAGCTATAGAGTTCTTACACTTTTCAAGCAAATTTTCCACTAGAAAGTGTTGATAGAGCTGAGAGTGCACGGCATGTCTCCAGAGCCTTCGAGCCCTTTCTAGATGCAATATGCTGACTCTTCATGCCATTCTGAATATCAGGGATTTTTTTTTTTTTTTTTAACATAAGTGACACAAACTTAGCTTAAGGAAAAAAGAGGAATTCATTAGTTCATAGAGTCAAACTGCAGTAAGAGTAGGGTGCATCTGGACTCAGGGAGGCCTGGATCCAGGAACTCTACCATCAGGACACTTTCTTTCTTTCTTTTCTACTTATCCCTGCACATTGTTTTTTATTTTCTAGACCGGATTCTCCACATGGCCAAAGACATGGTTTGGAGACCCTCCAGGCTTACATCCTTAAAGCTTGCTACCAGAGAAGGAAAAGAGCTCCCCTTCTTCACTCCATTTTATTCTTGGGAAAATCCCCAAGGATCACTCTGATTACCTTGAGTCACTTGGCCACATTCTTCGGTCAGTCATTGTGACAACAGAGTAAAGAGTTGTGAGTGGTGTAAGAGGAGCCAGATCTGTTACTAGAAAAGATTAGGCAAGTGAGAGATGTTGGGCATAGAAAAATAGTGGCCTCTTCTTCCTAAAGGAAATAATCGAGTGTGTCTGAGTTCAGAGATCAGAAATTAGGAGGAGCAGTCCATTAAAACTGCACGATATCCCTTCACTTCTCTCCACTGCCTTAAACATAATACTTAGCGCTTACCTGGTGGTGAGACAGTAATGGTAAGATTTCCATAATTTATCTCATTCGAGGTATGGATTTCCCCTTGTAAAGCACTTACACCTTCAAGAATACAGATTTCATGGACTCACTGGCTACTCAGATGGAAGAGACTACTTAGTCCAATGCCATTAGTTTACACATGTGACAGGATTAAAGACCTTTGCATATAAGAATCCATTGATTAGTGAGGGAAGGAAAAGGAGAGAGACTGGGAGTAGCTGTCATACTGAGTTAGGTCTGCTGAGGAAGAAGAATGGAGAGAACCATTAGGACACTAGCTGGAGGTTATGCTATGCCATTTTCCCCTTTGGTGTCAATTCAGGACCCTTAAGAAAAATGTATATTACTTTCTTAACATATATTCAGAGTTGATTTTGTGTGCAGATACATCATAATGTTAACAATGACCCAAAGGAGCCCAATTATAGTGTCATCAATCTTTCTCTTCAGTTTCCATCCTCCCTTTATCCTGCCATCCAGTACCAATGCCCTCTCCCCCAACCACACACACACACACACACACACACACACACACACACACCTGCTTATGTACTCTCGGGCACTTACTGGCCCAAGCATTTTGCTTTGCTAGTGAAGATAAAGGAGAAAAGGAGGAAAAAATAGAAAGTCCAGAAAGACTAGTGAAATTTAAATTAGGGTAGAGAAGGAACTATAGGCCAAGGAAAATAAGACAAGAATGAAGAATGAGTCTATTTGAGCTGATCACCACTCCTCTGTTGTCATACCGTGGTGGCTTGCAAGTGATGCTAGAAACTATGCCACCAGTATTTCAAATAGCCACCAGGGTCACCCATGGTGAACAAGTTTCAGTAGAGCTTCCAGACCAAGACAAACTAGGAGGAAGGGCCTGTGTTCTATTTCTAAAAAAAAAAAAAAAAAGTCCAATGAAACCCTTATGAATAGCAGTGGAACACTGTGTGATGTAGCACTGGAAGATGAGCCCCTCGGCTTGGAAGGTGCTCAAGATACAATTGAGGAAGAGCTGCCTGCTCAAAGAAGGGCCAATCTTCATGATTTTAATGGATGGAGTAAAGCTTTTGGGACCTTTGTTGATGTGGCACAACCCAAAATGAGAAGAAACAGGTGCAAATATCTGTTAAAAATTGGAACATCACATGTATAAAGTATGAATCTAGGAAAACTGGAAGCTGTCAAAAATGAAATGGAATGCTTGAAGATACATATCTTAAGCATTAGGGAGCTGAAATGGACTGGTGTTGGCCATTTTGAATCAGACAATCATATGGTCTACTATGCTGGGAATGACAAATTGAAGAATGATATCACATTGTCAACAAGAACATTTCAAGATCTATGCAGAACAGAATCAGTGACAAGATAATGTCCATATGCCTACAAGGAAGACCACTTACTATACTACTATTCAAATTTACACACTAGACACTAATGCCTAAGATGAAGAAATAGAAGATTTTTACCAATTTCTGCCATCTGAAATTGATCAAACATGCAATGAAGATGAATTGATAATCACTGGAGATTGAAATGTGAAGGTTGGAAACAAAGAAACAGGTTCAGTAGTTGGAACACATGGCCTTGGTGAAAGAAACAACACTGGAGATTACATGATAGAATTTTTCAAGACCAGTGACTCGATCATTGGAAATACTTTTTTCAACAACATAATTGGCAACTATACATGTAAATGTCCCCAGATGGAACACAGAGGAATCAAATCCACTACATCTGTGGAAAGAGATGATGGAGAAGCTCAATATCATCAATCAGAAAAAGGCTAGGGACCAATTGCAGAACAGATAATCAACTGCTCGTATGCAAGTTCAAGGTGAAGACGAAGAAAATTAAACAGGTCCCTGAATTTAGAGACCATCTGAAGAATGTATTTGACTCATTGAACAACAATGACACAAGCAAGCTGTGGGATGACATCAAGGACATCATACGTGAAGAAAGCAAAAGGTTATTCAAAAGACTAGAAAGTAAGAAAAGACCAAAATGGAGGTCAGAAGAGACTCTGAAACTTGCTCTGGAATGTAGGGTAGAGAAAGCAAAAAGAAGAAATGATGAAGTGGAAAATGTTCAACAGAAGATTTGAAAGGGCATCTCAAGAAGACAAAGTAAAGTATTGTAATGAAATGTGCAAAGACCTGGAGTTAGAGACTCAAAAGGGAGAGTACACTCAGCATTTCTCAAGCTGAAAGAAATAATTCAAGCCTTGAATT